>NC_080091.1:9087710-9402876 GCF_950005125.1 Chionomys nivalis
TGAGTTTATTTTCTCTACGGTGTCCTCAGAATCTGAGAGTCTTTCTTCTATCTCTTGTATTCTATTGATTATGCTTGTTTCTGTAGTCTCTGCTTGGTGACCTAGATTGTCCATTTCCAGCTGGTCCTCAGTTTGTGTTTTTTTCCTTGCTTCCATTTCAGTTTTCAATTCTTGAACTGTTTCCATTACCTGTTTGATCGTTTTTTTCTTGGTTTCCCAGGGTATCATTTATGTATTTATTCATTTCTTCAAACTTTTTGTTATACTTCTCATCCATTTCTATAAGGGCATTTTTTACATGCTGTTTAAGGGACTCTATTGCTTTCATAAAGTCAATTTTTTCCACTTCTTCTGTGTTAGGGTGTTCAAGTCCTTCTGTTGTAAGATCATTGGGTTCTGGTGTTTTCATAAAAGTAGCATAAATGTTAAATGGAAGAATCACCCGGTACCACTTCAAATCTTCTGTTAATATGAGTAAATTGTTTTCTGTCCCAAAAAACTTTCACAAACTTTGCACTTAAACAGTACCAATATTTACATGTTTTTGATCTCCTTTCTACGTGTTATGCTGAACCCACATGAACATTGCTTACATTTATACATGTGCATAGTATATAATAGGATTCACGTATGAGTAAGAACATGTGGTCTTTTCTAATATTATGTGACTTACATTAAGAATGTGCAAAACCCATCCATTCTCTCCCAATTTTAAAATGTAACAGACTGCTGTATCTGTTCTTCTGTTGTTGGGCAATGAGGTTAACTCCATTTCCTTGCTGGAGTAAAGAAAGCCCCATAAGATGGGAATGAAAACATCTTTGTGGTAGTACTGTATTCCTAACCAAAGAACATAATGGCCTAGACAGTGAAAATTCAAGAGATTGAAAAAAAAAAGAAATCAAAGGAGATACTAGGTGACAAACAGATTGTTCATGTTCTTAGATTGTCAAGACTAATACTATAAAAATGGTTGTACCTCCAAAAATAATCTAAGGATTTAATGCAATACATATCAAGATAATGATGTCATATTTCAGTTTTAGGAAAAAAATCTAGTATTTGTGGGAATACAAAATAGCAAATAATCCTTAAGCAATATTGTAGTAAAAATAGTGCTGGAGGCATTACAATACCCAACTTCAAATTATACTACAGAACTCTAGAGATAACAACAACCTGGCAGTGGCATAAAAATAAAGATAGACTAAATAAGTACAATAGAAGCATCAGAAATAAACTGACATAGGTATGACAGCTTAATTTTTGATAAAAAATGGTGAAAACACCCATTGGAAATAGCATAGCTTGTCCAACAAATGGTGCTGGAAAACTGGATATTTGCCTGCAGGAGAATGAAATTAGGTTCATACTCTCCACCCTGTATTAAAAAAATCAATTCAAAACGGATAAAATACTTTAATTTAAAACCCAAAGCAATGAAACTCCTATAAGCAAATATGGAATGCCCTTGAAGATTCTGCGATAGGCAAGAACTTCCTGAGCAGAACGCTTACAGCACAGAACTGGCCTCAAGAATCAATAAATAGAATATATGCAATTAATTTTCTGCACAGCAAATAATACTATCAGCAAAGATAATAATGCCTTTCATTTGAAGTTTAAATGGGAAATTTTCAAATATAACTTTTTATTATGGTTTTCTTCTTCTTTATTAAGTGTATTTTAAATGTACAAAATATTTTACACATACATTTCAAGTATTTGTATCTGTACCCTGTAGTATGAACATTGATCCATTTTTTGTCTATATCTAAATTAATCTCAGGTTTGGTATAAAAATGCCACAGTCCTTGACACAATATAATTTATTTCCTAACATTGCTAGAGGCTCAAAGTTCATGGCCAGGAGATCACATGACAGCATGACAGACTATCTTACTTTTGTCCCACAGCTGCTTCCCTACTCATTACACATATACTTTTATTGGCATTTGCTCACAAAAAGTCAGGCAGAGTGCTCTCTTTCTCTCTCTCTTTTTTTCTCTCTCTCCCTCTCTCATTTCTCAAATGTGTCTGTGTGTGTGTGTGTGTGTGAGTGTGTGTGTGTGTGTGTTTGATTTAATTTTCTGAGACAGAGTGTCATGTGACCCTGGTTCCCACAGACCTGGAACACCTAATCCTTCTGTCTCTATTTTCTGAGAACCGGGTTTGCAGATTTATAACTCCCATGACTTGCCTCCCTGTTTACTAGTTATACCACCACTGTAAAAATGACTTTTGAAGTCACTTAACCTTAAGTTCCTTGGAAGATTCCAATATACACATGGAGTTAAATTGATCTAAAGATTTATGCAAATGTATTTATGTTTTCAAAGTTAAGACTATAGAGCCATAAAAATCATAGGAATGTTTATTTTATGTTAATTTATACTTATTATACAATATTCAATTAATTTATATTATCAGTACATTTTTTATTATAAAACCTTTACATTCCTACATTCAACAATTTTATCTACTTATAGCTAATATTTGGATATGTTAGGTTGATATTTGTAAATTATGATATGATATTACTAAGATAAGGGCAAAAAATAAAAACAATTGGGATTATAGAGAAAAAATATTTGAAACTAGACAATGTTATGAAGATTGTGAAAGTCTGTTGGAGGAGGGGTTGCTTGTTTGTTTCAGCTGCCCAGAACCAAAATAACCACACAGAAACTATATTCATTAAATCACTGCTTGACCCATTATCTCTAAATTCTTATTGGCTATCTCTTACATATTAATTTAACCCATCTCCATTAATCTGTGTATCACCACGAGGTCATGGTCTATCAGCAAAGTCTCAGCAAGTCTATTTCCTGTGGCAGATCCATGGCATCTCTCTCTCTCTCTCTCTGACTCTTCCCTTCTCCTCCCAGCATACAGCCCAGCTTTCCCCGCCTATTTCTGCCCTGCTATTGACTCAAAGCAGTTGATTTATTCATTAATGGTAATCACAGCATACAGAGGGAAATTCCACATCAAAGGTCCCAAAATGGGAGTCTATTGCATGTTGTCTGAAGGTCAGAGAGTTTGAGTCTATTTTGCTCCCTTGCAGTTTTTGACAAGTGTGGCTACACGCCCTGGCCTAGAGTGTGGTTGCTTGATGGTTTGGACATTGGGATGGCCCATAGATGTAGAACCACTCCACCCTGGACAAAGGTAAGAGAATTCAAGCACAGTTTTGCTCCTTCTTTAGAAATAGGAGGTTTGATTTAGTGAGTGACTGCCTGCAGGATTCATGGTTTAGGGTGTTTTCACTGTCCCAAACATCAAATACATTTCTCAAGAATTAATGGCTTGATGCCTCAAAGTATTGAAGCAAGTAACTGTTCTAGTTGTCCTTTGTATCATTTTAAAACAGTCTTTTGTCTTCTTCCCACCTTTTGTATTGAGGTATAAAAGTATATGGGAAATTAAATATGGTCAAATTTAGAACTCAGAAGTCAGAACAGGAAGTCAGCATTCAGGATTCCCTGAGTTGCCCTCCGGATACTATCCTCTGTCTCTGTGTTGCTTTCTTATCTCTGTTCCTCCTACCTAACTTTTCTAATCTTCATGCCCCTTCCCTGGAATTCACAAAACCACAGCATTAGGATGGCAGCAGAAGTCACCCCAAAATGGTGGCTCCCAACAGAGGATGAACCACCAAGTAAAATAAGACTATAGTGTGAAGACCCAAAAATGTGAGTCTATTTCCAACTTGAAAAAAGGTCAGAGAGTTGGAACTTACCTCCATTCCTTCAAGGTTATTGTCCATTTTTCCCTGAAACAAAGGTTTCACCTAGATTTATAACAGAGAGTTCTGCTTTCTCAAGGTTATTGTCAACAGGTGTGGCTAATATCCAGACCTTGTATTTCAGGAATAGAGAAGTAGATCTGTTTCTACCTCAAACAAAAGTTTAAGTCTCCAGCTAAGTTCCTGCTCCCTTAAGGAGATAACAATGGATTCTACTCAGGGAGTGGTTTGCCTACAGATTATTTTGGTCAAAGGTGTGAGCATTATTTATCTTGTGTCAGAAACAAAATGCTTACCTAAGAATATAGCCTGTAACCTTCGATTGGTATGTTCATTGTATCATGTTAATGCAGGTTATTTTTGTTTTTGTTTTAATCTTACTCCTACCTTTGGGGATCAGGGGTATTTTAAGGAATTAGAAACTAAATATGAGCAGATTTCAGTATTCACTAGAGCTCCCTCCTGATACTATCCTATGTTTTCTGTTTTATTATTTTCACTCGTCTTCATACTCTTCACTATTTTTCTGATCCCCATACTCCTACCCTGATAAGTGATATTTTTGTCAGTAATAGTCTCCAACACTATAGTAAAAAGTGAAATGGAAGGGACTGTCTTAGGTTATTTTCTTCTTTTCTATCTTCCTTCCTTCCTTCCTTCCTTCCTTCCTTCCTTCCTTCCTTCCTTCCTCTTCCTTCCTTCCTTTCTTTCTTCCTTTCTTTGTTTTTTTCTTTCTGTGTGAAAGTCTTCTGTAGCCCAGACTGACCTCCACCTTGTTATAAAGTACAATCTAGCCTTCAGCTTCTGCCCTTAGTCTCCTTTTTCCAAACGCTAGGATTACAAGCATGTGCCCCTAAACTCAGTTCATAGTTCATTTTCTGAAAGGAACACTTAATTTACACATGTGTTAAAGTAGAAGTTACTATCTCATGCCCTTATCATATTCTTCTAGGTCGATTAAAGCATACCACCACCTAAAAGTCAATGATTAAATTTCTTTTGGAAGCCACAAGTTAAAATTTGTTCTGTAGTCAGGTCTCAGCAATACTATGTGGTTAATCTACTTATCTATTTTCTATCTATCATTGTCCACCTGCATAATATATCATAACAGATTATCATCTAAATTTTCCATTTCCCATAGAAATTGTTCAAGTCTAGATAGTATTTGGTTAGCAAAACATAAGAATCCTATATAGACAGATTATGTGGTATCTAATTTTTTCCCATTACTGGGGATTAAACCAAATGTGTAAACACCCACTAGAGAGGCCTGCATGGATTATACAGTTTATGAGTAATAGACTAAATTTACAGTGTTCAAACTGCAGGGAACCTTGTAAATCCTCAAGGATAACCTAAAGCTCCGAAGTTTCTATAGAAATCCCAGTCAAACTCTGAATGAGGACAATAAACAGCTGTGGTGAGTCCTCAAATTGTCACAAAATGCCAGTTTCCTTAGCTCAAGCTTATGGTATATTCTGCTGAATGAAAACACCATTCCTGTACAATGGTCCCTCTTTTCAGCTGCCTTATCTTTACAAGTGGAGTAAGCAAAATAAAGACACTAAGAATCTCATACACAAGAAAGAGTGTGTGTTCCATTGCACTTGGGCTTACATGTGGAACAAAGGTTGTTGATCTCAAATTTAAGGCTATGGAGATATAGTAGTTTGAAATAAAATGAGCTCCAAAGGGAATGCCACTATTTGGAGGTGTGACCTTGTTTTAAAAACAGTAGTTTTATAAAATAAAACAAAGTCTTTAAAGAGGCAGTAAAAATAATATAAAAGAGTGCAGATAGTCATAGAATTCTCAGAGCTTGGTTGGATGTGAAGAATCCAACCATCTGGAGACAGTGTAAGGAAATTATTAGTCTGGGGCTTTGTAAGACTATCCCCAAACAAAGAAAATAAAAAATAACCAATACAAAACAAACCTAGAATAATGACTAGAAATTATGTTGAAAGTTTAAGAAGAAAACAATCATCCAATGTCTTTAAAACCCACACACTGCATTATTTTATCTGTAAATTAGAATCTTAAAGGCTACACATGAACGTTACTATAAAATAGGCATGAGTAAGTTGTTCCAATGGTAAAATATAACATAGTCACTCTATTTCTTAAAATGTATTATGAGGTCTGTGACAGTTTCTTAACACTTTCCCCATGTTTGCCTCTTTTGGTCCTGTTCCATATACCATGGACTCTCCAGCTTTTTCTTTTAAAAAAAGAAGTATTTTATCAATTTTCTTTTTCTACAACATTCTTTTCATTAATAGTGTACTTCAAATATCACTTCTTCATAGCAGTCTCTCCCAGATGTCCAAATTATTATCATTCTCCCTTCTAAAACATGGATATTTTATTCTTTTTAATTTTTGATTTAAAAATATTTTATATAATATATTATAAAAATATTATTTATCCTTCACCAACTCCTCCCATGTCCTCCTCTCCTCTCTACCCACCCAAGCACATGTTCTTTCTGTCTCTCAAACCATCCCCCCCCAAAAACATGAACATCTTAGAATCAAAACAGACAAGCGAACTGAAAAAGAAGAGAAAAAGGAGACGAAAAATCCAAAACAAAGCAAAAAAGTACACAAAAATACGGAGTATATTTGCATTTGACATCTATTCCTGAGCACAGACCCTTCCCTCTAGGGTGAGTGATATGCCTACCAACACTCCTTTGAAGAAAACTGGTCTTCCCTTTCCTGGTAGGTATATAGCCATTAAGTTAAGGATGAGATAGTGTGTCTACTTCCCCTCATAAGTTATAGTACCCCTTCTGGATTGAATTTGTATAGGTCTTGTGGATGTAATCACAGTCTCTTCAAATCAGTACTGTTGTATCTGGATTACAGTTTTCTGTAATCCACTACCTGTGTCTCTTACAATCATTGTCTCCTCTTCTACATAGAGTCCTGAGCCCTGAAAGGAGGAGTTTGAAGGACATATCTCATTTAGGACTGAGAGTTCCAGAATCTCTCATTCTCTGTACATTGTCCAGTTGCAGATCTCTGTGTTAATTTCCATCTATCACAAAAGAACCTGCTCTGATGAGGATTGAGCCATGCTTTGATATGCCTCCCAGACTAGTGTGGCAAATGTGAAGACCTTAGATTCTAGTTTTGCTTCTCTTCCTGTATAAAACATCAGAGCTCACTGAACATAGAGAATCTATAGTGCATGTCTATTACAGCAGTAGAGTAGCAGGAGTATGTTACAATGACCTTTGAAAATTAAGTCAGACTCAAGCATAGCAATATATTTTCCCAGTCCTACAGTTAGTATAGAACACCTATGTTGAGAAAGAGCAAAAGAGGGAGGGAGAGATGGCAAGAAAGACAGATAGAGAGAGACAGAGAAAGAGAGCAAGAAAGAGAGGGGAGAGGAAGTGAGAGATCAGTTTCATGTAACTTTAAAAGATTCATAGCTGTAATAAAGTATCACAACCCATTAGTGGAATTGCAACTGGGTAGCCATGCTATTCTCATTCTAAATCCATCCTGTATGTAGGATCTTGTCAAAACTCTCATCATTACCTCTCCTTTCTGGTATATTAGATCTCTTAATCTATTCTTCCTATATCACTCCTATTAAGTCACTGTCTGTTACATCAGTTTGCATGTTTATCTTCCAGACTAGAATAATTCACTGAAGTAACAGAGATCACATCTTATTTTCATTCCTGGGATCAAGCATAGAGTCCCATGAGAGATGACGTTCTGAAAAGTGTCAGGTCTAATAGTAAAATATCCTTTGCCTTTGCTTCTTTCTCGGTCAGATGTTGTAACTTCCCCACATCAATGGGATCACCGAATGCTTTGGAAACATTGCACAGGGATCTAAGATGAACATTTGCAATTCTCATTCTAGCCTACTGTAAATATCTACAGAACAGACAAAACCCTTCACTGCAGTGCAAAGCAAGGAGTTCTAATCTTAGTGTGATTTGGAAAGCCTACCAGGACCCCAGCATACTGGAATGACTTTGTTTCTAGTTCTTCTTATGTTATTGTGTGGATGTGCATGAATGTTGGTGACGGTGCACATCATTCAATCCTTTCAAGATGATTGAGGAAAGGAAAGCAACATTCTGGAAAGTAGGATGAGAGTTTGTTGTTATATTATCGAGCAGCATTTAAGACTTATCAAATCTTTCAGATAATTTTGATTGAAGATGAAAGTCAATGACACATGACTTTGATGTGAGCTCCTCTCCAGAGTACAGATTCTAATGGGCTGTCCTCTGAAATTTTCACATAAATGGGTTGCGTGAGAGAGCAGAAGCTTTCTTTAAAGGCGATGGAACAAACATTGAAAGTTAGTATTTCAAAAAAGAAAGAAAGAAAGAAAGAAAGAAAGTTAGTATTCCTTATGCGGAAAATTAAAAGGACATCAAAGGAGAAACTTCCATAACTAATTTTGTTTGAAGGAATAATTTTACTTTGTTTTATATATTACTTACAAAAATGAAAATGTTTTGTTTTGAAGTTATTTTTTTAATTAATTTATTTATTTATTTATGTAATTATTAAAGATTTCTGCCTCTTCCCCGCCACCACCTCCCATTCCCCCCTCCTCCCCCAATCAAGTCTTCCTCCCTCCTCAGCCCAAAGAGCAAGCAGGTTTCCCTGCCCTGTGGAAGGTCCAAGGACCACCCACCTCCATCCAGGTCTATTAAGGTGAGCATCCAAACTACCTGGGCTCCCACAAAGCCATTACGTGCAATAGGATCAAGAACCCATTGCCATTGTTCTTCAGTTCTCAGTAGTCCTCTTTGTCCGTTATGTTCAGCGAGACCGGTTTTGTCCCATGCTTTTTCAGACCCCGGCCAGCTGGCCTTGGTGAGTTCCCGATAGAATATCCTCTTTGCCTCAGTGTGTGGGTGCACCCCTCGCGGTCCTGAGTTCCTTGCTCGTGCTCTCTCTCCTTCTGCTCCTCCTTTGGATCGTGAGACTTCAGTCCAGTGCTCCAATGTTGGTCTCTATACAGATTAAAGAAAGAATATTAAGAGCTGCAAACATTATCCTGAGTGAGTTAAGCCAGACCCAAAAAGAGGAACATGGGATGTACTCACTCATATTTGGTTTCTAGCCATAAATAAAGGACATTGAGACTATAATTCGTGATTCTAGAGAAGCTAAATAAGAAGGTGAACCCAAAGAAAAACATATAAGCATCCTCCTGAATATTAACCTTCATCAGGCAATGAATGAAAATGTTAATAATAAGATCTCTAGCAGCATTTTACCACAAAAACATCTTCAGCAGGAGTAAGGAACAGAAAATATAAACTTTCCTCAGTTCCATTAAGTTGTTTAAAATTACATTACTTGCCAAAATATCATATTCTCCTTATATTGTGTGTCTGTTCTCTTTTGATTGAACAGAAATCTTCTCAGGTCACATTTACTCATGAATTGCAAAGCATATTATGAAATTTGTGCCATAGTAAATAAAATGTTATGTATTTTATTCACCTTGATCTGTATAAAATATTAGAATTTTAAACATGTTTTCAATCATATATCACTTATTCCTGATTTAAACAGGCATTCATTTTTGCAAAATGTAAACACTTATAGTGGTATATTATTTGTGTTTTAATAAATAAAGCTTGTTTGAAGATCAGAGGGCAATGGAGCCACACTAGTCAGCCATACAAGCCAGGGAGTGGTGGTACACTGTGAGTTCAAGGCCACCCTAGGCTACACAAGATTGAATCTGTCTAAAAGAGAAACAGCTCACACAATGATGATCCCAACTCTTGGGATCCCACACCTTTAATCTTAGAACTAGAGAGGTGGGCACAGGAGTGATATGGCTGGGTAGAGGCAGAAATATATAAGGGAAAGTGACAGGAACTCAGTGGAATGTGGAGTTTGAGGATTTGTGGAGAAAAGATCATGCCCTTTCGTTTTGAAGATTTGGTAGAGGTAAAAGGTCTTTCTAGTGGTTGGCTACTTTGATTTTCTGATCTTCAGGCTGAATCCCAATATCTGTCTCTGGGGTTTTTACTATTCATGCTACAATGTCTTGTTAAAAATATGCTAAATTTATGCTATTTTATTATAAAACATGATTCACCTCATAAATTTCCACTAAATGACTTTTCCTTTCTCAAAGAATTTGTAAATTTTTATTTCTTATCATTTACTCCTTTTACCATATAATTTTTCCCTCAGTCAAATTCCTATATATTCCTTTTTTCAGGTTGCTACATTCCTCTGTATTTGTTGATTGGGCATAATAAAGTATTTTTACTAGGTAAACTTTCTTGTGAGTTACTGACTCCAATCCTTTGTAGACCCTTGGATATGTTTATTTGTTGTGCACAGCATTCATACTGAGGTAGGTTCTATATTTGCTTCCATACTGTGAGCAATGTAATACCAGAACAAATAAGTACAGTAAATCTCCACCACCAGAAGGGAAGGAAACAAAGAGACAGGATAGAAAAACACCTTTACTCCTAGTTCATTTGCATCACGGTCTGATGCACTTTGATTATCTGCTCTTTTCCTGACTTTTCTGCAGATTGTTACACAATTTTAATATAATTTTGAATATTTTCAAAGAAAATAATAACATTACCTATATATACATTATTGCATGAATGATAAGTCAAGGGCAAACAATGCACTCTGCGTATACTGAAATATATACTTCATGCTGAGTGCAATGCAAGGTGAATCAACCTTTTTATTCAGGTAAACAATAACTCTACTAATTTAAGACACTTTAATTCAAAATCAAACAATCACTCAACACTGACATGGAGATACACAACTGGAAGCAAGTTACATTTTATGCAATGACACATAAACTGAAAATCTGCTCTGCATATCAGTAATCACAAATCCAATTTAAAGTTACAATTTGTGTTAGCACTTTGTACAGAATTACTCTCTTAACAAACCAATATAGTTCATATCCTCTGCACACTGTGAAGCACATGGTGCTTAGTCTCGAAACTGACTGAAGACTCTGGTAGTTGGATGCTCTCAACATACATTTACATTAGTGTTGTTTAGTCACTGACACTCAGATAAGTGAAATCTACTTCAGTCCCAAGATTCTTCTTTCTTCAGTATCCTTCCGCTCATCATATCACTGCTAATGTTCTAGTTTTGGAGACTTTCAATGTTAAGTCAAATAATAAAATGCAAATTTTATGTAATTAACATATGTAAACAAAGGAGTACTTGAATTATAAGTGTAAAATTTCACTTCTATTAGAGTGATAACACATTTTGTTGAAAAGCATTTTGGTTTACACTTCAATCACTGAGGGAAGCCAGTGCAGGAACTTCAAGACTGGTCTTCTTGCTAACCCACACAGAAATACCTTGATCCACAGCACATCAGAACCATGAAGGCTGCTGCTTACTGGCTCCCTGACATCTGCATGCATATTTGTTTATTTACTTAGCTTTCTCATACAGCCTAGAACCACCTCCTTGGGAAATGGTGTCATCCAGAGTGGGCTGGGTTCTCAGACATCAATTAATAATTGAGTCAGTCAATGTGATCTAGGTAATTCTTCTACTGAGGGGTCCTTATCAGGTGACTCTAGGCTCTGTCAAGTAGACAGGCAAAGCGAAGAAGTACAATAGCAATAGAGCTTATTGATTTCTCTCTATGTAGTCAGGAAACATATCTTTGACAGTGATTGACAGACAGGTTTTTGGAGATAGAGACACCACAGAGCTTCTTTTTCTCTGTTATTCTGTTTTTTGCATTTTTTCTATGACCATAGATTTTAACATATATTCAAATATTATTCAAGGAATGCATACAGAGAACTGTCACTCTAAATTTCATCGTTTTACATGTTACTAAGAGTTAATAATAAGTAAATAAAACAAAGTTTACAGACATTATACTAGGAATTAGAATAGGTATTTATATACTTATATAGTGAGTATTTGTCAGTACTTTATGATGTATTAAAAGTTACTTAGTTTACTGAAACTCAACATGCTGGTGCATATGTGAGCTGCATAAGTGTGCTAAACCATGGAAAACATGTGCAAGAACTTCACTTACGTAGTTTTTAATCTGTGCATTTCCTAGGTATCTGTCTACTACGCTCATCTTTCAGGCTTTTCATTGTTGCTGCATGTTTTTAATAGAATATTTTACTTATTTGTGAACATTACACATCATACACATCCTCACTCTCTGCCTTCTACTCCTTCAGGGTCCCCACTCCACTTCTCCATCTTCCACATCTAAGGAAAATAATTCTTTACATGGGAGAAGTGAGTTAAATGGCTCTGTTTTATACTTCTAAATACAGGACTTATATGCAAATTGTGAGATTTGTTTTAAGGAAGATGCCATTTCCAGCTCTTCACCTCATAATTCTAGATGCAGAAAGCTCACTCTACTTCCAAATTAATTATATCTCTATTTGATCAGGTGTTCCAGATGTTTTTTGCTAGTTATCTTCTATCATTTTGTATTGAAATTCAAACAATATGTAGTAAATGCTGATGAAATTTTTTCTTTAATAAAGAGTAAATAAATAGAAACAAAATGCAAATATTGTAGTCATACATTCTGAAATTAACACAGCCAAGAATAAGAGCATACAATAATAGTATGTGTCCATCATTCTAAACTGCTGTTTTATTTCACCATGCAATAAAGATACATGAGGAGTCATGATTCTTATGAGCATAAAACATCTTCAAGTTTTATGTGTCCTCCAAACAACACTAAAATATATTAACGTATTTACATTCTACCAGTATCCCAAAGATTAAACTAATATACTAGCTTCATGGTATCTTAGGAGATAATTTTAAGTTGACAGGGAAACTGGAAGCTTGAAAATGGACTTAGTATAAAGCCTAAAATTGCGCATAATTTTAAAGTAAAACAGGCTGCCTTGGTGTGGAATGCATTTGTTTGCTAAACAGCCTATATCTAATCAAATGAATAGTCTCCAATAGTGTATATCACAGAGAAGGCAGCTGTTTCCTGTGTTGCATGTGAATGCCCCGAGGAAATGATGGGAAAATCATTTTGCAAGTGACCTTCATTTAATGAAAACAGCATTGTTTTAAAGCGCTAGACAGAACAATTAATCTTTCATGAGTACAGGCAATATTTTCAAACAAATGGTGAAATGAAATATTTAGCATATGAATATGACAGTTTTGGGTTCAACTGCTGTTATTTCTTATGGCAGATTTGAATTTCTATTCTTGAAGAAAAGCAATGATTTCATTCATCTTAAAGCCTTGCTTTCATCTCTCTGAACAGTTAAATAGATGTTGATAACTTATGAAAACCAGACTTACAGAAACCTTATGTACAACGAGGAAGACATAATGCACAGAAGAAGCCAGCTGCCTCCTCCGAGGGGAAAGATTTCTTTCTCTCTCTGAAGTTTCAGGGCATAGAGACGAGCAGAGTTCCTTTTCCCTGGCCATGGGAGGGAACTCTAGCTACTCAGGAAATACAGATTCCATAGCTTTCTTCTCTGGTAGTGTAATAAATACCATCCAAAAGCAACTGGGGTAAGAAAGAATTCTGTGACCTATGTTATATCCCATCATTCAGCAACCCAAAGAAGGAACTCAAGTAAGGGACCTACAGGCAGGAACTGAAGGAGTTCCATGATGGTACACTCTTACTGGCTTGCTCCCAGGCTCAACCTTTGTCCAGGCAAACCTGCCTAGTGATGGCACTTAGTCACAGTAGGTTGGACTCTCCACATCAACTGGCAATCAAAAAAATGGTCCGGTACACAAATCACTCTGAAATTGAAGTTCCCTTTTCCTTGTTTTCGCAACTTGACAACCGTGATTACGTATCACAGTGGGGTTTTCTTAGGAAGGAAACTAGTTAGATGGTGTTAAAATGAACAGAGGACTGATGTAGCAACAGTGGGTAATATACGCATTAAAATAAGGCATTTGAGTCAGACTTTTTAAAAAATGCTTTTAGCTCTTGCTAATTGAGTGATGAATACACCCAGTCTTATATCTAAATCTATACTTACATATACAGATCTGAGTATCCAATCTTTATCCCTAATGTTTATCACTACAAAATGAGGTGAAAATGATGAATTCAGTGGTTGTCTATAGTGTGCAATGTTCTAGTTTAAATTCCAGCAGCATCAGAATGAATTTAATGAAGCTATCTGTGTGAGAGCACAGCATCCCAGTGATTAAATGATACTCCTATTGTCACTTATTCAACTCCCTTGTCCTCATACAACATTTACCAACACTATTAGTGTGTTATTTGTATAGAATAATAGACTTCACTGTGACAGTTCTATGAGGCAAATATCTTATTTTGATTATATCCACTCCATCATTATTCTGTTTTATCTCATCCTCCAGTTGGTCCCTGCTTCTCACATAACCCCCTTCTTATTTCAAGGTCTTTCCCTTTTACATGTTGATCATATGTGGAAGGAAATGTAACATAATTTACTTACTTACTTATTGTTTTTTCAAGACAGGCTTTTTCTGTATAACAGCCCTAGCTGTCCTGGAATTCCCTTTGTAGGCCAGGTTGGCCTAGAACTAACAGAGATCTGCCTGACACTGACTCCCAGGTGCTAGAACTAAATGCACGTACCACCCACCACACCCATCTTACTTTTATTTATAAATGTAATTTATTCTGCTTAAGAAGATATTTATTCCTCTATTCTTTTGAAAGTGGTGTAATGTTAACTGATTTCAAAAATGTTCAATATAGACTTTTTGGAAAGAAAGCACTACAATAAATAGTAAGTATATGAAAATCATAAGAATTTTATGGCCTCACAATAAGATTGCTGTCATTAAAATGGCAAATACTTTATGTGGTGGAAAAGAAAGAATTTTCTGCACACTTGGAGAGATCTCTACTGGTCCAACCACTGGGGAAGCTGTTAGAGTCTCTTCTATAAATATTAGAAAATGAACTGTGCATTCTTGTTTATGACTATAGTCCCATAGATGCTGAAGGCTCAAGGTAGAGTAGAGGGTATTGCTTGACCACAGAACTAACAGATCAGTCAGTGCAATGAAGTGAAATACTTCAAAAAATATATTATAATCAATGCTTGATCTAGCACTCTCACAACTGAATAAAGAAGTTAAATAAAAGAAATGTTTGTATTAGAGTCATCTTTATATCCATGTTCTTTATGGTGTTTCTCTTCTCCCATTTACCTGTCTTTCATTATCTATTTCTTATCTCTCACGGTTGTCATTTATGTCTTTACCTCTTATCATCTATGTCTGTCAGTTTTCTGTCATCATCAATATACCTTCTATCTAACCATATCACTTTTGTCACTTACACATCGTCTGGGTGGATTCTCAGATCTGTTGCCTGAGCATGTCTTAGGTCTGTTGTTTTGTAGTCTGGAACGGTCACATTAACAGAATACCACAGATGTGCTGATGAGACAAGGTGAATTCTTTCTTGTCATTTCTGGGGGGAGACATCAAGGTTTGAGTGCTCTTGGCCTGGTTTCTGCTGTAGATTTCCTCTATGGCCTGAAGTTCCTGATCTGTGTCCTCAGAGCATCCTTCTTCCCTCTGGGTAAAATTTGGTGACTTTTACCTCACAAGGACTCTAGACTTTTAAGTGAGGAATTTACATGCATAACCCCAAATTACTTTGTTTCCTGGGATGTCCTGTCTCAACATAAATTTGTATGTATTGGAGCATCAATTATGGACATTTAATAATTATGTCCAATTATGGACAGACAGTAATATTTTATTGACTATTAATCTAACCTTTCACAGCTGAACATATTAGATTATCATGTGACAGGCATTTAATTTAGAGATGCTGTTTCTAATGATGAATGGGTGACAATACACTATTTAAAATGACTATCAAATATTCCCCTGAAAAACTGTAATTAATAACACTGGTAAATAATAGAAAGTAGGCAGAGCTATGCAAATGCATAAGCTAGGGCATGTGACAGCTGACAGAGATTATGGAATGCACCTAGAGAGGGGCTCACTATACATTACAGATCTTCAGGCTTCATCTGCAATTTGACGCCGAATTCTCTTTTCTTTTTTTTATTTTTTAAAATTTATTAGATTATTAGATTTTTTTTCTAAAAAAATACCAATCCATGTTCCCATTCCCTCCCCTCCTCCCATTCACACCCTTTCCTACCCACCCCCATCCACTCCTCAAAGAGGGCAAGGCACATTGCTTTGGGGAAGGTCCAAGGCCCTCCCTACTATATCTAGGCTGAGCAAAGTATCCATCCTTGCTCAGATGGATAGGATGCCCCCAAAAAACAGTACATGCAGTAGGGATAAACCCTGGTGCCACTGCCAGTGGCCCTGCCTTCTGTGAGAGTTTCCCTTTTCTTATTTTCCCTGCCAGCACCTGTGTTTGTTTATACCCTTAGTGATACTCAGGGTTAAGTTTGAAGGCCCTGAAAGTCTAGCCAAGAGCTTGACTTTTGATCGTCTCTTTTTCCTTTTAACAAATAACTGTTCCTACTGGAGTGATATGATGTCTTCTGTGCTTTTTGTTTCCATTTCCGCAATTATCAATGATGCTAAGAATTTTTTTCCCTGTTCAACCTTTTTTTCTCTTTATTTTATTGTTTTTTAATTAAGATTCCACCTCCTCCCCGTTTCCCATTTCCCTCTCCCTCCTCCCACACATCCCCCTCCCTCCACTCCCCTCCCCCTCTCCCCACTCCTCTTCTCCTCCCCCCACTCCATTCCCCCTCCCTCTCGATACTGAAGAGCAGTCCAAATTCCCTGCCCTGCTGGAAGTCCAAGGTCCTCCCACTTCTACCTAGGTCCAGGAAGGTGAGCATCCAAACAGGCTAGGCTCCCATAAAGCCAGTTCATGTATTAGGATCGAAACCTAGTGCCATTGTCCTTGGCTTCTCATCAGCCTTCATTGTCTGCCATGTTCAGAGAGTCCGGTTTCATCCCATGCTTATTCAGTCCCAGTCCAGGTAGCCTTGGTGAGCTCCCAATTGATCCACTGTCACAGTGGGTGGGTGCACCCCTCATGGTCCTGACTTCCTTGCTCATGTTCTCCCTCCTTCTGCTCCTCATTTGGACCTTAAGAGCTCAGTCCATTGCTCCAAATTGGGTCTCTGTCTCTATCTCCATCCATTGCCAGATGAAGGTTCCCCAAGTTCCCAGTTTTTGCTTGGCAATCTTGTCTACTTCCCCAATCCAGGCAGATGACTATGTGTTTTTCTTTGAGTTCACCTTCTTATTTAGCTTCTCTAGAATCACAAATTATATGCTCAATGTCCTTTATTTATGGCTAGAAACCAATTATGAGTGAGTACATCCCATGTTCAATTTTTATGCACCTATTGGCCTTCTTTTGAGATCGTCTTACAAGTTCTCACTCCCACGAGCGCTTTCTCTCTCTCTTTTTGAGCCCATGTCTGGGTGCCCATGTGTGCATATGTCTGAATGTGAGAAGACCAAATTGAGAGAGTTAGGTCTTTTCTTCCAAAGTGTGAGTTCCACAGGATGAACAGGTTTTCAGATTTGGAGGCACATACCTTGAGCTATTGAGACATCTTGGGGGCCCTAGCACCCATTTTTAAATTGATGTGTTTGCATTGCTCTGTTTTGTTGCCCTGTATTGTCTCTTGATACCAGGTCCTTAGTGTTCTCTGACTTTATTCTACTTTTATTTTGGCTTATCTTCGCCTAGATCGTTGTGCTATCTCCTGGGTCTCACTGTGTTTGTATCACTTGTCTGTCTACTCTGACCTTTCTTCCATAATATTTCCTTAGTGGTTTCTGTATAAACTCTCTGGTGATATTTGTATTGAAAGTTCTTCAGTTGCATTCTTTTTCAACTATTTTGTTGTTCACATATGAAAATAATTTTGATATATTATTTCTTATTTTTTTCAAATTAGGTTTCTATCTAAGTTATCTAATGGAAATTTAGGTGAATTAATTTTGTATACTTCATACTATAACTTTTAATTTATAATTCAGTAGAAGTATATACATTTGTGATATGTCATGTATTCTAACATATTTATACATGGAGAATTTGTTAAGTCAAGTCTGTTAGCATACTGATCACTTCTGGTTTTGTCTTCTTGTAATTTATGTAGAAAAAAGGTGTACATCATTGGCTGTTTTCAATTATAAAAATCACTTTTATCAATTTCAGTATGATAACATTAAATATCATTGAAGAATGGTAAATCCCAGAACTTCTCTATTGTCGAGTTAATGAATCTGTTTTACTGATTAAAAATTGGTACAGTGTTTACATCATTCTCTATTCCTACTGCATGGTGGTTATGCTCACATATAGTTTACATGTTTGTGATTAGATTATCTCTATTCTCACAAAATTCTGCAGAGAATTTTGTTAGGGGATGATGTTTTCAATTAATGCACAAACAACTACACAATCTTAAATTAGAGTATATGTTTAAAATTGGCAGGGTTAAAGAGTTACAGCTCTGGACTCTACTACAAGTTATCCACAAGATGAATGTCCTCTTAGGAATGCAGCAGTGAACAGTAATGAAGCCGAGTAGCATGACTGTATGTTTGAGTACTGCTCAACTGACTCATCTTTCAGATCTGCCGCAAAGGAATGTTTAGTATGTATTCATTGTTAACAGAATCATACCTGCATGCTTACTACTAAAGATATTTAAATTTAATGGCCAGAAGCTGAGGTACATAATACCAGTTTGTTTAAGTTTTCTTTAAGTATACTAGGCAACTTGCAATAAAATTTATACAAAATTATCATGTTGCTGAAAATTCTCCTGTGTATTAAATATAATCAGTGAATCTTAGGGGAAATACAATGAATAATGCAGAGACTAATATACCAAATAATTATTTTAATCCAGTAAATCCTATAAATTTTTTAGTTTAGTGATATTTACTTATTGTGCAAACACACTGAATTATGTATTATTATGAGATAAAGATTCCTTTTATTGGGTCTCTTTTGTTAGCTCACAAAACTAAAGAAAACACCATTCAAAAACAGTCCAGCAATTTGGTAAAATATGATATTAACATTCTAGAAATATATTCAAAATGTACCAAAGCAGCGTAATTATGTGAAGCTTTAACTGCAGTGTTACTCTATTGAAATACATTTTTGTAACAAGAAGATACTAAGAGAATCTATTTTTAAAAGTTCATTTTTGTAGAATAAAAGGACTTAAAATATAATTTTTCAGTGTCTTTATTGGAATGATGTCCTGGTAGACGATGAAGTCTGCTGTGTGTCCAGGCCATATACTCCTGGTATCTCACTGTCACCCACCATTCCTCTCTTCTCCATCCTGCAAATACAAGTGTAATCATCATCGTACTAAACCCAAAAGACTCAATCAGGATAACTCTCCTTTTAGTTCTGGAGAGACCAAGACATAAAAGCACTAGTGATGTACTCTAAAGGGGCTAGATTTATACTGAACAAAGTGAAATTTCAAAAATAAAAGGTAAAAATATTGAATAGGAGGAGCAAAATTGGATGAGCACAGTACTTCTAATATAGTACATTTTAGATTTCAAATGTCTACCAATTACAATTTTATTTGTTCAGTGAAATTCAACAAGACATTTGGTACATACAAAGGATAATTTGTCCTTTATTCATATATTTTAAATCTTACAGACCATCACTTTTATCATCACTGAAATGAACTAATTTTCAACATCATTTAACAAAACCATTCTTCCTTTGTGAAACCCAAACATGCCAGAATAGCTGCTGTTGGAAGACTTGAATGCACTAAATGATATTAGTATATAAACCATATCTGGATGCTCCAGAGAACATTCTACCAGCAACAGCAGTTTTAAGCTGATACAATGTTGAGTTTTTCTTAAGTTAGCATATTCTGTATATCTTCAAAGCCTATCATTCTATTTTGATTTCTTTTTTTTTTTTGCTGAGATAAAACACTCTTTCCAAAAGCAACTTAGGAAGGGAAAGAATTTATTTCAACTTACAGACTATAGTCCACCATTGAGGAAAGTCAGGGCAAGAACTTTAAGCCAGACTTGCTTACTGGTCCACACACTTTACCTCTAAACAACAAACTCATTCCCAGTCTAAGGATTATGGCAGAAATCAGGATGTCATGCTGCTTTCCAGCTCTCAGGCTAAGGCCTAATTAGCATTCTGTAAACTCCATGTCCACTTCTACAGGGAATGGTGCTGGTCACAGTAGGATGGGACCTCATACAACAATGAACAATCAAAGACATTTTCACCTAATTGAGACTCACTTCTCAGATGACTTTAGGCTTTGAAAAGTTAAAGCTAACTAGAATGTCTATTATATTTAGATTAGACTGCTGTATCTGAGTATAATATCAAGTATGAATTTGTTGATATTTGTTTGTTTTTCCTGAGTGGACTGAGATCCATTTGGAGAGTTCTACATATGAATAAATAGAAACTTTTATTTGAGACAATTTGTTTATCATTGCTTTCCTTAATAGTCAAAAGTTCTCAGTATCTTCAGTCATTTTCTTTCTCATATAGACTATCTGCATATTCAGAAATTAGCCTTCAAAATTAAGCTTCCTGTGACAAGATCCTACTTAACTTTCTGGAGTCTCTCCCACTGAAATTGAACTCTTAATGATTTCTTGTTAGAATTGACTTGGTGAATCATGAGCTATCAACCTGTTGATGGCTAAAGCTGATGACTTAAAAACACTTTAAGTTGTGTCTTCAGACTACATAAGTATTTGACTTTATGAGTATCTGTTTTATAAATGAGAAAAATATGTTCTTCTATGCTTAATAATATTCAGAGTACACAGAGCTAGATGTTACTGTTGGCTCAAAAACTCCAAATATGGCTTCACGACACTCTTCATACAAGGAGCTTTGTTCAAAGTTACGAGGCAATGTGACTTCTTCAGGAAGATGGCTGTGCAGTGCCTCCTTGGTGTGCTATGGATGGCATTAAAAGTAAGCAGCCCAAGTGTTAGCTGAAGGATTGAACATGTCATTCTGAGTTGGAAGCCCATCAGCAGGCCTGGTCTCAGAGGTTTTCCTCCCTGTTTTTATATGGATGCCATACTTTACCTTCACAGAGATCAGCTTAGATCAGGAACTGAAGGCAATGACTGCAACACATTGACAGGATTATCAGGCCACAGTGGAGACAAAAAGCTCTGCAGGATGTGCTTAAAGTCATACATGATGAATGAGAGTACACTGTGTCTCCTTCCCCTACACCATCTCCTTGGAACACTTTTCCTTAAATGAAGAAATGAATCTCAGTAGGTGTATTTATACAGTAAGTCAACTTTTTTTAATCTAAACAATGAGAAAATGAAGAAATTGCATCTGAGTGAGGAAGAGAGATATGGCTCCAAAATGAGATTTTTTTTTTCAGCTGAACACAGTTATTTTTGGTTCTGACTTGTCATTAAGAAAAATACTTGAAGTTTAAGTTCACTTGAGTTTGACACAAGATTTGTACTTGAATCTATTGTGAAATCTAATTCAGCATAGAGGTATATTTGTCTCAGTAACTGGAGGCTATGAAGTCAAAGTGCGTAGAAAAAGCAAGAGCATTGCACCCTAAATCACACTGAGATAGCCAGAGAACTTGTGAAACAAGGGAAGTGATGTGGGGTTCCCCACTGTATGCGATGAATATGTTTTATTACCATTGGTTAATATAGAAGCTGATTTGGCCTATGGCAGAGTAGAACATAACTAGACAGGGAAAATACACTGAGTGCAGGGAGACAGAAGATGAAGTCAGGCAGACGCCATGTAGTTGTCAAAGGAGAAAGATGCCAGAACATTACCAGTAAGCCATAGTCTCATGGCAATACATAGGTTAATAGAAATTGGTTAATTTAAGATGTAAGAGTTAGCTAGGAGTACACCTAAGCCATTGGCCAAACAGTGTTATAATTAATATAGTTTCTGTGTGACTATTTGGGTATGGGTAGCTGGGAAATGAAAGTGGTCTCCGCTTACAAGGGCTGGGTCCAAAGGCTGGACTAATCTTTAATGGTAAACCCTTATGAAAATTATCCTAGAGGCAGACCGGCGCAGACGCGGGCGGCAGTGCAGGCAGACACGAACTTAGATTTTCTGATGGTCTAAGCTTGAAACAGCGAAGCCCACACTGAGAGCAGATCGTCTCACTACAACTAACTCAAGTAGGTGTGTTGGTGGCTGGCCTGCAAAGTGGGAGGTCCTTTGTTGGCGAGGTCCCTGGCGAACGCGAAGCCTGGACCTGCCCCTGAAGACCCTCCTAAGTGGTGGGAGTGTTCTTGACCCACAGGGGAACCCAGGAAATGGAGTGGGGGCATTCCCTGACCCCCCTGACTCCCCGGACCAGCCTGCTAAGGCAGTTCCTCCTCTGCTGCGCCCTCTCTCTCCCTGGTCCATCCCAGCTTGCCCCCAGAGGCCTCCTTCCTTCTCCCTCCCTTCCACGGGGCCACAGGATCACCCAGTTCAGTCTGTTTAGGTGCTGGGCTGGGTGCTTGGGGAAGAGGGCAGTGGGAGTGTCTTTGTTTTGGTGGCTGGCCTACAGAGTGGTAGACCTTTTGTTGACGAGGTCCCTGGTGAACGGGGAGCCTGCTCCTGTTCCTGTAGACCCTCCTGAGTGGTGTGAGGGATCTTGGCCGACGGGCAGACCCAGGAAACGGAGCGAGGGCATTTTGTATGCGGGGCCACTAGCCAGGAGGGAAACCTGATCCTGTTTTAGAAGACCCACTAGATAGCATTGATAGGAAGAGATGGGCAGATGCCAAGGCAAGAATTCACCCAACAATATGAAAAACAACATGCAAACACCAGAACCCTATGATCTTACAACAGAAGGACTTGAACACCCTAGCACAGAAGAAGTGGAAAAAATTGACTTTATGAAAGCAATAGAGTCCCTCAATCAACATGTAAAAATGCCCTTATAGAAATGGATGAGAAGTATAACAAAAAGTTTGAAGAAATGAGTAAATATGTAAATGATACCCTGGGAAACAAAGAAAAATCAATCAAACAGGTAATGGAAACAGTTCAAGAATTGAAAACTGAAATGGAAACAAGGAAGAAAACACAAACTGAGGACCGGCTGGATACGGAAAATCTAGGGCAATGAGTGGAGACTACAGAAACAAGCATAATCAATAGAATACAAGAGGTAGAAGAAAGAATCTCAGATTCTGAGGACACCATAGAGAAAATAAACGCACTGATCAAAGAAAACAGCAAAGCCAACAAATTTTCATCACAAAACATTCAGGAAATATGGGACACAATAAAGAGATCAAACCTAAGAATAATAGGGATAGAGGAAGGAGAGGAGTATCAGCTCAAAGGCCCAGAAAATATTTTTACAAAATTATGGAAGAAAACTTTCCCAACATAAAGAAAGATATTCCTTTGAATATTCAATAAGCATACAGAACACCGAATAGACTGGATCAAAAAAAAAAAACATCCCCTCACCATATAATAATCAAAACACAAAACATACAGATTAAAGAAAGAATATTAAGAGCTGCAAAGGAAAAAGGGCAAGTAAATTATAAAGGTAAACCGATCAACTTACACCTGACTTCTCTATGGAAACCATGAAAGCCAGAAGGTCCTGGATAGAGGTACTACAGAAACTAAGAGACCATGGATGCAAGCCCAGACTACTATACCCAGCCAAGCTATCGTTCACTATCAATGGAGAAAACAAAATATTCCAGGATAGGAACAAATTCAAACAATACGTAGCCACAAATCCAGCCCTACAGAAAATAACAAAAGGAAAATCACAACCCAAGGAATCCAACATTGCCAACACTGCCTACAATAACTCAGGCATCTAGCGACCCTTCACCAGCACAACTCAAAGAAGGGAGACACACAAACTCTACTAACAAAAACAATAAGTATAACCAGAGTAAACAACTACTTCTCATTAATATCACTTAATATTAATGGACTCAATTCACCTATAAAAAGGCACAGACTAAGAGATTGGATACGAAAACAGGATCCAACATTCTGCTGCTTACAAGAAACACATCTCAACCACAAAGACAGGCATCTACTCAGAGTAAAGGGTTGGGAAAAAGTTTTTCAAGCAAACGGGCCTAAGAAACAAGCAGGAGTGGCCATACTAATTTGTAACAAAACTGACTTCAAACTAAAATCAATCAGAAGAGATCGAGATGGACATTTTATACTCATAACAGGATCAATTCATCAGGATGAAGTCTCAATCCTGAATATCTATGCCCCTAATATAAAAGCACCCACTAATGTAAAAGAAATATTACTAAAACTCAAGGCAGACATCAAACCACACACACTTGTAGTAGGAGACTTCAACACACCTCTCTCACCAATGGACAGGTCAAACAGACGGAAACCTAATAGAGAACTAAGAGAATTATTGGAGATAATGAAGCAAATGGACTTAACAGACATCTATAGAACACTCCATCCAAATAGGAAAGAATATACCTTCTTCTCTGCAGCTCATGGAACCTTCTCGAAAATTGACCACATACTTGGTAATAAAGGAAACCGCCAAAGATACAAAAAAAATCAGTGTCTACCTGTGTCTTATCAGATCACCATGGATTAAAGTTAGAAGACAGCAACAATGCTACCCACAGAAAGCCGACAAACTCATGGAAACTAAACAGTCAACTACTGAACCACACCTGGGTCAAGGAAGAAATTAAGAAAGAAATTAAAGTCTTCCTTGAAATTAATGAAAATAAAGAGACAACATACTCAATCCTATGGGACACGATGAAAGCAGTACTAAGAGGAAAGTTCATAACACTAAGTGCCCACTTAAAGAAAACGGAGAAAGCATACATTGGAGATTTAACAGCACACCTGAAAGCTCTGGAAAAAAAGAAGCAGACGTGCCTAGAAGGAGTAGAAGACTAGAAATAATCAAACTCAGGGCTGAAATAAACAAAAAGAAACACAGAAAACAATCCAAAGAATCAATGAAGCAAAAAGTTGGTTCTTGGAGAAAATTAACAAGATTGACAAACCCCTATCCAAACTAATTAAATGACAGAGAGAGAACACGCAAATAAATAAGATCAGAAATGAGAAGGGGGACATAACCACAAACACAGAGGAAATTCAGAGAATCATTAGATCTTACTACAAAAGCCTGTATGCCACAAAACTGGAAAATGCAAAAGAAATAGACATTTTTTTAGATAAGTACCATATACCAAAGCTAAACCAAGACAAGTTGAAAAATCTCAATAGACCTGTTAGTCGCGAAGAATTAGAAACTATTATAAAAAACCTCCCTTCCAAAAAAAAGCCCAGGACCAGATGGTTTCAATGCGGAATTCTACCAGAACTTCCAAGAAGAGAAAATACCTATACTCCTTAAGGTATTTCACAATATAGAAACAGAAGAGTCATTGCCAAATTCCTTTTATGAAGCTACAGTCACCCTGATACCAAAACCTCAAAGACTTAACCAAGAAAGAGAATTACAGGCCAATCACACTCATGAACATTGACGCAAAAATTCTCAATAAAATACTGGCAAACCGAATCCAAGAACACATTAGAAAATTTATCCATTATGATCAAGTAGGCTTGATCCCAGAGATGCAGGGCTGGTTCAACATACGCAAATCTATCAATGTAATCCATCATATAAATAAACTGAAAGAAAAAACCCATATGATCATTTCATTAGATCCTGAAAAAGCATTCGACAAAATCCAACACCACTTTATGATAAAGGTCTTGGAGAGATTAGGGATACAAGGGTCATACCTAAATATAATAAAAGCTATTTACAGCAAGCCGACAGCTAACATTAAATTAAATGGAGAAAAACTCAAAGCCATCCCACTAAAATCAGGAACAAGACAAGGCTTTCCACTCTCTCCATACCTCTTCAATATAGTGCTTGAAGTTCTAGCAATAGAAATAAGACAACATAAGGGGATCAAGGGGATCTGTATTGGAAAGGAAGAAGTTAAACTTTTGTTATTTGCAGATGATATGATAGTATACATAAGCGACCCCAAAAACTCTACCAAAGAAGTCCTACAGCTGATAAACACCTTTGGTAATGTGGCAGGTTACAAAATCAACTCCAAAAAATCAGTTGCCTTCCTATACACTAAGGATAAGGAAGCAGAGAGGGAAATCAGAGAAGCATCACCCTTCACGATAGCCACAAATAGCATAAAATATCTTGGGGTAACTCTGACCAAGGAAGTGAAAGATCTATTTGACAAGAACTTTAAGACTTTGAAGAAAGAAATTGAAGAGGATACCAGAAAATGGAAGGATTTCCCTTGCTCTTGGATTGGGAGGATCAACATAGTAAAAATGGCAATTCTACCAAAAGCAATCTATAGATTCAGTGCAATCCCCATCAAAATCCCATAAAAATTCTTCACAGATCTGGAGAAAACAATAATCAACTTTATATGGAAAAACAAAAAACCCAGGATAGCCAAAACAATCTTATACAATAAAGGATCGTCTGGAGGCATTACCATCCCTGACTTCAAACTCTATTACAGAGCTACAGTATTGAAAACAGCTTGGTATTGTCATAAAAACCGAGAAGTCAATCCAATTATAAAATGGGGCACTGAGGTGAACAGAGAGTTCTCAACAGAAGAAGTTCAAATGGCCAAAAGACACTTAAGGTCATGCTCAACCTCTTTAGCAATAAGGGAAATGCAAATTAAAGCAACTGTGAGATACCATCTTACACCTTTTAGAATGGCTAAAATAAAAACCACCAATGATAGCCTTTGCTGGAGATGTTGTGGAGAAAGGGGTACACTCATCCATTGCTGGTGGGAATGCAAACTTGTGCAACCACTTTGTAAAGCAGTGTGGCGGTTTCTCGGGAAATTCGGTTTCAACCTACCCCTGGACCAAGCAATACCACTCTTGGGAATATACCCAAGAGATGCCCTATCATACAACAAAATATATGCTCAACTATGTTCATAGCAGCATTGTTTGTAATAGCCAGAACCAGGAAACAACCTAGATGCCCTTCAATGGAAGATTGGATGAAGAAAGTATGGACTATATACATATTAGAGTACTACTCAGCAGTAAAAAACAGTGACTTCTTGAATCTTGCATGCAAATGGACAGAAATAGAAAACACTATCCTGAGTGAGGTAAGCCAGACCCAAAAAGAGGAACATGGGATGTACTCACTCATATTTGGTTTCTAGCCATAATTAAAGGGCATTGAGCCTATAATTCGTGATCCTAGAGAAGCTAAATAAGAAGGTGAACCCAAGAAAAACATATAGACATCCTCCTGGATATTAACCTTCATCAGGCGATGAAAGGAGACAGAGACAGAGTCCCACATTGGAGTACCAGACTACAACCCCAAGGTCCAAATCAGGAGCAGCAGGAGAGAGAGCACGAGCAAGGAACTCAGGACCGTGGAGGGTGCACCCACATACTGAGACAATGGGGATCAAGGCCAGCTGGACTGGGTCTGAAAAAGCATGGGATAATACCTGACTCACTGAACATAGCAGACAATGAGGACTGCTGAGAAGTCAAGAACAATGGCACTGGGTTTTGATCCTTCTGCACATACTGGCTTTGTGGGAGCCTAGGCTGTTTGGATATTCACCTTAATAGACCTGGAAGGAGGTGGGAGGTCCTTGGACTCCCCACAGGGCAGGGAACCCTGACTGCTCTTAGGGCTGATGAGAGAGGGGGAGTTGATTGGGGGACGGGGAGGGATATGGGAGGCGTTGGCGGGGAAGAGACAGAAATCTTTAATAAATAAATAAATTAAGAAAAAAAAGAAAAAAAAAGAAAATTATCCTGCTCCAATGAAAATCAGTCCTCTTCTAGAAATAAGCAGTCGTGTGTCCTTTAAAAGGACATAATTTATCATTGAAGGCTCTGCCTTTGAGCACTGCTGCAAGGAAGTTGAATTTCAAATAGTTTCAGGAGACAAACCAGATACAAACCACAGCATTGATGATGAACCAAGAATCCAGAGCATCTTAGGATGCATGATTGGCCTGCAGAAGACATTTAGAGGAGAAATGATGACCTTCCTTTAATAGTGGAAAGTTTCTTCCTTGTAGTGTATTATCCAGAGGGTGGCAATTTTCCCAATGGTTGACACAAGGGAAGTTGTATGGAAGACTACAATAATAATGATGGTTATCCATCATGTTGATGCACTGTGCTACAAGAATTACATTTCAGTTCTGTGGAGGTAAGAGGATGTCCGGCAGCTATTTAGAGAATAAAAGCACACAGAGGGAAATCAATCACAAAGCCAATATGAGAAATGAGATTTTAAAAATGTCCATTTGCCCTGCTGCTACAACACATTTTAAATAGGCCGTGTTTACATCATGAAAATTTTAGCAAATCTCTTGTAAAACACCACTCCTTGGCCTATTCACTGAGGAGCAAGTGTGTGGCTTTCCACACAGCTGTCACTCAGCCGTGCCCCTGCTCTAAACTTCTTTCAAATGATAGTTCATTAAAAGGCTACTTCCCAAATTTCCCGATGATTTTAGCTTCTTAGCATTTAAAAGGAACATCAGCTTAACAATTAATATGTTAAAAATAGTTTTGTGATCTCATGTTTATGAATCTCAAGGGTGGCGGTATGTCTGGGGTTCAACTTACCATTTTCATATGCAACACACATTTTTCAAGACTATTACAAGCTACACACCAAGCAAAAAGATATATGATAGAGGCATTCCCAAATGAGATAATCATAGCAGAAAACAATTTCACTATTTTGCCACCGAGATAAGATCCTCACATTTTCTTATATAAACTGTATACAGGATTTGTTTAAAACATACATATTTTCAATTTTGTGTTTAATTATTTTATTGGTATTTGTTTAACTCCATAAAGTAAGCCAGAGATTGCAATTTATGGGCTTTTAAAAATGTTATTTCATGGGCTGGAGAGATGGTTTATGGTTCAATTTCCAGCGGCCACATGGTAGCTCATAATTATCTGTAAAGGACTCTGGTTCCCTCTTCTGGCCTTAAGGCATACATACATACAGGCAGAACATTATAAATAATGAATAAATAAATCTTAAAAAAAGTTTATTTCAATATGCAAAATAAGTTTCCTCCTCTCTTTTATTACAAGTAAAATAATTTAAATATATCTTTATAACTATCTGTAACAAACCTAAAGAATGCAGAGTTAAATAATATCATTTGTGAGAGCTATTACTGACTGGTGTGAACAACGTGAATGATACATGCTAAATTAGGACATGAACATGACTACATCTGTATACCAACTGTGCAGTCATACTGGAAGCTTCTGCTGAAGAGTCCACACCCTGGTGAAGGAATGGACATTTAACTGAATATATGGTAAGTCACAGTGGTCTTATTGAAGTCAGGGGAAAAGAGTGCTATT
Source organism: Chionomys nivalis (assembly GCF_950005125.1). Lineage (NCBI taxonomy): Eukaryota > Metazoa > Chordata > Mammalia > Rodentia > Cricetidae > Chionomys > Chionomys nivalis. Next base: position 9,116,881 of record NC_080091.1, read on the forward strand.
TCTTTGGACACTGATTGTGGTGGGGGAGACCAAACAAAACACTTTATGAACTGACTACCAATGTGCACTTTAGTGCATTTAGTATCCTATTAAAAAGACTCTTTGAGTGGTCCTACCTCAAAGCAATACATTTTAATGGTCATGTCTATTTTAAGATTCTTAATAGAATTATGCTTATTAATTGTCTTTAAAACTGCTCAGTAGGAAATCAAAAAGGTGTTGCCTCTTGTTTTACCGGGAACAGATTTCATTAATGTGTACTTATTACTTAAATATGTGGTTTGGATTCATGCATGTATTTGATCTAAGGATTCCATGACTTTAATAATGTAGCACTTGAATTAGAAACAAAGGCATGACTGAATTAAAGACCTTTCCCTGTGTGTTTCTCAATTAGGACACAAAAAATATTCCATCTTGGGAACGACCAATCCCCATGTGCTATAACAAAAATGTTTATCACATAAATAAATAAAGAGTGGGGAAGACAATCTTATTATTTTAATTGTATTTTATTATGAACATGGACAATAAAAACTTTTTGCTTCAGTATTGCAGCTCATAACAGTAGCCATAATGATAAGAATATTCACTAGCACATAAATAATAGTATAGCAAATTATGATTTGTCAAATGCATTCATATATACTTATATTTAACTGATCTCCAAAGCAACCATCTGTACTGGAGATGGATAATAATATTCTCAGGATCTCATGAATGGAAATGTAAAACTTATCTATAGTAGTTAAGGTATAAGTCACCTGGCCATGCAATAGAAATTCATTAGTCCAGATGCCCCAAAATTTATGAAACATAACTAGAAATTGTGGGGATTTAATAGATATAGAATTATGAGAAAATCAGATTACTTGATACACAAAGGTGTGATTTACACATATGGCAATCTATTTTTAACAAAAGAGGTGCTTTTTAAACTAAATTAGTTCATTAAAGAAATTTTCAATATTTTACCTGATTCAACTTCATTTATGAATGAGTCACATTTTGCTCTCTCTAGTGCATAATACCTCTTATTTTACCATTGAGTAATTCCCCCAGGTTCTTAACTTTATAGACACTTTCACTTATTGCTCCTCTTCATCAATACAGCAATGCAGGTTATTGATTATTATAACCAAAAGGTTATAGTTAATATTCTAAATGGTAAACTGAGCTAGGTTTAAATATTGACATGTGACTTCAGCCCTTAAAGATATTTGATTTTATAACTGTGAAAAACAATAATTTTCTGTATTTTATGGTGTCCTGTGCTGTACTCCTCTGCTGTTAGACAGTGGGTTTGCAAAGGGACCTTGTGTTTCCTGTCCCCAGATCAAACCATCTTTGAGACACAAGCAGACAAATTAATAGTTTGTATTTCTTCTTTGTTGTTATAATAAAGCACTGACTGAAAGCATCTCAGGAGATGATGTTTCATTCCACCTTAAAGCTTACAGTCTATCTCTGAGGGAAGTCAGGGCAAGAGTTCAAGCAGGAAAATGAATCAGAACCCAAGATGGAATGCGGCTTGCTGTCTCACTCACTCCTCCTTAGATTACTTTCTTGTACAGCCCAGGAGCATATGTCCAGGGAATAATTGGTGACCACAGTGACTTAGAGAACATCTAGCAATTAACACTCAAGACAATTCCTTACAGATAAATATCCTCATGGGCCAATCTTCTTCCCAGATGACTCTAGACTGTGTCAACTTGACAGTTAAAGCTACTTAGGACACCTATACAGAAACCAAAACATAAGGATTTGGGGGAGGAGAGATCAGGAGTCTTTTCACTGAAGTACAGAAGGCAATGCATTCACAAATGTGTATAAAGTGTAAGTGCACAACAAGTTACAACATGACTGCACATTATTTCGTTAGGTTTCAGAATTAAGTAAAAGAATATGTCCATCAACCCAAATCTATGTCCAATGTCCCCCATTCCCTTTCAGACACTAAACGGATAGCAGGCTGAGTGTTTGCTGCTGTCTTGGCTTCACTATTTGCAGTGATGGGATGATACACATTAACAGGTGGATTGTGGGAAGACTCAGGGTCACCAATCACCCTCATCCAGAGTCTCTTTCCAAAAGCCACATGGAAACTTGCTTCATATTACCATTTGCACGGCATTAAAAAAAAAAACATTTTAGTTGTTTTTTAGAGAGGTGTGCTTTCTCTCCTTCAGGCTCATATGTTGTCAGTCACATTGATTTCTACTTCCTGGTTAAGATTCAGACTACAGCCTCCTCATCCACCAAAATGTATTTCAAAATAAAGAAGTATTCACCTAAATTTTATATAAACTTACCTTATAAAACAAGTACCCTTTGACCCAAGACCTTAGGCGTACAAAACAAGATACTCATCATCAACACAGCTAGCCTAAGACTGTGACCATACAAAGCTACTCACATCATACAGAAAACTCAGAGCTCACTCTATCTTCTAGAAGCCAGGAGATATTACAAGGTCAATCGTGAAAAGTAGAACATTTGGGGAGTAAGGGGACAGAGCATGGGCAGGCTTGGAGGCAGAAAACAGGGAAGGAGTTGGAAGAAAAAAAAGAAAGGCAGAAAATGATGTACTATTTTAACTAACTAAATAAAGGAAGGAAGAATGACAGAAAAGGAGAAAAAGAACATAGAGATGAAAAGAAGATGGGGAAAGAGGAAGAAGAAAAGAAATCCCTCATTTGCTCAGTGACCTTCCTTACTATCTCTTGACTTAGGATGATTTAGACTCCACTATACCAAACAACCTATTTTAGCTTCTACAAGTTGCCTTCTTGTCTATCTCATCTCATACTGGAAGCTTTAGAGAAGCACTTACTGTTTAGCTCATTTTCTTGTAATGATCATTAAGGGAACAATGGTCAGGCTCATGAGTTCCCTGTAGAATCATCTAAACCACTCTACACTGTAATTTGCCAGACTTTCTGCTAACAATATTTCACTTAAGAAACCTCTGCAGAGGCAGATCTCTGTTATAGGAATCTCAGTGTCAATCATCAAATACAGAACAAATATACTTAATAAATCATGTCCCAGGATCAACAGTTCACCATCAAATTGACAGAAAGTCCTTCTAGGTGTTTCCTCACGTAGTATTGATGAAGGAAAGGGAAGCACGCAAAGGTGAGTGACACTAAACCATTGTAGATGGCATGTAGCAATGTCTTTCAAATGTGAAAAATAAGAACCATTTGACCCCACCATGATTCTAGGAATTTCTATTTAGAGAACCACCATGAATGTATCTACAATAGTAGAAAAATAATTCAATTACTTACAGGAACAAGTGAAGGAACATAGTTATCAGTTGGAAAATTAAACTCAATTCAGTAGAAATAAGACATGGGCTGTAAAAGGACTTGTTGCTCTTGCAAAAGACAGAGTTCAGCTTCCAGAATCCAGATCCAGTAGCTCACAGTAACCTGTAACTCTAGATCCAGGGGATAAGATGTCCTCTCCTGGCTTACATATTAATTTGTATTCACATGTACATACTTACCCACAGACAAACACATGTATATGCAAATAGACATAAAATATATAAATATAAATACTATGAAACTACTCAAGAAATAATGTTGCTCTTCAGATTGCTTTAAAATAAAAAAATTAATGTGATGTGATCAAAGACTATAGAGGAAGCCAGTTTGACAGTGCTGTAATTTTATCTTGTAAGCCAAGCTAAAATGTAGCAGGAAGTTCCTAGTTTATTTCCCAGCCACCCGGACTTGTGAAATAATCACCAAGAAACTATTATTTGCAATACTGTTTGGCCAATAGCTTAAGTGTATTGCTAGCTAGTTATTATATCTAGAATTAACACATTTCCATTATTTTATATTTTACCATGAGGATTATGGCCTACTGACAAGGTTCTAAATACCAACTTGTGTCTTTCCTCTCTGGTGGCTAGATGACATCTCACTGCTCTGCCTTCTTTCTCCCAGCATTCAGTTTAGCTTTCCCTGCCTATCTCTAATCTGCCATGCACAGGCCCAAGACAGTTTCTTTATTCATTAACCAATAAAAACAACACATAGACAGAAGGACTTCCCACACCAAAAAAATTTCATGATGTAACTGGAGCTTTCACTCTCGCCCACCAGTTCCCCAATAACCACTCTGAGGCTTAATGTTAATTATAAATTATTTGGCCAGCGGCTTATTACTAACTAGCTTTTACATCTTAAATTAGCATATTTCTATTAGTATATATTTTACCATGAAGCTTATAGTTTGTTACTTCACATTTTTCTTTGGAATCTGCTGAAGTCTCGCTTACTCTGCCTTCTCTCTCCCTGTCTCTCTGCTTGGATTTCCTGTCTGGCTCTATTCTGCCTGGCAATTGGAAAAAATCAGCTTCTTTATTAACCAATGGTAGTAAGACATATTCACAGTGTACAGAAGGGCATCCTACATCATTATGGAATGAACAATGTATATTTTCTTTTCTCTATAGACCCTTTGTCATTAGAATGCCATGAAGCAATTAAAGAACTTGACACCAAAATAAAATAAAACCTACCTCAGCAATTACACATTCAAATCTTGTCAAATTGACTGGCTAACCTAGCTTCCTGTCTCTTCCCATCAATTCAGATCAACAATGGGAGAAAAGCAAAAAGAAGTGTCCTGTGTTTATATCCCCAATCTATAAAATAAAAGAGAACCCTTTATTTGGCCATAAATAACAGATTTGTTTTGATTTGACTTCTGGAAGGCACTCAGTTCAAAACAACAAATGGATCTGAATATTGATCCATCAACTACAGATTATTAAATGACCAAAATCCTGATACGTTGTACATGTTCCATGTAATCATCCTACACCTATACTCCGATTGGCAGCTCTGAGGGAAATCAATGGTTTAAAAAGAAGAACACATTAGGCAGGAAAGAAAAAATAAGAGAGTAGTAGGGAGAATATAGAGGAGAACATGGGAGCTGAATTTGATCAAAAATATCGTGTTCATATAAGAAATTTGCAATATTTTTTAAAACATTAAAAACAAAGGACCAGGAAGACGTCTCAGTGATTAAGAGAACTTCTCTTGCAGAGAACCTGGGTTTTGTTTCTAGCATGAATATGATAGTTCATGCCACCTGTATCTCCAGTTTCAGGAGATCTGATGCCCTCTTCTGACCTCCAATGATTCATGTACATACTTGGTGCATATATGCATACACAGACACACATACATACTTACAAAATTAAGTAAATAAATATTTTTAATCAGGGATGGAGGAAAATACCTTTAATCACAGCTTTGGAGAGGATGAAGAAGATAGATTTCTGTGAGTTTGAAGCCAACATGGTCTACCTACTGAGTTCCAGGGAGGTTGAGCTACATAGTAAGAGCCTCTCTCAAAACAAACAAAGAATGAATATAAAATAAATAATTTTAAAAGACCAAAACATTAATAAGTTATGTTTGGTATTACCATCTTAAGACCTGAAGGCTGGATTATTTGAGATCTACATCTAAGAGGGAGAGGAGAGAAAGTGTACATCACACATCTCCCTTACCATGCTGTCGTTTTCCTCTGTTTTACTACAGTTCAAAGTAAAGGTGATCATACATGCAGTGCAGGTATTTATAAAGAATTCAACTCTATACTAATAAAGTCTGTAATCCTAAAGGGTTAAATGTGCTGTGTCTTTATAGAAGTAGCTAGAAATGTTCAATTTAGGAAGTGTTAGGACTGTGTTGTGAGTATTCTTTCTAAAGTTGAAGCCACAGTCTTTTGTTTCCATTTCCACATCTAGTGGAAAACATTTGTTTCTTGATAAGAAAACACAGATTAAAGGAAGAATGCTGTATGTCTTCACAATTAGTAGTAGTTGCTAACCCAGCACCTGCAACTCTTTTTAATATTGGCACACACCTTTAAGCCCAGCACTGGGAGGCAGAGACAGCCAGTTGAGTTCAAGGTCAGCCTGGTCTACAGAGCAAGTTCCAGGACAGCCAAGGCTACACAAAGAAACCCCATCAAGGTCTACCTTTGATCTTTGTTGAATCTGTTACATAGAATTTCACAGTTACAGGACCATACACAAGCACACACACACACACACACACACACACACACACACTTGATAGGAGAAGTATCATTTAACTTTAACCTCACCCATGGCACACTCCAGAGCAAGAATCTTTGTCACAGAGTTTCAAGGATGTTAGTAGACCCTGAACACAACTTCTGAGAAAGAGTATGAACTGTGATTTTCTGGATCCACACAGCATATGTCTTTAAATTACATCATAACTATTTTGTATGTCCTTAAAGAATGTACCTACGTGACTATTCTTATGTTTATGGGAACGTAATCTTAAAGGGGCAAAATAACACATTAGCTTTTCTAGTCATAGTAAATTTATCATAAACTAGGCAGAGAATCAAACAAAGGCAAGTGTATTGTTCTCATGTGACTATACTAGGCTTCTCTGTACTGAAAAATGAATGTAGACCTTGTGAATTTTCCAACCCCTCCTTACACACCTAATTGCTGTTTAGTGAAGCCATCCTTGCCTTTGCTCCCAGCAGTATATCTTTGATCTTATACCAGAAACATTTTTTTTTCTAAAATTGTTACTGTTATCGTTGTACATGTTTGTGTGGTATTATTTGATTACTATCTCACCTCACCTCTTATCTTGGGCCATTAAAAGCAGAATCCACATCTTTATGCTGCTCTGTCCATAATACCTGGGCCTGGATGTTTGTCCTATGAGTCTGCTGACCATGCTATTTGCAGCACAGGGATGACAGGGAAGTTCAGGAAAGAGAATGCCAAGCTGCTTAATGTTATCACCTTGGTAGTTGCAAAAAAGTGGCCCAGCTATGAAGCACAGCAAGGAGAAGGTGGAAGACTGTTTTGTTTCTTTCTTAATACCATGATAAAAGATACCAAGTTACAGGGGCAAACATATTCACGTTGCACATATGGTACTATACAGAGGAGCTACTGGATACCATACACTCCACTGACCCATTTTTTTTTTTTTTTTTTTTTTTGGTTTTTCGAGACAGGGTTTCTCTGTGGTTTTGGAGCCTGTCCTGGAACTAGCTCTTGTAGACCAGGCTGGTCTCGAACTCACAGAGATCCGCCTGCCTCTGCCTCCCAAGTGCTGGGATTAAAGGCCCCCTGACCCATTTTTATACATGCAGTAAGCTCAAAACTGTTTAATAAAAAGATGCAACTTTCAGTATTATAAATTTCATAGATGAATGCATGCTATTTCTTAATTTATTACTTTGTACTACAAACATACAATTTTGAGAAAACCAGCATTACACCTAGAACTAAACATTTTCAAAATAATTTTTAAAGCTGAAAATTGGTCATACTACCACAGAAACCACATCTTGGGATAAATTTGAATTGGTTGTAATGCATTATTCATTTATGCATTGCTGAAATTCTCATTCTAACAATTTTCATAGATTTTTGCCTGTGTTCAAATTTTGCATGTCTATTATTTTCCGTCATTGTGACTTTTTTTCTCTGGTTTGAACATTAAAATAAATCCAGGCTCAAAATGACTTGGAAATTATTCGCTCCTTCACGTCTTTCAATTTTTTAGAACAATTTGTGTCAAGATTGCCTCCTTGGAAAGTTCATCTCATCCTGGAAATTTCTTCTCTGGGAAGTTTTACATATTTATGGTGTTTAGAAGATAGAAATAGATAAGGAAGTTAGTCAAGTAGTAATGAATAAGAAGGTGCCAAGTGAGAAGACAAGACAGGTTTATATGGTCTGCTTGCTTGGACTATCTGTTTCTTTTATTGTTTTTTTGTTTTGTTTCTTGAGACAGGGTTTTTCTGTGTAACTCTGGGTGTCAAAGAACTCCCTTTGTAGACCAGACTGGCCTTGAGCTCACAGGGATCTGCCTGCCTCTGCCTTTTGAGTCTTGGTTTTAAAGGTGTGCGCCACCACCATCTGTCCTATCAATTGGCTTTTAAGAGATTTTTTTCATTATTTATTTCATTGAGATAGAGAATTGGAAACTTGTAAGGTTTTCTGTGGCATAGAGTGAAAATTAAGGATCACTGAGGGTATTGTCACATTTTATAAGTTGCTGACATGGAATAGTATTGACAGAGATTTCTGTTCTGCCCAGTCCCACAGTCATTCAGTTCCAAAGAAACACACAGAGGCCTACATTACTTATAAACTGGTTGGCCTATTGGCTCAGGCTTCTTATTAACTACTTCTTACATCTTAAATTAGCCCATAATTCTTGTCTGTGTTAGCTATGTATCAGTGAGGCAGTCACATCTTGTTTCCTCTGTGTCTGGGTGATACCTGCAGACTGAGCCTTTCATCTTTTCAGAATTATCCTGTTCTGGTGACCCCACCTATACTTCCCTATACTTCCTTCCTGGCTACTGGCCAATCAGCATTTTATTAAATCAATACAAGTGACAAATCTTTACAGGGTACAACATCATTGTCCCACAGCAGAATAGGCTCTATAATGCCTCTGTCTCTGTTTTACTTCCTCTGTCTCTGTTTCTTGAGTGTGTGTGTATGTTTGTGTGTGTGTGTGTGTGTGTGTGTAGGGGGGAGGTACTTGTGCCAGTACCCACAGAGGCCAGAAGAAAAAGGCATTATACTCCCTGGAGTTAGAGTTCTATGTGACTGTGGACTCTTCCTGAGTGTTCTAGGAACCAGAATCTGATATTATGCAAAAGAACACGTGCCCTTTGTGATTGAATCATCCCTCCAGCTGCTTATTCCTGCTCATTCATAAAGGCTAGATTTACAGCAATATACTTTTAAAACAGAGGATATAAAATACAGATTTCTGGGATTTGCAGAACATAGGGTGAAATCAGAGTGCTTTTTCTCCAGGGTGTTTATAAGCTGAGATCATTTGCTGCCATGTCAAGTGTCAAGTGATGCAATTTCGGGCAAAGGTCAGTTTAGATTCTGCTACCAACACTGCCTGTGTTTACTGTCCCTGTCCTTAACTCCTCCCAATAAAGCTTTTATTAAGGTTTGAATTATAAAGAAACAACAATGGGAAATAAGAGTATTTGGTTAATAAAATTCTCCTCTGAAGCTCAGAGTGAAGCTTGATGGAACAGCCCTGGTATTGCATAGATGAAACCCCAGTTTGAGTCCAAAGCTGCAAATGCATCTTAAGAATTGCCAAGGACCCAAACTGCATGATGCCTTTACTGGTCTCAGTCAGTTAGAGACACAGACAGCAAGAAATGAAACCGAGGTGATTTTCGTTATCATTCTCAGGTCGAGCAGAGGATTTTCATCTGCTCTCCTTGTTTTTTTATTGAATGAAATGAGCTAGATCGCTACTTGTACAGAATGAGACAATAGTGGGCACATAGAAAGTCCATCATTTTCTTTATATCTATTCACCTAGTAGACATAAATGGAATACTCAGGCCTTTAATGGCGATTAATAGGGGATAAAACAAACTCACTGCTCCCTTGCTGTTTAAATAAGATGAGAACAATAAATCAGAAGTATATCCAAGTAAGTATCGATGGTGCTGAGGGAATGTGTAGAGTGTGGCATTTGATGTAGACAGTGTTAGAGAGCACTTTCTAACTGCAGGAACGGATCATCTCTCCCTGATGACTTACTCAGCTAGGAATGAAGCGAACAGAAAAGTAGAAAGAATAGATCACAGACCATTGATCCATAGAGTTATTGGCCATCAAATATAACTGTTCATAACTTGCTAGAACTTGTTTGAAACCTTGATTGGTTTGACTCAAGAAACGTGCTTTTTGTAAGGAATTTTTTTTCTAGGACTGAGAAATCTATCACAAACCAATTCTAATCTTAAGATAGTAGTGGGTTCTACTTATATTAATATATAATTGTGGGTTTTTAGGATGTATTGGTAGTTATTGTCACAATGCAACATGGAAAGCACATATTATCCCCATAAAATAGTCAGAAAAATCAAAGTTCAGAGAATTTAAGGTACCTTGTGCAAGACAATTGTACACATTTAAGCAAATCCTGGTATAACTAAGACAATGAAAGCAACATGTGATTCTTCATGGCTACCATGCCAGGACTTTATTTCTGCTGCCTGAGCACCCTCACCATGCTTCTACAAACTGGTGTTGCTCACCCATTTTACAAATGATAGCAGGCTGAGGGTAGTCCAGCTGAAAAGTTTATTTTAGAGGACTGGACATGATATGCAAAGTTTAACTACAAACTTGGTGAGCTACACACACAACTCCCATGAAAAGACTACAGTCCTTTAAAGGACAGGGAAAGCAGCATTTCATTACAATTTTATGGAAGACTGACTGTCAGCAGGAATTAAGTGTTTGCCTGTGGAGATGCCTTCCCCCAGATCCTGTAAGTACAGATCAATGTGATCACAAATAGCTCTGAAAAGCTACATAATAACCGAGCTTCACTCATGCAGGGAAAATACAGGCACTTAAAATGGAATCTTACTTTGTAACAGATCTATGGCATTTTTCAATTTAAAGAATGCTTTAAAGGTAGTTTCTCTCGAACTTCTGAGAATCCCAATAACTTTCCTGCAGGTTTGAGGAACTAGGAACAAGATTTTCATACATGTAATGAAATTGGCAATATGTAGTATTAGTTTTACATGTGGGTGCTGCACTGATTTGTGTTTCCTCTATTGTTCATAAATAATATTATATTTTAATGATTGTACACATGAAATGAACTTTCGTGGTGGGGACTTTCTGCATTGTACACAAAAATATTTTGAAATCTAATGTAACAGCACACATCTATAATCTCAGGATTTAAATACCAAGTCAAGAGGATTTCTCTAAATTCAAGGGTACCCAGTGTTACACAGTAACAGCCTAGATAGTTGCATAGCATCTTGGTATGGTTTGACCTACTCTGACAACCTGAATCTCTCACAGGTTTTATTTATACACAAAATCATTTCTTCATAGATTTTAATCATTGATTACAAAATGAATATTATAAGATAATATCTGATCTTTCTATGGAAACCTAATCCCTCAGTTCCTTGTTCAATTTTTTCTTGTCCTTTTTCTCTGTTATTTTTATATCTGACATAAGAACACCATCCTTTCTTTTGACTTTTGAAGTGTTATGTCCCACTCTATTCTTTCTACAATATCAGAAAAATCCTGACTGACAAGACTGCTCAGAATACCAGGCAGTTCACTGAGCCAGAATATTTCCTTTTGTAGCATTGTCATAAACTCTTGTCTCAGTAAGGTCCTTACCTTATTAGAATTCTTCAAATGTCAGACAAATATGAAGATTCCTAAAACTTTTTACTTTGCCTTCAAGAGGGTACAAAGACTTGTCATTAGTTTTATTTTATTTTTTTTAAGATTGGAGAAAATGTGTTTATTGGCTCAACAAACAAAACATTGAAAACATTCTTATTTAATATATGACCCTAGGAAATATACTAAACCTTGGTTAGGGAAAAATACGGTTGTCTCAGATATTTTTGTAGTCCCCTCATATACTCAATAAATTTCTACAAAATGCATAACAGTAATACTTGTTACATTAAATATGGAAGGTGTTGAATCCAGGAATAATAGGAATTGTGAAATACATGAAATTATTTTGCTAACCTTTTCTGTAGGAGCAGGTAGCCAGACAGAGATGATAGATAGATAAACATACCGACAGACAGGAAGAAAGACAGACAGATAGATGATAGAGAGGTGGATAATCTGAATTTGTCTTGACTGCTGTTTATGTACATTGTAGAGAAATTCATGATTAACAAGTTTTCTGCAACTATTAGAAAAGTAAAACCTTGACCAATGAGAACTATTACCATTGATAATATCCACCCCAACTGGTTCTTTCATTATATAATAATAATAATAATAATAAATTTTATTTATTTAAAATATTATTATTCTAACTAATATTTATTATTATTAAAATTCTAAAGGGCATAAATGAAAGAAAACTGAACCATACATATCTGCACTTGGTATAATAAAGCAAAAGAATTTATTCTCTTCTTCTCATGGCTCGATACACTCTCTATGATGCTGATTCTAAGGACCTGCTGACTCTTCCCTTTCAAACCCTCTTGCACTAACCCTGCCACTTATCAATACAAAGACAATGTAATAATTTTAAGGTGCCCAGATCAGAGTTTCTGTCTGTAGCAGCTGGAAGGCTGAGACTGCTGACTCCTGACATGAATGAAAGGTAGTAAGACTCAGGCCCAAATAGCAATTATTTTCTATTCCTATGAAGTGATTAAAAATTTTAAATATTATCTAGATTGTTGGTAAAAAGACTATATAATGTCATTAGTTTTATAATCATAATCTTTTTTAGTCTTTCCTATTTCAATGCTTTTGAGGCAGAACATGAAAACATAATGATTCAGTTATAGTTTGTCAACTTCTAAAATTTCTCTAAGTTTTTCTTCTTTAATGACTTTTTCCAGAACTTGTGTCTCATGCTTACTAATGCCATGTAAGTAAAAGGTTCTATAAAAGACTCAATATTAAACATAGCTCATTCTCCTAGGAGACAAATTTTATTCTCATTAACATCAACTTTCATAAGAATTCTTATATTATCCCATCTCTAGCCTTTGATGAGAGGCCCTTAACCTCAGGAAATTAAACAATAAACATGTCAAAAACACAAGCAAAAGTTGTGTAGCAAACTCTACCAAGGGCAGTGAAACATCAGTCCAGGTCATCCAAGCACTGGAACATGGTCAAGCAGGCCTTCAAGATTCTAGGCACAAGCCTACAGAAAAAGATCTTCAACAACCCCAGATCAGAGGGCTGATTTCCAAAATATACAGAGAACTCAAGAAATTGGTCATCAAAATAGCAAGTAACCCAATTTTTAAAAAATGGGTACAGACTTAAACAGAGAGCTCTCAACAGAGAAATCTAAAATGGCTGAAAGATACTTAAGGAAATGTTCAACAGTCTTAGTCTTCAGAGAAATGCAAATCAAAACAACTCTGATATTCCATCTTACACCTGTAAGAATGGCCAAGATCAAAAACACTGATGACAACTTATGCTAGAAAGGTTGTGGGGTAAAGGGAACACTTCTCCATTGCTGGTGGTAGTACAAACTCATACAGCCCCTTTGGATATCAGTATGGTGATTTCTCAGAAAATTAGGAAACAACCTACCTCAAGACCCAGAACTACCACTTTGGGGTATATACCAAAGGGATGCTTAATCATGCCACAAGGACATATGCTCAACTATGTTCATAGCAGCATTGTTTGTCATAGCCAAAACATGAAAACAACCTAAATAACCCTTAGCCAAAGAATGGATAAGAAAAATGTGGTACATTTACACAATGGAATACTACATAGCAGAAAAAATAATGATATCTTGAAATTTGTGGGCAAATGGACAGATATAGAAAACATCATACTGAGTGAGGTAACTCAGACCCAGAAAGACAATTATCACATGTACTCACTCATAAGTGGCTTTTAGATATAAAGCAAAGAAAACCAGCCTAAAATTCACAATCACAGAGAACCTAGACAACAATGAGGACCCAAAGAGAGACATGCATGGATCTAATCTACATGGGAAGTAGAAAAAGACAAGATCTCCTGAGTCAATGGGAGAGGGTAGAAGAAGAGGGGAGAGGAGAAAAATATATAGCTCAATAAAAAAACAAAATATTCTTGGCACAGTCATCACTTACAGAATTTTTTTTAAGAACTAAAGTACAAAGGAAAAGTTTCAAATGCCAAGAGTGACTCTCACATGGTTACTTTTCTGCATGACTAATATATTGTTCAAGTACAAATACGATGAAAATCTGTACAGTTGACACTATGCCCTATGACCATTATTGTTACATTTATAATGAATCTTTGTTTTAAGAAATTAATATATATTTATGGCAAATTTTTGTTTTTGATAATTAATAAAAGTGTTCTGCAAAACAAATTTATGATGAAACAAAGTCTAACAGAATTTTTCTAAATGAGTGAATTTCTGTTTATGGAGCTATGAGTGACCCTTCTTAAGAGTGTGAAGTCCTCTCGGTGTGGTTGCTTTCTGGTAACCCACACCTGCCCATAACCACTCACCCAAGCTCTGTAAGAAAGCCTAATAAACCCATTGGTTCCCTTGAATGAACTATGGTATCATCATACTTCAGTTTATAGTTGAGGCTTTATTAACAAGGGGTTGTGTTGTTTATGTCACATGAGTAAATGAATTCTAACAATAACAGTCTACAAAGACAGGGCAGATACTGCCTCCCTGTCATAGGTGAAGTTCATATCACACAGATACTTTCTGGTCTGCAACTCTCTTATCAGATACATAATCAGGATTAAACTCATAGAAGCCTCCACCTCTCAACTCAGTCACCAATACTAACTTGGGTTAAGAATTTGCTCTCCCTAGAAAGCTACATGGAAATAACAAGTAGCTTTTCATATCCCGGTCATCCATATCTACAGCATCAACATTCTTTTCATCCCCACCAATTCCGGATGGTTGGGCTAACCATACCTCCAATGAGCAGTAAACAGTCATTTTCATAAGACAAGCGTATTCTTTTCAATGTGCTTGCAAAAAAAAAAATGTACACAAACAAACACACACAGAGAAAGCCCAGAACACACCAGCAATAAAGTGAGAAATAAAATTATAACAATTTTTTATTCTTAGTAGACTGGGGCCTTTGTAATTTAGCTATTTTGTCTTTTGAGAAGGGTGTCATGAAGTATAGATGTAGAGATTGAGGAAGTTAAATTTTATTGTGTGTGAAATAAGTTTTGGAGGATGTTGGCAGCGGAATTATATAACAAATGTAAAAACAATCACAATGGTCACTATCTGAATAACTCTTAGCGGAATCGAAGACTGAAATTATAGAGCCTGTTATGAAATGACAACAATAACTGAGGCCCCAGACGATGCAGTTTGAGTTGGAAAGAACTGGGAGGAGATAGTGGGACTGTCACAGAAAATGGGTTAGTGAATTACATGTGAACCAGAGTAAAAGGAGAGAAGACATGGAGGGTCCACTGTATTGTGTTGAACACAGTAGGCCTTCAGATAAACGCTTTCATGGAGTTCAAAGGTTTCAAATACAAATGGATCGGAGATGTAGACATTATATATTGCAGGGATTTGCTTAATAAATTTTGCAAGAAACAGAGCAGAGAAGGCCTGTGCAAGCCTGCTGATCTGAATTCCAACTCTAGAACCTATGGTGGAAGGAAAAACTTCACTCCCCAAAGGGTTTCTGGGACTTCTGCATGTATGGTATGGCACAGGTATTCCTACACATGCATATACATATCACACACAAACATACATATAATAGCAACAATAACATAAAAATCAGAACAGCAGAAACTATGTTAGCTAGATTAGTAGAGTCAAGTTATAAATTTGAAAATATTTTATTAATTAATTTGTACTTGATGATGCGGATTAATAATCCCAGCCAGTCAGTGTACTTGAGTAGAAGTATCCAAAGTTCAAGGTCAGCTTGGCTTACAGAGTAAGTTAGGTAAGGCAGGTCAACAACCTTGGCTGTACAATCTTTTGGCACTCCATCTCAGAGAGTGTGAAGAGAGTGATGTAACTCAGTGTAGAGCACTGGCCTGCATACATGAGGCCCTAGTTTTCAGCCCCACCACTTCAAAACTATGAGGTAAAGTAAAAATAAATTCAATAAAAATTCTAGCATTAGCATACATTGATGGTAACACATAAGTAGATGTGAAAACCTGATAATAGAGCACAATGTGTAATAACTGTCGGTGCAGCAATTTCAGTAGACAAGAAACTAGGGAACTACAGAACCCAGTAAAGACCTGCCATGAGTTTCTCCTTGAGAATGTCCATCCATCTCACTGTGAAAGGGAAATAAAAGGGCATTACCAGTGGGAGTGGGGGAATTGGAATGAGAACAGGAAAAGTCAGATTGTGGGAGGATGGAGTGAGAGAGTACTGGGACAGACAACTGGAATCTGGGGGCGTTTCTGGGATGAGCTAGAAAGCTAAAGGAATGGAAATTCCTAGGAATCTATGAGGGTGATACTAGGTAAGTCTCCTAACAATAGGGGATGTGGAGCCTGAACTGGCCATTTTCTGGAACCTGGCAAGGCTTCCAGGGGAGAGCCTGGGAAACCAACCAGGACACAACCCTTAGACCTACAATTTGTCCTGCCTACAAGATGTGCTGGGATAAAGATGGCACAGAAATTGCGGGAGTTTCTGTCACTACTGGAGATCCATACCCTGAGAGGGAGCTCACCCCCGAGGACCAGAATACAGAGGTAGGGTATCCCAGAGAGCTAGCATAGAACCAAACCTGAATGGCACAAAAAATAAGATAAAGTCAATGGAATGACTCCTAATGGTATTCTGCTTTACTCATAGACTGATGCCTACTTCAACTGCAATCAGGGATGCTGCACCCAGCAGCTGATGGAAACAGTTGCACAGACTCACAGCCAAATATCGGGTGAAACTCAGACAATCCTGCTTAAGAGAGTGAGGAAGGATTGATTGTAGGAGCCGGTGGTGTCAAGAGCACCACGAGAAAACCCACAGAACCCACTAACCTGGGCTCACAGTGCCTCACAGAGACTGAACCGGCAACCAAGGAGCCCGCATGGGACTGACCGAGACCCTCTGCTTATATGTGTGTGATTTGGTGTTCCTGTGAGACTCCTAACAGGGAGAGCAGGGGCTGTTTCTGACTCTGTTGCCTACTTTTGGGACCCATTACTTCTACCAGATTGCCTCACCCAGCCATAATAGAAGAGAAGGTATCTAGACTCACTACAACTTGACATACCATTGTTGACTGATATCCATGGGAGGCCCACATGTATCTGAAGAGAAACAGTGGGGGAAGGGGAGATGGGGCATGGGTAGGGGAAAGAGAGAAAGGGTTGGAGGAGGAACTGGGAAGAGGAGAGGGAGAAGAAACTTTGATTGGGATGTAAAATCAGAAAATAAATAAACAACAACAAAAAAAGAATATCCATTCAGTTACAGATAAAACTCAATTTAGGGAGCTAAGAAGACAAGTTGGCATCTTTGGTAGTAGAACTTTGCAGAAATTCTTTCCTAATTTTCCAGCTGTCCTCTTAGTTTGTTAACAAGAAAGGTAATACATGAAAAAGTAACGTAAATTAAGTTACAAGGTTACCATAGTAGAATTTATGAGCTTTACTCTATGAGTCCATAATGTTATAAACTTTAAGCCATGGCTAACGACCAGGCTTGTGTTTTTTCCAAACTCATGGGAAATCAGTGAAGGATATCAGAACTGAGTTCATATTACATTCGTTAAATACATGTGTCAAATACAGACACAGAGTTGGTGGGAGGGTGCAGGTGATCAGGAAGTCAGGGAGAAGAATGACAAATCATAAATACTATTAGGAACCAAAATAACTAAATAATGTCCATCTTCAAGGTGAGGTCTTAGGTGATGAAATTTGCTTCCAAGAAAAACCTAGGGGAAACCCAAGCCCGATATCTGCCAAGGAGTAAGGGGTGACTTAGGAAAAGATTGCAGCTGTATTGTGCCCTGCAATGTTACATTAGGCCAGATAGATTTTTACTAGAGTGAGAAAGATAAGGGAGGAGCCAGACTAGACGTTATGACAGGGCGATGGTTGCTGAAACCATTTTAGCAGTGGGAGGGTTGCAGAGGAGCTACCATCCACGATAGAGAAAAGCATTTCACACAGATGAATGAGACACAAACTGGGAGCACTGGGTTTTGGATGGTGACTGGGCTAGCAGGGATATCAGCAGGATGAGTTGACCATGAAGGTCTCTTAGAGGAGGCCATGATGCATCCTAATTATAGCAAACTTTCTGGAACTGGTCCCCCAGACAGATTGCAGTGGACATTTGCACAGCCAGGGAAAAAGAAGGGGAGGGAAACTTGCCAAAATATTAAGCTTTTAGAGCATTCTGTTCTCAAACCTGTCAAGAGCAGGGCTGCTGTCAAGCAAATTAAAACATTTCTTGAAGTCTGAAAGTCAGAATGTAGTTGCTATATGTATGTTTTTGTGCATATTTTGAAATATTTTGGTTAAAATAGTTTAAATATTCTTGGATCAGACAACAGATTTTAATTTTCTGTATTTAAAACACTGCTTTGAAACATGAAGATGATACATGTTCAGCACTCTCTAATACTCTCTGATAATTTGGTTCAATGTTTCTTGGCAAGGAAAATGTGAACCAGCTTCCTTCCTATTTTGAGTCCTTCTGCTTTCTCATTATCTGAATCCAGCTGAAAGAAATCTGCTTTTACAGGATCCAAACTATGAATTTAAACACGGAGAATGCTGTGTACTAACAATGAAAAGAACTGAGGAACACAGTCTAACTGCTCCAGATCTGAGAGTCTCACATTGTTGCCAGTGGCCCATATCCATTGCTGATCTAGAGGTTTAGGTACAGCCCTTACATACATGTATCACCATCTATATCCCCTCCTGAGTCATATTCAAGACATATATGATGCCGATTTTGATAGTAACCCAGTGTCTTGTAAGGCTGGAGCCTTGACCTCAGTAGTCACTTTCTCTACTGCACCCATTGAGCAGCTTCGTGTTCCTGCTCTCCTGTCTATTTGAGGGGTCTGTCTGCATTTTATTGTAACTTATTTCAACTACTGAGCTAAGGGTGCCCTTGCAGTTCTACAGTATATCTGGCTCAACGGTCCAGTTGTTAGTAAATTGTAGTTAGTCTTTCATCTATGATTTCTTTTCAAAGTGCAGGTGCAGAATACAGTAAATAATAGAGACAAAACATGAATTTAATGCCCTTTACTTTCAGTACTACATAATCCCATTTTTTTCTGACCTTTTTGGGGGCAAAAACTACCTGTTTAAATGAGATGTAGTTTAAAGTGAGGCCCCTCAAATAGACAGGAGAGCAGGAATACAGTGTTGGTTGATGGGCACAGTAGAGAAAGTGACTCCTAAGGTCAAGGCTCCAGCCTTACAAGCCACTGAGTGACATTCTCTGCTCTGATTTCCTCAGACCACTGGAAATTTCTGTTAACTGTCTTGTCTTGCTGCTCACACTCCGAGAATGCTTATCCCTTCATTTGTAAAATAACTGCATTTGAAACTGAACAGTATATTGTAGAGTAAAATGCTGATAAACTTCCTACCAAGATTCCAAGTGTTACAGGATGTTCTTGTCTTCCTATCTATCACTGACAAGTAGTTCCAGACAGTTCAAAGGGAAATACTGACTTACAGCATCTCATGGCCTTCACCAGTGGTCACCCTAACAGTTTATCACTACTCACAGGTAGTAAAAATTTCATCGTGTATTTTTTTATGTCTTACATAAAATCATAACATCTTAAAATTGAGTTGATCCACAACCTCTCCAGCAAAGGCTATCATTGGTGTTTTTTATTTTAGCCATTCTGACAGGTGTAAGATGGTATCTTAAAGTTGTCTTGATTTGCATTTCCCTGATCGCTAAGGAAGTTGAGCATGACCTTAAGTGTCTTTTGGTCATTTGAACTTCTTCTGTTGAGAATTCTCTGTTCATCTCAGTACCCCATTTTATAATTGGGTTGATTAGCCTTTTATGGTCTAGTTTCTTGAGTTCTTTATATATTTTGGAGATCAGACCTTTGTCAGTTGCAGGGTGGTGAAGATCTTCTCCCATTCAGTGGGTTGCCTTTTTGTCTTAGTGACAGTGTCCTTTGCTTTACAGAGGCTTCTCAGTCTCAGGAGGTCCCATTTATTCAATGATGCCCTTAATGTCTGTGGAGAAAAGGGTACACTCATCCATTGCTGGTGGGAATGCAAACTTGTGCAACCACTTTGGAAAGCAGTGTGGTGGTTTCTCAGGAAATTCAGGATCAACCTACCCCTGGCCTGGACCCAGCAATACCACTCTTGGGAATATACCCAAGAGATGCCCTATCATACAACAAAAGTATATGCTCAACTATGTTCATAGCAGCATTGTTTGTAATAGCCAGAACCTGGAAACAACCTAGATGCCCTTCAATGGAAGAATGGATGAAGAAAGTATGGAATATATACATATTAGAGTACTACTCAGCAGTAAAAAACAATGACTTCTTGAATTTTGCATGCAAATGGATGGAAATAGAAAACACTATCCTGAGTGAGGTAAGCCAGACCCAAAAAGAGGAACATGGGATGTCCTCACTCATATTTGGTTTCTGGCCATAAATAAAGGACATTGAGCCTATAATTCGTGATCCTAGAAAAGCTAAATAAGAAGGTGAACCCAAAGAAAAACGTATAGGCATCCTCCTGAATATTAACCTTCATCAGGAGATGAAAGGAGGCAGAGACAGAGACCCACATTGGAGCACTGGACTGAAATCTCAAGGTCCAAATCAGGAGCAGAAGGAGAGAGAACACGAGCAAGGAACTCAGGACCACGTGGGGTGCACCCACACACTGAGACAATGGGGATGTTCTATCGGAAACTCACCAAGGCCAGCTGGCCTGGGTCTGAAAAAGCATGGAATAAAACCGGACTTGCTGAACATAGCAGACAATGAGGACTACTGAGAACTCAAGAACAATGGCAATGGGTTTTTGATCCTACTGCACGTACTGGCTTTGTGGGAGTTTAGGCAGTTTGGATGCTCACCTTACTAGACCTGGATGGAGGTGGGTGGTCCTTGGACTTCCCACAGGGCAGGGAACCCTGATTGCTCTTAGGGCTGAGGAGGGAGGGGGACTTGATTGGGGAAAGGGGAGGGAAAGGGGAGGCGGTGGCTGGGAGGAGGCAGAAATCTTTAATAAATAAATTAATTAATTAATTAAAAAAATAAAATTGAGTTGATCCAATTTTACTGTTTGGATCAATGACCATTTTTGAAGAGTGATGAGACCCATTAAGTTGTGTAATCAATGTGTGCTGATAAAATCACACTTGGTAAACATCAAAAGGATGCTCAATATAAAAATTAATTGAGGACTGGCAAGATGACTCACCTGGTAAAAACACTTACTAGCCAACCTGGGGACTGGTGTTCAATGCCCAGAATCAATATAAACGTGCCAAGGTTGCCACTTGACCTTCATACACATATGTGCATACACTCATACACACACACACACATACCAGACACAAATACACACACAATATTTTAAAAAGTACAATTGCATCTTCATGCTAATAATATAACTACGATAAAATTATATTAGTCACATTTTTGATATGAAGAATGTGTGATGTTTTAAAATAGTTTAGCAAAAATAAATAAAGTAAAAAAATAAAGACCCATCAACAGGAAGTCACTCATTCTTTTTTAGAGTAATAAACAATATAAGTAAATGCATAAATCAGAAGAAAAATAAAATATATTTGAAACTGGTAAAAGTATTTCTAAAATGTAATATCATGAAATCATTAACAGAAAGAAGAAAAAATGTTCAATATCAGAATATAAAATTATTTTGAAAAACAACAAGAGGAAACGGGAAATATAATAAATAATCAAATAGTCACACAAATATGTCCAGTATGGTTCTCGCATACCACATAACTCTAATCTATATCCTATATCTTCATCCATGAAATATACTGCAAGAATGAGCAAAATTGTATGTGTGTGAGTTAGAGTATATGATGAGACTTTAGAGTATAATAATGTCACTGCATCAGCAGTTAACAAGAAAATGCAAATTAAAATTCTTGACTGAAGCATCCACTATATGGCAAACATGAAGCTACCACAGTGGCTTCTCCCACATCATTCTTGTGAGGGCCACACCATGTTCCCAAACATTTAAGGTTTATAACCTGATAATCTAATTTTTTTCTTTTTGAGTGATTTGCTAGGAAAAATAATATTTTTGTCTTGTAAGGTACACAATTTCTTTTATTTTCAGTAGTCACAAACTGGAGAAAATCCTAAACATTTCCCAGAGGTAAATGTGTCAACTCAACTAGGGGTGTTCCTTCAATTAAATATAACAATAACTTACTCTGAAGAACCCCACAACATAAGTAATCATGGTCTAATCTAAGTCAAACTTTGAATAAAGGTTTTACTTCAAACCAAAGAAATTTTAGATAAAATTATAAAGACTCTCCATATGGTTTTCTTTATCTTCACTTACTTTCAATTTCAACAACTGGGTGAAAGTACTTTCTTTGTATTTTTTGCTAATAGCCACTCTACTGATGTCGGATCAATGTTGATTTGGGTTTTAATTTTATTGCCTTGTTGTCTTAAACATTGTTGTATGTATTTGTTGAGTACTTGTATGGCATCTTTGGAGAAACCTACTAATGTGTGTTGTTCATTTTAACTAGATGATTTGGGGATTTCCTATAAGACTGAGCACCCTTCTTGGATAGCACCTTCTTGTCAGAATTGCAGCTGGCAAACATTTTCCTTCCTGGGATTTGTTTATTTGCATGACTGATCAGCTATTTTGCTATGGAGAGGTTTATTGCATTAAATATAATAAAATTACCTATTTTTATTTAATGTACTTAAAAGTCCTTACCCATTCCAACATCCTGAAGCATTCCTCTGTATTACTTCCTTTTCTGTTACTATGGTGAAATGCCATGACCCAAACTAACTTCGGAGATCAAGGGGTTTATTTATTAGTCTTACACTTACCCTTCCAGGTTCATCAATAGAAAAACTGAATTCAGCATTGCGGGACTGAAGCAGTAACTGAAGGAGAACCCAAGAGGAACTCTGCTCACTGGCTTGTTCCCAGGCTCATGTTCATCCCCCTTTCTTACACAGGTCAAGTCCATCTATGTTTCTCAAAGTGTTTATGGCAGGTGCCTCTAGAACAGTCACTGTTACAGTAAACCACTCCAGTCATATGCGTTCCCACAATTCCCCTTGATCTAAGCTTGCAATTTTAGTCTGTGACCCTGAGTCGTGCTGAACACTAGTCATTCTGTTTTAGCTTCAACAAATCACCTCAGCTTTTCTACACCTGAGAAAAAGGTATTCTGTTGCAAAATGCCATAGAGAATGTGTCCTGTGTGCTCTCTGTTCTCACAAAATATATTCATTCCTGCTTGGTCGGCTGAGCTGTATTCTTCTCTCTTTGCCCTATTTTTGTTTGGTTGTTATTTGGCTTTTGGTTTTGCTTTGCTTGGATTTTTATTTCATTTTAGTTTTTGGCTTTATATTCATAGTTCTCTGGAAGGTTTGCACCAAATCACCAGATTCCTTTCACATCTTAAGAGTCAACCAAGGCAGTAAGACATGGATTAACTTGTTGTTGACCAGCTCTCCAATCTACTAAAAGCATTCAAGGAATAATTTATGTTTATTCTGTAAGTATTTTTGTCAGAAATTTTAAATTCTGAACCCAGAAAAATGCATAAAGGCCAGTGGATTGTGGCTACTTTGGGCTCTCATGGGCAGTCATAGTCTAATGGGGACATTCTTCCGGTTCTCCCAGCTTTGCATCCACTAATCTCAGCTATTGTAAAACACATTTCCTCTGTTGTCCTGTCAGGAATGCTCCTGAATAAGGTATGCAAGCTTGTATGTCAACCTAACTTCTGAGCAGAAAACAGTAGCTTCTGTTTGTATTTTGGGGAGATAGTGAGGGAAGGGATGACTGAAGTATGTTCTATTCCAGAGATCTTGCTGACTTCTATTAGGGAAGGGCTTTAGTTTCCCAAGCACTAGGAATTCAGGAAGACCTTCCTCAAAGACATATTATTGAGTTTTACCCAGAGAACTCATAAATGTTTCTAGGTCCCAAAAGTTCATGCCTCTGCCTCCCAAATACTGAGATAAAAGGTGTGTGCTAAGGACCCATTTGCTATTTACCTCTAAATGAGATCTGACATCTTTGTGGTTACCAGGCAAAATCCTTTGGGAATATACAGACAGAATCCAAGCTTCTACCAATACAAAGCTAAGCATATTACTAGGTTGTAAAAACAGTGCGAGAAAGACTTTGGGACCACATGGTGGATGAGAGCCATGGTAGGTAATGGACAGACACACAAGGTAAGCAAAGCTTATGTGGGAGTTTCACTGAAATAAAGGGAGTGGGGGAGGTAAGAGAGAAGGAGAAATACAGAGAGAAAGAGGAAGAGGAAGCAGAGGCAAGGACTAGGCTGCCTCTTTAGAAAAGCAGTGGGAAAAGAGCTAGAATAGACCAAGCCTGTTTCTTAAAGGGACCTTTGCACCTGCATACAAATACAGTGACATAGAAACCATAGGACACTGGGCTGGCCAGGGTACTTCTTCGCCTCATCCTGCCAGGAGACAGGGGTCAGAATAATGCTTGAATCCTAACATTCCCTCTATTTCTTATTATAAAATGGTGGAGAAATTAAAAGGGGAAAGCAGGTGTGACAGGGATGGAGGTGCCAGGTTCTCAAGACTGCTTCCTGCTGATCTAGGGGGTTGATCATCTTTGGGGAACTTGAGAAAGCTTGATGCTGGCCACGTTCTGGGGTATCTGGTTGTTTCACTGCTGTCCAACCTGTGGAACTATCCGGTGTCTCTTGGACCTGGCAAGATGTTGGCAGAGCAGAGGACAAGGTTAAATTTAGGAAAAAAAACCTTTAGGTTCTGGTAATTGAGAGGGAAAGTGTCAGAAACAAAGAAGTTTGGGAGGCTTGAGGACTTAGGGCCTGGTAATTGAGGGAGGGGTGCATTTGACCTGTTTGAGGTGAATCCTTCTTCCTGTTGCCTCCCTGGAACTTACAATAATTGTTTAAGTTCGTGAAAACATATTTTAGACACATTAGAATTTCTGCTGTTTATAATCTGTACTGAAATTTACATTGTATAAATGGCAGTATATTTGTGCCAGAATTGACTGTGACAGATGTTTTTGCACAATGAAAAGTATCTTTGAAGTCTATTCTTAGCAAACCAGCAACAGAAATTTAAAATCTTGAGCTCATGCCTATGATGATCGCGATATAGTATGATGTTGAATACTCTATCAGAGTTGGATTGATAGCTTATTAGAACTTTATTGATTAATGGAAGACTATGGACCCTTGGAGTTTAAATACAACAGTAGCATAATGAAAGAGAAATCTGATAACTTGCATTTGTACACCTTGAAACACTTTCTTATACCCTGAAGCATTTTAAACTTTGCTATCTTCACATAAGTGAACCTTAAAGTACCTGTTTTTTCCCATCATTGTGGCATCACCTTAGTATTTAGGAGAAATCTGTTTTCTGAGTTTGTCTCTTATTGAGTCTGGAGGCTAGAATCAAGTAACTGGTTTTTAGTGTATGTTGTTTTCCTTTTCTAAAAATTACATCATCCTCTAAAATTCTTAGGGAACAACACAGTAAATGAGAATATTTTTTAAAAAGAATATAAACGTCAGCCTTCAGACAGGGAAAAAGGCTTCTAAAGGCAGTCTTCTTGGGAAGACAGAACCATTGAAATCAGTAACTCAGAGCAACTAAGGATGCCTGCACTGGATTCATAGACCAGTGACTCTGCCGACAGTGAAGAATGGATGGAAGAGGAGATTAGGAGTCCTCCTTCCTGTGGCCAAAACGCTTGTTATTGACAGATTCAAGGAGATGGGGAGTCCGTACTAACAGGCTCCAATGGGTATTTCCAGTATAATTATCACAAGGTCACTGTAGATAAACAGTGTTGCAAAACAAAACAAAACAAAACCAAAGGGTTGGGAGAGGCACTGGCAGGAATAAGGGTGGTAGACAGGGTTAGGTCAGAGATAAGAGGGTGTGGGGAGTAGAGTAATAAGAATATATAATATACATGCATGAAATTTTCAAATAAAATTAATCAATGAAGAAGGTAAAAGAAGGCATTGTTATAGCTTTTATACTGGCATACTTTACAATTAATTTACTGTAACGCAAGCCTTAAATCCACTTGTGTTAATTATTTCCTTTAATTCTTTCTTATATTACCCATCTTTCTCTGAAACAATTATTAAGTTACAGATACTATACAAGCTACACATACAACTTTTACTATTTTTTAAGAAACTAGAGAGTATTTATAAAAATCAGAGAGTAATATTGACACTTCAATTTATCAGACCATCTTTCCCATTAAATTTTTTATTAGTAATCCCAATACCTTTCTTTATGCTTGAAACATGATTTATAAACAGCCCAGATCCTCAAATTGCTCTTATAAATTAATTTTCTTTACATATTTCTTTTTTCCCTGATGTTGTTCATAAAATTTCTGAAGGAGTTTAAATCTCAAACTATTTCTTTATTATATCAGTATTTTCGTGATTATAAACATAGTATGAACTCATTATGCTGACAATGAGTTGCAATATTTTAAAGAAGTAGGAAGACTAAAATTCTATTTTTGTTATCCTATATGCCAGCACTTTCCTTGCTTTTATCTTCTTTCTCATACACACCATCTCTGTACCCTTACGTATCTATAAATCAGGTGTATTTTATATTATAATTTAAATTCTTATTAAAAACTTATGTAAAATTCCTCCTGTAAAATGACAAAAAGTTCCATATCTACACAGACCGCTTTTGAAGTGGCAGAATTCATTTACAGTGCTTAAGCAAGAAGTATACATGCAAATGTATACTAGTATTTAAGCATAGTCTTAGATGTGCAGTAGAGAATAGAGAGAGGAGTCCCATCCACAGTGTAAGAGGTAAGACACTGTGGCTGTAGAGACACCTCATCAATAGGATTATGAACTGCTCTGTAGTAGTTTTCAGTTTGTCTTCCAACATAATGTAGAATGTTAAAACAACTTGTAACTGCAACTCCAAGGGAGAGAAACATAAAGGTCAACAGACATCTGTATTTGTTCATGCAGATAGTCCTACACACACATCAACATAATTAAAAATAAGTAAAAATAATCTTTTAAAACAGAAGAAATATGATCCTTCTTAGAAAACTGTGAATTAATATACATCAAGACACAGCTATATCACTCTTAGGCATATACCCAAAGGCTACTCAATCATACCACAAGGACACTTGCTCAGATGTTTTCATAGCAGCATTATTCATAATAGCCAGAACCTGGAAACAACCTAGGTGCCCCTCAGCTAAACAATGGATAAAGAAAATGTGGTTCATTTACAGAATGGAATATTACTCAGCTATTAAAAGCAATGTCATCATGAAATTCAAAGACAAATGGATTGAACTAGAAAAAAATATCATCCTGAGTGAGGCAACACAGACCCAGAAAGACAAACATGGTGTATATTCACCTATAAGTGGATATTAGCTGTAAAGGATAACCATGCTACAATTCACAGACACAGGGGGGCTAGAAAATAAAGATGGCTTAAGGGGGTATACTTGGATCTCCCTTGGAAGGGGAAACAGAAGAGATTTCGTGGGTGAACTAGAGGCAGAAGGAAATGGGATCATGAGGGATCAGGTGGGGGTCAGGTCAAGAAGTAGAATAATGAAAGAGACTTGTAGTAAAAAAAACCTGCTCATTCGTTCCCAGCCACCCAGATCCAATCTAATCCTACAAAAACTATATTAATTGCAATTCTGTTTGGCTAATAGCTTAATCTTCTTATGAACTAACTCTTACATCTTAAATTAACCTATTTTTATTATTTTGTGTATTGTCACAAGGCTGTGGCTTACTGGGAAAAGTTCCAGACATCTGTCTCCTCTGGCAGCTACATGGTGTCTCAATGACTCCACCTACTTTTTCCTATATCTCTGTTTGGAAATCCCGCCTTATTCTGTCTGCTCTGCTAGAGGTCCAAAACATATTCTTTATTCACCAATGGTATACAGAAGGGAATCCCACATCAGAGACAACTGGAAAGGGGGAGATTTCATGGTCAGAGTAGTAACCTGGTGCAAGAAAACTCCCAGAACTCTCCAAGGGTGAATCCTGCTAAGATTCCTAGCAATAAGGGTTATATAGCCTGAACTAGCCATTTCCCGTGACCATGCAGAACTACTAGTGGAGGGATTGAGACACCAACCCAGACACATAACCTTTGACATACAGTCTGTCCTGCCTGAGGGATATGTTGGAGAAAGGGTGGCACAGAGATCATGGAAGTGGACTACAAATGTTTGGTCCAGCATTAGACTCATTACATGAGAGTGAACCCACCCCTGGAGCTCCAGGACCCAGAATACGGATGGCCTAGACACCTAGGATAGAACCAAACAGAATTGGAGGGAAGGAAGTGTAAATAATTGAATGGAGAAATAAAATAATAAAATAATTCAATATAATGATGACTAATGCTATTCTGCTATAGTCATAGCTTGGTCCCTAAGCCCAACAGTCATCAGAGAGGCTTCATTCAGCAACTGATGGAAACAGATGCAGAGATCCACAGTCAAACATTAATCTTAGCTCAGGGAATCCTGCTGAAAAGTGGGAGAAGGGGATAGGAAACAGAAGGGTCAAAGACATCACAGAAAAACCCACAGAATCAACTAACCTGGGATCATAGGGTCTCAGATACTGACTTGACAACTAGGGAACCTGCATGGGACAGACCTAGGCCCTCTGTGTATAAATATGCCATATTTTGTTGATAACCAAGGGAGCCCTGCCCTTTACTGAATAGAAACAAAGGAAGAATGGATGGGTAGAATAGAGAGGGGAGTTTAAGGGAAGGAACTGGGAGAACAGGAGGAAGGGGAAACTGTGGTTGAGATGTAAACTAAATAAATAAACAATAAATAATAAAATAACACATACTGCCAAAAAGGCATAAGAGCCTATATTCTTCTTCTGGATATACTTCCTATAGCATAGCAAAAAAATCTCAATCCTAAATTATTTGAAATTCCTGTGTAGCCCACAGAATTCCACAAGTCCAGGAAAAAGGTTTAGTGACCTATAAAGTGGGGGATACTGGTGATTTTCATGAACTGTGGTGTGTGGGCTACAAGTTAACTCTAACAAGTGTGAACATTCAGATAAACTTAAGAATCTGAATCCAGCACCTACCAGGACACCAGCTGACACAGGTATTCATAACACAAAATGATGTATCTCCTGGCAACTGTTGCCTGGTTGTTTCCAAGGGATCCTGTATACTTCCTTTATCACAGTACACAAAGGTAGAGGTCCTCGGAAGCATCAGAGTCCTTTCTTTGCTGTAAGGTTTTCAACTTGCTGGCTGTTTCTAGATTGTTTAAAGAATAGAGACAGAAAAATATTGAGAAAAGGGTGAAAAAGAGACATCAAAAATTAAAAAGAGAGTGGAATAAAAGATAAATTGGCAAAAGGTGTCTCTCTCATTAAACATAATGTATAATAGACAGCTGAAAAGCATATTTTATTGTGATGTGCTTGTTTTGTACACAAAGTCTCATGATTTTATATATATATATATATATATATATATATATATATATTACTGTTTTCTCCTCCTAAGCACTAGGATTAGAGGCCATCACCTCACTGAATTTCTTGTTCTGAAAATTCCCTTTAGGATCTCCTACTTGCAATAGTAATTTAATGACAAACTTCTCTTCATTTCCAGATAAAAGACAGTATTTAGGAAGAATTCTAAAAGCCTGTGCAATCAATGCCCAAATCTCTTGTTGCCCCAGAGAGATCCCAGCTTATCGTCCTTCACCTCAAATATCAAAGATGACCTCAAAGATGATCAAGGAGTTGGTCATCTTTCTCAGGAGTAGAGGATGCCACACTGTGCTCATGAACACAAGTGTATTTCTCTTGTACCACCTGGAAGTACTTTTTTCCTCACAGTGAAAATTGTTGCTCCTAATCTCCTAAGGAGGTGTCTAATTACTTGCCTATTGAGCATTAATTTCCTCTCACATGAGCTTGTTTTTAATTAAACTTTCCCACTTTTATGGCTGAGTTATTTTTATCAATTATATTAAATCGTGAATGTTATCCAGAATCCAATTGCTAGTTTACTCAAATTTCAATATGGCACAGATATTGCTAATCAAATATTATAACGACCAGGTGTGGCACCCCATGTCTGCAGTCCCTGCATTTAAGATTGGTAAGCAGGAAGATCAGGAGTTTGAGGCCACCCTTGACAACATAATAAGTATGAAGCCAGTCTATATGAGGCCCTGTTATGAAAAACCAAAGACAGAAAAAGAGAAGTGGGGTGATATGGGATTCACCTCTGTATGCTGTGATTACCACTGATTAATAAAGAAACTGATTTAGACCTATAGCAAAACAGAACTTAGCTAGGAGGGAAAACTAGACTGAATACTGGGAGAAAGAAAGACAGATACAAGGAGAAGCCACAGAACTACCATCGGAGACAGATGCACAGAAACTTTGCTGGTAGGCCACAAACTGGTGGTGATACACAGATTAATGGATATGGGTTAACTTAAGATATAAGAGTTAGCCAATAAGAAGCTAGAGCTAATGGGCCATGCAGTGATTTAAATAATACAGTTTCTGTATGATTATTCTGAGCTGCCAAATAGCCTGAATGGCCAAGTAGTCTCTTCCATACAACAGTGGGGAGAACACTAGGCAGGCTGTCTCAGGAGTTCATTGTGTTTCCTTCATTATTTCTATCCTGTCATGAATTTTGGTAGCGTTTACCAAAAAATCAGTTCTAAACCACAGAAAATACTTGTTTGTGATTTGCTATCATCTTTTTGGAGTCCTTGGTGTGACATAACATCATGAAATCAGTTATATAAGTTCACTTGAATTGCCATACAGTTTTGTTTATGGTTTATATAGACATATCCCCAAACTGGTCTCAAACTCTCAATAAGGGAAATGTTTGCTTGATGCTTGTCCTGAAAACAAAGCTCTATGATTACATGGAGAAACCCGTGCTGGCTCAGCAGGTAATGACTTGATTCCCAGATGTTAGTGCTACATTGGAAGGTGCTAGAAATTGGAGGATCACAGTGCCTATGAATGGTTTCTTGCCTCTGGTGCCTTCCTGTCTCCCTGTCTCATTCCTGGCAAACACTAGGTAAATACCCTCTGCCAAATACTGCATCAATATTGATGTTTTTGCCTCACCTTAGTTCTAAATCCATGGATACAGACAAGATTTGACTGAAAGATCTAGACCCGTAAACACAATTAATCTTTTTTCTTGCAAACCAGTTTTTTCGGGAATTTCACACAGCAGTGATGAATGGATCCAGCTTGCAGCATGTGTACAGGTTGGGAGGGCTTGAATGGGGTCTCCACACTTGTTCAGCAAGTACTTTACAATCACCCATTTTTCCAACCCAAGGTTTTCATTTCCAACTTTGTTTAATCATCCTTTTATTCATCAATTCTTAGTATCCTTAATACTTTTACAATTATAAAAGGCAAGGATACCATGAAAAGCCACAGGGAGCTGGGGTAGCTGACAGGTCACAGCAGAATTCAGTCTAAGATGAATGGGATTCTACTTAGTGGGGCTGTAGTGGACCTCCTAGGCCTTAGGAACCCAATGGTCACTGTACAGGAACTAGAGATAACATAGTTTCACCTTTGAAAGCTCAAGAACCAGGAACCCTAACCTGAGGAGCCTTAAGAAACATTTCCCTCTTGAAGAGATTCAGTTGCTACAGAAATAAAAGGAAGATGATTACACTGTAACAGAGAGAAAGTATCTGGGGGCTGGGAGGAAGGTTCAACAGTTATGAATGCTTGTCGCTCTTCCAAAAGAACCTTGTTCCATTCCCAGAACCCATCTAGTGGCTCACAGTTACCTTGGATCACCGGGACCCAACAACCTCTTCTGGGTTCTGTTTACATAGACAAAGCTGGCAAACATTCACATGGATATATATGATAAATATTTTTTAATTATTATTTTTATATTTAGTGCATGTGGATATTTTGTCTGCATGTGTTTCTGTACACCAAGTGAATGCAATGCATGCAGAATCTAGAGTAGTGACAGACAGTTATTAGCCACCATAATGGTGCTAAGTATTAAACTCGGTCCTCTAGAAGAGCAAGCAGTCAGTGCACTTAGTGAGCAATCTCTCCAACTCTAAAAATGTGTTTTAAAGGATAAAATACTATAGGATTAATTTTAACAGTACACCAAGAGTTTTAGAGTTGCATTGGGGTCTTATAGAACATGAGTATGCCAAAGAAAAAAGAAAAAAAAAAAGAAAAAAAACAAACCAACAAACTTGTAGTGAACTCATGAGTATAAGGGTCTTATCCAGGGAGAACTGGTTTTTTTTGATTAGTAAGGAAGGCAGAGAAGAATTGCCTCACACTCCTAAAGGCTTATTAATAGTGAAAGTCAGCTGGAGAGTGACCTTTGGGATTCAGGAGACAGAAATCTGTTCAACATTCAAAATGGAATGTTTTGACATCTCTGAGCGTCTTCTCTGAGCATCTTCGGAAGTACCCACAGTTATCTGCTTCTGTAAACTACCATGAAGAAATTATTTGGTTCCCTACATTTTCCATTTTCATTGGCATAACCCCCACCCACTTAAAAGACTCCTCAACTGTGTACCATCAGTATTACACAGTGTGCTGGAGTTCAGCTCTGTCAAGGGTATTCAGTGGACCTGCTCAGATCTCCATCAGAAAGCTCATGTTTCTCTAGCAATTTACTAGAAATGTAATAAGGATCCACTGTCCTGGAATAAAAGCAATAGGATCATAAACAAGAGATTCAAAACCTTTTTATTTAATTACAGCAAGGATAAATACCCAAGAAAGTTTTGTGAAGTAGGACAAATGGCCAGGCAGACTGAGATCAGCAGTTGTTGGTGTGAGAGAAAGAGAGGAGATGCGAGAAGTGATTTTTAAAGGAGTAACATTTCTAATGAGAACAGAAACGAAACTTGTGTGAATCACAGATGAGAGCAAGAAAAAAATTTCCAGGCAAAGAACATCCAGAGTCATCCTTGAGGATTCCTGGAAATTACCTAGTGACATGATTCTCACTAGCCCTTTAATGGCACCCTCAATCAAAATACCTCTTTTTTCCCCTTCTTGAACATCCATTCCCTCTTTGCAGGGATACCTTGCTCATCCTATATATAAATGGGAGGACCTTGATCTTGCCTCAAAGTGAAATGTCAGACTTTTTTGTCTTCCAAAAAAAGTGGATGGCAGTGTGTGGTGGAGAGAAAGGTGGAGAAGGAGGGGAGGCTGTGGGGATGGGGATAACTGTGCAAAATGAGAAAAGATTGTATTACAAAAATCTTAATTAAAAAAAATAAAAAACACCCTGGAGTAAGAAAATGAAAGAAGCCCATTCAATTTAACTTGAAGATGATATGGGATTCCCTTCTGTATGCTGTGAATAGCATTGGTCAATAAAGAAACTGTCTTGTCCCTGTGCAAGGAATAGAGGTAGGTGGGTAAAACTAAACTTAAGGAAGGGAGGAAGAAAACAGAGTCAGAAAGAAGCCATGTAGCCTCATCAGACACCAGACGCCAAAACTTTAGCCAGTAAGCCACAGCCACGTGGCAATACACAGATTAATAGAAATGGGTTAAATTAAGATATAAGAGTTATCCAATAAGAAGCTAGAGCTAACGGACAAAGCAGTGACTTAATACGGTTTCTACGTGGTTATTTCTGGGCTAAGTGGCCGGGAACCAACAAACAGACTTTCTTACAACATGAAGAAGAAGGATCTGCCCTACAAAGACCTAGGGGAAAGCTCCAGTAAGAATATTATCTTCTAACGTGATCCTCTGGCTTTTTCCTGGATGCACTTTGTGAAACCACTTTCCTGTTTACCCATTGTAATGATGTGTCCTTGTCAGACCTAGCCCAGTGTGTTCAGTCTTCATTGATTTGTCTTCTGAGATGCACTCTGGAGTATCCATACACATAACCTTGTATTTAAACTTATCGAGTTGTCTTAATGACATCTGGTTTTCTGTACATTCTATCCCCAGAGAGCTCTAATCATCTCTCCAATTTTAATGTTCCTGCTTTGGCATCTTGTTCCATATCTCATTGCAAACAACAAGTTTTCAACTGCCAGTGGCTGAGCTTGTAAAATGCCTTGAGTGATATACTTTATTCATAGACAATATACATTTCATTATTGCCTCATTAAATATTTATGAACACCATCCTAGCATGAAGCACTTTGCTGAGCATTTAGCTGAAGAGATATTTCTAATTGTGGCATCCTGTGCATCGTCACGATTCATGAGTGGTGAAGTAGAGGCATTGCCAATGAGTGACTGCAGGGTAGGAGAGTTAGGAAAGACAAGCCTGCTGCCCTGACAGTGAAAGTTAACACGTAAGAGCACAGTGTGTACACACTCCCCTTTTAGCATATATCTGTGGACAGATAGCATGTGTTCTAGGAAGTGGACTGTGATAGAGAATGGAGATGTACACACAGACATTTTACTATGGTTGAAGAAACAGCTAGGCAAATTATCAGCATCCATTCAAGTTGTGTGGTCTGCACTGGACCTTGCCAACACTTACTTCAGCACCAAGAATATATCTCAAATGCTGACATTACATATGTAAAGGTTTCAAGTACCAGACTTGACATTCTGCCATCTCTAAGCAACAGGGTCATGATTGAGTTAAGGATAGAAAAACAGCAAAGGATAGCAGAGAAGGAAGAACAAGGGGTTCATGAGTTGCATACCCTTCAGCAAATTGTCTGATCCACGATGCTACAATGGCTGTAGCTCAGGCTTTAACTTGATCTTTTGGGGCTGATCTTTGAAATATGAGGATAGCAATGATTCTGCAATCAAGAATAAAAAGGATTTTATGATTCCATAAGAGGGCGGGGCTATGTAAGCTTTCAGAGTCATTCTGCAACAGAAGAGGGATTGCAAGTCAGAAGCTGATCTGTGTCTGCTATACCTATTTACCCCCAGAGAGAATGAAAGACTCTAGTGGATGTGATGATCCATAAAGAAATCTGGGTTTTATCCAGCTGTGTGCGTGATTCCTCACCCTGACGAGTCACTGACTAAAGCATTGAATCTGGTGTCACCACAGCTATGAATGGATATGAGCCCAAAGACAAATAAATACTATCCCAGGAGTCCTAGTCTTCCTCAGTCAGGACTATGTACACAAAAAATGATATTATAAATTACAGGTAATCTGAAAATGGTATTTAATTAGGTAGCACAACAGAGTCACACTGTGTGAATGATAGGGGGTGGAGGTATACCCCTATAGCTGCAATCCCTCAATCATACGGGGTCTCCAACGTTTACTTCGTGACCTTCTTTTGAGCTAGGCAGGTTTTTTTGATCTCCTATATTCATCTCTGAGTCTTGTTTTAATATTTTCTTTTTTCTATTGAGTTTTATTTTCTGACTTCACGTCGGAAAGAACCTGGCAGCTTCTCCT
This sequence comes from Chionomys nivalis, assembly GCF_950005125.1. NCBI lineage: Eukaryota > Metazoa > Chordata > Mammalia > Rodentia > Cricetidae > Chionomys > Chionomys nivalis. The sequence continues at coordinate 9,152,149 of NC_080091.1, forward strand.
GGTTCATGAACTTAAACATCTGTTCAAAGAGCACCATGTGTCCACCAGACACAAGTACATAGACAAGGAACACCATGAGTCCTCCAGACTCAGGTACATAGACAGAGAGCACTATGTGTGCTTCAGACTCAGGTACATATACAGAGATGCAGACACTCATACAGCTCAGTAAGTTGGGTTTTGTGTCCATGGTCACGTGTGATCATATTCAGAATGAAGTTTTCCTATATTTTCTCTGAATTCTCTTCTCAACACTACCAACATCATTGAAATAATTCATGACAGGACTCTTGAAGGGACACACACTTGCTGACTTTATTTTCACATTACACAGTCTTCTGCTTTATAGGGGGCTCCGAAGACTTAGCCATCTGTGTGTAGAAAAACGGATGACTCAATGCTTCTGAAAAGCGTTGTCGACAGAAACAAAACCCTGCACTTGCATTTTCTAAGCTGCTTTTTGAAAAGCTGTGAGAAAAATCTTCATGAGTTTGTGTTTCTTCTTGAATGCTCCTTCCCCTCTGTTTACTAGAGTGATATCCAGATCACTTTAGTGTCTTTTCCTGAGCAAAAGCAAAAATAAAAGTCATATCTCAGTATCGGAAACGTCATCCCATTTGATTTCAAGTCGGTGTGTAACAGGATCAGTTTTGCATGGAAAGCTGTGTTCTGAATGATATTGAGGCAGCGGCCTGAGGCAGACGGAAACCCAGTGTTATCAGCATGATTTATTTCACCCTGTCTTCCAGCTTTATCACGTCTCTATTTATTTTGTGTGAATGTGGGCTTTTTGTATATTTCACTAATTTTTATTGTACTGCTGTTAATCTTGAGAATTCAAACTTGTGTACTAGGTTTACTTTTGTATCCATGCTAATTATTTCTACTAACTATTGTTAGTAGTTTCAAAATAAAATCATATAGAGCAAAAGTAGTAAAATGTTTTATGGCAAATATAATTTTCTTTCACTTTTTCATTCTAAACCCCAGAACATTCTACCTTTTACTCACATGCTTTTATTCACATGCTCTACTACTGAGCTGCATCCCTAGAACCATGGTTTCTTTCTAAATGTCACAGTCTTTATGAGTTTGTTAGTGTCGAGTTCAATGAGTTTATTCTTGGAGATGTTTATTCATTTGACATCTGAAAATTGAAATGGAAAAGTTGTAAATCAGAGAAAGGAGGACGTATGGGAGGGTGACAAACTATGGCTTCATAAATAAATGATTCTTGAATTATTCTAGCTGCAATAATTATTCTAGCTGCAAGTGACGGTTTGCTACTTTGAACCCAAAGAGATAATATAAAATTGTTTTGTCTGATAACTATATTTTGCCTTTTAAAATATCATAATGATCTCTATTTAGATCACATCTATAAAGTGTCTCCTTTGAGTAAATATTTGAGATTTTGCCTGTGCTATTAAATGACTACCCTTCCAGACTTGATACACTCAGATAGACAGGAAGAAGCTGAGTGTGTGTTTGGTCAACTACTAATAAGAAGTGTTGGTCAGCAGTTACCAGCATCACTGGGGAAAGAAGACTTCAAAAGGAAATACATTAAAGTTGTTGGAATAAAATGATTTCAAAATATGTGATGGAGTCCAGGTGATACTTAGATAAAAACAAATGGAACGTGCTTCCACTAAGTTGCATTAACTTAGCAACAAGTATAAAATTAATTAACTGATCCAAGAGAGAAAGAATCAAAATGAGGCATGAAAAATAATTGAAAGCAATCTAAATGAGAACAGAGCATAATTTATTGTGTTTTTTTTTCTTTTTTTTGTTATTTGAGGTTAAACAAGTTTTCATACAAGACTGGGACCTACTGTCACTAAGCTAACCCAAATTCCACAAATTTCTCTTGTTATTATTTTACTATTTCTTCTTCTATTGAATCACAGTCCCTCTCACAAAAGCTTTCTACAGCTATTACATTTAATTTTATAATACCATACGTCAATATTGAATCAAGAGTAGCATACAATTTAGAAATGTTGTATTTATAAACTTCAAAGACATTGAATGCCTTTCTTTCCATCTTATTTGATGGGAATGCAACCATTTGGAATAAATGTATCTTTTTAAATCTCTAGTTAAAATTTATGGTAAAAAAGGAGTAGGGTGCTCTCTCACCATCTTCAAAAGGTGGCTTAGGTTTGATCCTAACAGTGCAAAAACAAACAAACAAACAAATGCAAATTTGTATCTACCAAAATATCTATGAAATGTTTCAAGTATTGCTTGTAGTAGATCAATACTTTTTCCATTTAAATAATTTTAAGTAAAGTTATAAAAGAAAATAATGATTCCAAACTTGTATTGTATGACCCTCAGAGGAGCCAGAATAGCTAAAGTACAGATTTATCTATCATGTTATTGAACTCTGATGATAGCATTCTAAATTAGAGACTTTAATTGTATTGGTACTTTAAAATACATACATATTCCATCTGTAAAATATCTTTCATGGAATTCTCTATCAGTTTACTCACAGCAAGAAACACCCGAACACTTACTTTTGAGGTCTCAGAGCACCTCTGCTTACCATTTTTGAAAACAATCAGAAATTGATGATGGTCCATTATAAATTAGATGCATAGCTCTTGTTTCTTTGTGTGTCTAGTATAAAAGAGCTTGTGGCTTTATTAAATTAAAGCTACTGTGATTTTTCACAATAGCTTTGTAAGGTTTACTTATGTCATCCATATATTTATTAATAATGTTAGCAACCTACTTATTATTGGATGTTTTGATATAAAGTGGAATTATATATCTTTCTGTGTGTAGGTAGCTACATATGCATATGACTAATAAAGTATTTCTGCATAGGAAACCAAACTCTACAGATCATTTGGTCACTGCCATAGATGGACCTTACAGTGTATAACCTCAATATGATTTATTTTGTAAGCAGACTTCTTAGAGAGGCTCCACATTCTTCCTGTTTCAGTTAAATCCTCCCTACAAATATCAACAGCTATGAGAGTAATGATGCAGAAACTGAGAATGCTGAGAAGAACTGTCTTCCACAGTTGGCTGGAAATAAAACCTCAAGTGGGATGCAAGCTGAATGTCTCTGATGAAATCATGCAAAGACATTTCTGTGAAGTCTTGCCTCCTCCATCCAGAAGCTAAGAAACCATCACCACCCATAAAACCTCTCACTGTCCACACTGGGAGCTCATATTTTAATGAAAAGTCATATTTAATTGTTGCATGTGTTTGGTAGTGTCTAAATTTTAAACACTGGAATTTAAATACACAAGAAATAGTCCTCATGTTCCAAACATAAGATCTAGCAAATTATTCCTAAATGGGGTCAAATAGATGGTGTCCATAAATGAAATACAATACTGATAGTTTGACCAGGGACACAACAATGCCATACCCTGATCAATGAGGGTCAAGGCCACACCAGTATGAATCAGCATGACAGCTCATTTGCACCATGGTGAATGACCCTGTTGAGCACCCAGTGACAAAAGACACAAGTCACATGATCTTCTGTGCTCCTATAAGCCCAGGTAACAGGTATTCAATTGGTTGTCCCCACTATGCAGATGAAAAGTCACGCTCTTACTTTGAACCCTATATATTTCTAATATATTCTAATTTATTTCTAATATATTCATGTTATGTTGAATACTTTATTCTCAAAACAGTCTTAAAGCGGGTGCTATTATCATTAGGTTTACAGATAAGGAAGCATAGATTGCCTCAATGACTTTGCAGGTGTTCTGTATGGAAGATGAAGACTAAACAGAAGTCCTGAAGCTCTCAGGGGCTGCAGAGCATCAGTATTCTATTATTGTTTGAAGCAACTGATGCAACAAACAGTAGGGATGAAAATATGGTGGCTCATAATGCAGTTCTGGAAGTCATTCCTTTCTATTAATTTCCATTTGGTCAACTATGTCCATAGCAGCATCATTTGTAATAGCCAGAACCTGGAAACAACCTAGATGCCCCTCAAACAAAAAATGGATAAAGAAAAGGTGGTACATTTATACAATGGAATACTACTCAGCAGTAAAAACAATAACATCGTGAAATTTTCATGCAAATGGATGGGACTAGAAAAAGCCATCCTGACTGAGATAACCCATTCTCAGAAAGATGAACATGGAATGTACTCACTCATAAGTGGATACAACCTGTAAAGCAAAGAATAATCAGCCTATAGTTCACTACCCTAAAGAAGCTAAGTAGCAATGTGAACTCTAAGAGAAACATATATAGATACCCCTGGGAAAGGGAAGTAGACAAGATCTCCTGACAAAATTGGAAACATGGGGGTAGGGGAAGAAGGGAGGGCAGAAGGGGAGGAGGAGGAAAAGGGGTATGGGGGAATAGAACTTGAAGGAATGGGATAGTCAAGATGGGGTGACGACAGAGACAGAAAGCAAGGAAAGAGATATTTTGATTGAAGGAGCCATTATAGGGCTAGCAAGAAACCTGGCACTAGAGAAATTCCCAGGAATCCACAAGGATGACCTCAGCTAAGACCTTAAGCAATAGTAGAGAGTGTGCCTGAACTGGCCTTGCCCTATAGCCAGATTGATGACTATCTTAAATGTCACCATAGACTTTCATCCAGTAACTGATAGAGACAGGGCAGAGAACAGCAGCAGAGCACTGGACTGAGCTCAAAGTCCAGTTGAAGAGTGGAAAGAATGAGAATATGAGCAAAGAGGTCAAGACCATGATGGGGACACCCACTGAAACAGTTTACTTGAGCTAATGGGAGATTATCAACTCTGGTCAGACAGGGAAAGAGTCAGCATAGGACCAAGTTAGAAACTCTGACAGTTGTATGACTGGGGCAGACAGCAGGGTCGCTGGTAGTAGCACCAGAATTTGTCCCTGCTGTTTGTACTCGCTTTTGGAACCCATTCTCTCTGGATGGACACCTTTCTTAGTCTGCATAAACATGTGAGGCCCTTGGTTCTTGCTTGGAGCAATGTGCCTTACCCTCACTAAGGAGTGGATGGGGGATGGGAGGTGGAAGGTAGAAGGGATGGTAGGAGGGGAGGGAGGGGGAACTAGGATTGGTATGTAAAATGAAAACAACATAGTTTGTTTTCTTTTAAAAAACAAAAGAAAAAAGACAGAAATAATAAATGAGTGATGAACACTTCACAGCTTGATTGAAAGGATAGAATTTTTCATATAAGGATGATAATATTCTATGAATTTAAAAAATCATAACATTTACAAATCATTAGAATTTTATGTTTATAGTTCATGCTTCATAATGCCAGGCTAAGTGAAGATGCAAAGACCTATTCCTTTGAAAGTCCCCACAATCTTTTTCCTGACACAGGCTCCCCAGCAGGCTACATAGTAAAACATTCTCATTGTAATTGATCTAAATATTCTCTATGCAAACCAATTCCTTTACATTAGAGTTTTAATTCAAACTTCATTTCAAATTTCAAACTGAGATGACTCACAAAATAAAAGGCTTGTCTCTTATTCCTGTGCCTGTAATCTTCAAAACTTAAATTCTCTGTCATTTATTTATTAGACTTGTTCTCAGTGTAGATGTGTGAAGCATCCTAAGGGAACAGGAGATGACAGTAGACAGAAAGATAGCCTGTGAGGAAAGGGATGCTATCCAGATCCTTCCAAAGCCTGAAGCAAGAGTGACATGGAAATAGGTAAGGGGAAAGCAATTCAGAGAATTTAATGTTTATAATATGATGCCTGGGTTCAAATATGCACTGTTTCAAATTCCTTCAAATTAGAATGCCAGTCATACAATATGCACGTAAAATTGGGAACATTTAGAACACATCTGGAGAATGTGAACAGTTGTGAGGAATTATGAAAAATGCATCTCAAACCATGATCATCTCAAAAAGACTTTATACTTCAATAGAAACTAAAAGTTACATGTCAGAGCTGCACAGTTGAATAGGAAACTTTGATTACAGAACAATCTGTCATTATCTCTTAGTCAAAAGAAATACATTATGCCTTTCTGTATATTAATTATTTGTTTAGACTACAAAGCAGATAAACTTCATTTTACTTATTAATTAACGTATAAAAATGACTAAATGCATTTTCATTAAGTCCAGCTTAAGTTGACTATTTCTGTATCAGATAACCATTTGATCTTGGGGAAGTTCATTAGCTACCTTCCTCGTTACTCACAATAGTAACTTAAAAGTCTTAGGCACAGGGTTTATACAGTATATTTACCCACTGTGGCATAGTTTCACCCATGACATTTCACCAATATGGCTGCCTAAACAAGACATAAATAAGTAGGGCACCCATAGAACTGCTGACATGGGAGGTAGAATCTCACAGGGTCCCAATCTAGGCAGTTAAGGAATAATGAGAGCAGGAAAATTGTCTTCCCTGGGGATGAGCCTCATAATTCGTTATCCAATACCAATTAGTCAGCTCTGAAATTGGTGACACCAATCAAATTGTGTTTTTATACTTATATGTGCAGGTGTGTGTGTGTGTGTGTGTTTGAGCAAGACAACACACATATAGAAAAGAAGGCCATGAATTTGAGATAGAGCAAGAGGAGGCCTGGGAGTAACTAAAGCGAGGAAATAAGAGGAGGGAAATGAAAGAAATGGGGAGCTTATTTTGTGTCACAGTTTCAAAGGAAATATGGACTACTGTTTTCACATAGGGAAATCATGGTGGGAGAACCAAGAAGCCACTTGTCATGAGGAGTCCACAGGAAGCAGAGAGGATGGATTGAGGACAATACACTCAAAATAGCATTTTTTAATTTATCCCATGGGATGGTATTTTCCACATTCTGAGGTAACCTTCCCTACTCATTTAGAGCCTCTGGAAACATCTTTCCAGTCACAACCAGAGCTTCACCTGGTTGGTGATTCTAAAGTCTAGTAAGTGTCTCAGTGAGACAAACTGTCATAGGAAGTCTCTGAGAGGACATGAGAATGTGGCATGGCCCACAGTAGAGACTGAGGGAAAGGGAATGGGTTGTTGAGTACAGTCAATGGGCTGACTGCTGTTAATATTAACAACCTTTGTCAGGGAAATAAAGAAGGAAACCTGATACAATGTTACCACATCACAAATGGAAAAAACTAAAAAGCTCCAGGTTTTCAGTGTCCAATAAAGCTCATAGAACTAACACTTAGATTTTCAGGGACTGTTTTCTAAGCTGACCTGGTCAGCAGCAGCACCAGTAGTGGATTCAATGTCAAATGACATACTCATGGCTAATGTCTCCTCAGTGAAGCCAAGGAAGTGTTATTCCTCCGCTCAGGCTGAGTAGAAGGCTGTGCTGTTTACAAGACAGCATGCAGAGAGTCTTGGAGCATAATCTGGCAGACTCGTTGCTGTGCGAAGAGTTGTTTTCTTAAAACATGTTACCTTGAAATTCCTGCTACAAAACGTGGACAAATGCAAGGTGGAAACCAGCAAAAATCCTGAGAGCAAGTATACCATACTGAAAGAGGTGAGCATGGGAGTCACTGCCTCTAAGATAGGGTAATGGGATCTCACTTCTGTTGCTCCTTTGAAGTCTTCATTTTCTTTGGACAGGGTTTTCTGGGTTAAAAACATGGTGGCAATCCTAACTAGACAATCTAACAATAAATGTCACAATTACATACAATTTTCTCATTCATTATTTGAACTATTTCAAATGTCTTACTGAACTAAATGCACAAAGAAAAATGTAGATAAAGACCTATTACTGCACATTCACACACGTTAAAGAAAGCAAAATCACTGCTAAAAGTTCAACAGTAGATCTAACACAAAACAAATGGCCAAAAAGCAATAAGGACAAAGTCCAAATAACTTTTGGCTCATAACGATTTTCAGGTTATATGTCTCTATAACTCTCTACAGATAATTGTGATCCCAATTAGGAGACCATGATCAGTAATACAATATTTTAACTTAAAATTTATGAGTGAAATCCTATTTTTACTAATGTTCACATTACATGATTCTAAGTTGAATAAATTTAGGTGAATGTTTTTTATATAATATTTCAAAATGTGTAGTTTGTTGTTTGATAGTCATTTATAAATTTTAAGCATGCTTATTGAACATTTATTTCTAAACCATCAAACTTTTGCTTGATGTATTTCTAAGAGATTATTCCAGAGAAATTTCTTTCAACTTTTGTGTATTCCATCATATATCAGTGTAGTTATATGTCTATGAGTTTTCTTCTTTGAAGATTGATAACCTATGTGACAAGATGACAAATGGAAGCCACTTGCAAAACGACCACTTTAGGAAAAGTTTCCACAGTCTGGATTATAACTGGAATGAAAAATGTGTTTAAAGCAAATTGTGATGTGTTTAAATGAGGACAGAGAAAACAAAGGAAACATTTTGGACCAATATATAAAAGAGTTAGAAGAGAATCATAATCCACCCCACTCTGTTGATCACAAGCTCATGGGTTCATTAACATAGAGGCTATATTAAAAATCTTTCTTGACCTAGAGCACCATGTGTATGTGTGTGTGTGTGTGTGTGTGTGTGTATGCTAGGGTGATAAGTGTATCATGATGTTCACATGGTTGCGTAAGTATGTGAGATGTTTGTTTGTCTCATAAGTAATTAGAAAAAGAATATAATGTTTTGCTTCTTAGAGAATCTTTGGGCATACTCACAGTTTGTAAACCATTAAACTATATAAAAGGAATGTATTCTCCATGCACAGTTAATTCCTTCATCTAGATTTTGAGCAGATGTACATATTCCTACATGGCAGTGTGAATTAGATTGGCAACAGAATATTAGCAGCTCTCTTTCATTTGCTATAGCAAGTTAATAACTATGTGTCAGGATAATTCCATAGGATTCTAAAAGCTTTGTTCAGCATAGATAGAGCTGAAAAAACATGAAGATATTTTGTCATCTTAAGCCACTGGGCTGGGAAGTACATTTAGCGATTGATCTTAATTTCTGCATTTTCCTTCTATTCTACAAGTTTTCTGGGGTGCTTTCTCTGCATTTATTGCATGTCATTTGATTATGTTTTGAACGAGTGATAGAACAATGGGTTGGAATGATTCTCCCCTGCCTTCCTCAGCTCAAGTCGCTACTGTGAAATTTCAGGGACTGAGTAACAACTGGACCTTTCCACTCACAGCTCTGTAGACTGAAAGCTCTGACCAACAGATGTCTCCTAAGAGTTCATAGTTCAGAGAGTGACTTCTGGTTGTGTTCTCATAAGATGAAATGACATTGTATACTGACCTCTTTCATGAGGGTTTATCCCAAGACACACTGCTATCCCATGTGCTTCTCAGTTTATTATTAATAGACTGGGGTTTGGATTTTTATTATTTATTTTTTCACTTAGACATTTATTGATTGATCTTGGTAGGCAACCCTTCTACCACTTCAGCTTGACGGATTATATTTTAGGGTAAAAGTTTTATAGGAACAGAGCACTCAGACCACAGTAATCATAATTAACATAAATATTCTAACTATTGAGTATGTTTTCAAAGTTCAAGAAGAAAATCAGTATCTGACAGAAACTACCTTATCAATTCTAGGAAGTAATATCAGGCATGTATCTATTAAATGTGTCTAGAAACATCATCAGCGCTGGTGAGTTTATGCTCCCTGTCTATAATGCACTGAGTATTCCCCAGTGCATCTGCCCTGTCACACAGCACTGTCTCTTCCTGCATCCCTGACATGATCTTCCCACTTATCATCAGAGTTGACAGGTGTCCAATCACTCTGCATCTCTCATAAAAGAGTTCTTTCCACACTATGTTACACATTCATTATGATTGAAAATACAGCTTAATATTTAAACTAGATTTGAACAGCTGGAATATAGAACAGTGAATCTACAATTTAAAACTCAAGGGTTTTGATTGAAGGATCAGGATCTGCCAAAATGGTACACTTAAACATCTAACTATGTGCTAGGTAGTGGTGGTACAGGCCTTTAATCCCAGTACTCAGAAGACAAAGGCAGGAGGATCTTTGTGAGTTCAAGGCCAGACTGGTCTACAACAACTAGTTCCAGGACAGCTAAGACTGTTACACAGAGAAACCCAGTCTCAAAAAAAAAAAAAAAAAAAAAAAAAAACAGAAAACAAAAAATTCCAAAAAATTTCCAAGTGTGCACCTAAGAGATAAAGTTTCCTCTCTAAGATTTCTTAACTTCATGTTCTTCCATTTACATGTATTTATTCCACCTGATTTATGATCATTTAAAGTGTTACAGATTGCTCTTCTGCAACTCCATGTACATTCTTCAGCTCTTACTTGCAGGAAGTCCTATTGCATTCTCCAGATAGAGACTACTCCAAAACCATTTGTACACCTCATGGAGTCTGAGATGGTCTACTCCTCCACGGATATCATGTGCTCCAGTCTTCAACACCTACCACTTTGCTCCACGTCACCTTTTTCCCATGTTGAACTCTATAGCCCAAGAGATTGAACTGCCTTTAAAAGATGTTCCTGATTGTGTAGATTCTGCCCATATTGTTTATGTTATCGGATAATCTCCTTATATATTTCTGACAATTGTTCTGCTATGAAATCCATGTCATGTATATATTGAGACATTTGATACTGTCTTTTCATAGCTAAAATGGTTTATTATTGCCTTGTTCACAAATTTAACTTAGCAGTTTGACTTCTAACTGCAACCTTGGTCCCACAGATGCACACTACTACCCAGGGAAATTAACAATGCTTCATCAAAATACAGCCTATTAATCAAAGACTAATAGATAAAAGTAAAATTTTAAACTAACACTCTTTCCTTTTTTAACTCAAAGTTGCAACTTTTAGACACACTTAACCACATCATGTAATACTGAGAATTATAGATTTTTATATAGTCTTCTGTCTTACTGTATATGAGAGATTGAAGCACAATTAATAAAAACTCAGAGACAGATATTAGGGTTAACCTGGAGACCAGAAAAGCAAAGCAGCCAGCTACTGTGTCTTACCTTGACCTCAATCCAAAATGGCAATCCTGCTTCCGAAAATCTCAGGAAAAGACTTAGCCTGAGAGCTGTCTCCTCCCATTTTATAATTCTCTCTAGTTCTGAGATTAAAGGTGTGCACCACCACTTCCTGGTATGACAAGCTAGTGTGCCTACTGGGATTAAAGGTGTGTGTCACTGTGACAACCTGATTAAAAGTGTGTGTCATTGCTGCCTGGTCTGCGAGGCTGGCCAGTGCAGCTGTTTTCCTTTCTGGACCCCCCAGGCAAGCTTTATTTATTAAAATACAAATGAAATGCTACTACAAGAGATATTTTAAAATCATATACAATTCATCTGTAAGATGGCTACACTAGTTCTCAGTTTGCCATCAATAGATTATTGGCTATTTATTTTAAAATTATGATTCATTGCCCAGAGAAATATACACATGCTGCATTTACTAAGTAAAAGATGGGGAGATTTTGGAGCCCACAATTATTATACAGAGAATGTACAGCTGACAGACCAATAGGCAGATCCACAGGAAGTGTATGTGCACACATCCACATGGAGAAACCCATTCAACAAAACTGCAGGAGAGCTTGTCTTTTGGAAAAGTTGCTCTCAGATCTGTAAAAGCCTTGGGAAGCCATGATTCTCCAGTCTCACAATACCTCAGCTTTGTATCTTTCTCCTCCTGCAAGGGCAACAGAATGACTTCTCATGAGGCCTTAGAGCAATACATTCACTCTTTGTTCTAATAGTCAAATTTATATAAAGTCAAACCCCCAAAATTACCCGTGCCAACAGACCACTTAGGAATTTCACAAAGATCGGAAGACAGCGTCTGGGGTTCGTGGATGCTTAGTAATTTTATCTAATGGTTGGAATGTCATATATTTCTCCTCGGAAGCTGGCCCTTTTCAGTGACGCCAACAGCCTTGAAGCACTGCTTTATCGGATCCAACGTGCCCACATTTGTGATTCTGAAATGCATGTGATATCATTGTTGTGCCTACGGAAATTTTTAACCATGTCTGTAAAACTAAAATCCTGGTAAAGCTCTCCCCTCTTTTTTTTTTGCTGCTTTGTCCAAAGAAATAAAAAACAAGCAAGCAAACAAAAACATGTAAAGGTAATGTATGTGAGTTGGTTTATTCCATTTACCACAGACCAAATTACCCAGGTTTTTGCTGGACATAGGGAAACTTAGCTGGACCCCTGGGTGCTGAGGCTGGTGTTCAAGGCTACCAATAGCTATCCACCCCACTATATATGAAAATGAAATGATCCCAAGGAGAGAGAATATGCCCTCAAACAGATTACATTAAAACAGTCCTGATCGCTGCAAGGAAAAGAGGGATAATATAGTTGGGAGGAAGGCTGGTGTTTCCTGGGTGATCGATACCACCATTGCACGAGTTATAATTGGTCTTAATAATAAAAACCTGGAGCCAGATATTGGCATAAATGCTAAAAGGTCAGAAAGCAAAGGAGCAGATCACAGCCAACTCTTACCTTGCTAACTCCTCAGCCAAAAATGGGGTCGAGCTCCTGTCTCCTTCTGCCTTACGTTCCTCTCTCTACTCAGCCACATCACTTTCTGACTGTCTATACAGATCTCCAGACCTCTCTGGTTAACTACTGGCTAGCTCTGCCCTCTGATCTTCAAGCAAGATTTATTTGTTAGAGCACCCCCCAAAAAATAACCATACACTATAATTTAGTTTTTTAAGATAGATTGTCTAACTACATCTCAGTTAACAGATGCCAAAAGAGTTGTCCTCATGAGACAATTCAGCTCCGTCTGTGTTTTTATTTGGCCTCCATAGCACATTACCCATCGTGTCACCATGTGAACCTTCCATTGCATACAGATAACTGACATTGGTCCTTAACATTAACATCTTTATCAGGAAAATAGCAGAGAATGATGATTAACGGAGGATGAAAATGAAAATCAGACAAAGGTATATTGTCAGTTGTGTACCTGATTATACAGGAAAAGCCCTGAGAGATACATATTCATGCAATTTTAGATCCTTACCAGGGCTGCAAGGTGGCCTGTTCACCATCTCTCCCAGTTCAAGAAGACATAAACTCAGGTACATAATGGCAGATTATCTTTAAGAAACTACTTAGCACGCCTGAACTAACCAACCATCCCAGCATGTTAGAAGACAGCAGAGAACTATGAATTCACAGTCGCAGAAATCCATGCCTTTGATTCCCCAGATCACTGACCACGTTAATGAACACGGTTGATAAAATCTTTCACAGATGTCTCAGAGGCCCTTTTCTCAGGTGATGCTAGATTGGGCAAAATTGGAAATGAAAGCTAACCATTCCAGTAATCACATCCACAGTGTGATTCAAATGTTAAGATCTCCCATCAGTAATGATGAAGGTGTTACTTGAATAAAAAGGAAGTTCACCGTGAAAACCTGAAACTACATATTCAAAGCCTACTTCACAAGATAGAACTAAATCATGCAGGCACAGTATCCCTACTGGGTCTCAAATCTGTGGCTTACTAGGTCAGAGGCCCTAGGGGACAGCCTACTATTATTATCCTACTAAGTGGACAGAGTAATAAACTGTCCCTAAATTATTATCTTTAAAAGATAGGTATAAATTTAGATAGATAAGTTCGCCTGTCTACCCTGATTAGAGAAGTTCCCTTCACAGGAGATGGTGATTAACACAGAGACCTGCAGCGGTCATTGTGTGGAGGATTAGAGACTGTAGAGTGCTCAGCTCCAAATGAGACAGGGGTGTCACATCCCTCCCAGCAATGCTCAGAGATCATCACAGAAGAGGGTGTAGAAAGACTGTAAGAGTCAGAACATATTGTATATTCTGAACATTACAGCTCAGTCACACACATGAGCACAGAGTTGCTGGGGGTGACTTGGAAAATATCAAGCCATCCTAACACCAGAATGGATGGGAGAGGGATCATGAAATCCAACTCCTTTCTGAGAAGTTATTTGCAATTGATGACTTCTGGAAAGAGAGAGTCAATTTTTTTCAGGGATGCACCCCTAAGAAGCTGCCCAGCTTCATTCTGGATAAGATCCCACACCCAATCACAAACTGGCAGCATTGAGTGGACACAGAGAAGAGGATGGGTTGATGTGGGTCTCCTCTCTTTGGAGCCGTTGAATACCATCCCACAAAGGCAGAGGGGGCAGAAGCTGCAAGCAGGTTCATATGGCCATGAATACAATGAAAATAACTTCCAGAAATCAGCTTCAGAGAGACAGCTCAGTTAAGGTAACGGGGCCAACTTTTATAGACAGGGGTGCGGGGAACACAACACAACACAGACTGACAAAGGGAATTTATACCTGATTGAGGACAGAGGAATGTTAATGGTGCACCCACTCAAATCGGGGAGGGGGGCGCTTGTGTGCTGAATCATATTGACTTTGAGGGAGCTTTCCTACAGGTCATCCTCCAAATAAGGTCAGGCAACCATCCAGGCCTAGAGACACTATCTTATTAGGGTAGGAAGGGAGGCCTGCTGCAAAGGGAGTCCTCCGTACTACACAGAGTTTGGGGAGTTATCCAGACATGGCGAAATGCAACCTTAAATGCAGGGTACTTCAACAGGTTGAGTGATACAGAGAGATGAGGGGTGGAGGGAGAGAGAGATCATGAAGTCATGAGCAGAAAATAGGCAAGGCAGGAAAAATTGGTTGAAGGGGAAAGAGGATTTGATCCATCCATGTAATAGGAACAGATTACTATGAAATAAAATGCTTTTTAAGAAAACCTAAAGTGGAGAATATAAATGTATTACTCTTGTAGGTCATAATTTAACATCTTAATTTAAACACTTCTCTAATAATCAAAAAGTTGTTAAGGGAGCAAAGTAGTACTTGACTTAGATTCTCCAGAAGCAAGGCATACATAGCTGTAAGAGCAGTGCAAAGCAGGCATTACAGGTGAGGTTGCCTAGCAACCAGTTCTACACACCATGATGAAGCCCTTTGAGTTTCTCACAGCCAAGAATGCCCAGTGTGCAGATCAATTATGTAGACAGGAGATGAAGACAGAAATGAAGATGCTAGCAAAATGTTCCATGGAGTACAATAGTATTCAGATGCTGCAAGGCAAAACTGTCAGCACCTCTGTTTATACATTTCTTTCCTGCAGGGACATGTGTACACAGGACTTTGAAAACGAAACTTTCCAATTTCAAAGTAACAAATCCTGGGCCAGAAGCAGGCACTGGTGATGTTTGTTTCATATGGCAACTAAGCCAGCTCTGGAAAGACAAGGAAGGGTTTGAGTCTTTTGTTTTTTGTTTTTTTATTTTCTCCTTGGTTTAGTTTGTTTAAAAATGCACCTTTTGGTTGAATGAGAAATATTGACTAAATTGTTTTTGTAATCAGAACAGTCGGATTTTACATGACATTCTATGCAGATTAAATAGTAATTTCTATCTCTTTGCATGTTAAATTTTTAACTTGGAACTATTATTCAAAGAAGGTCAAATAGATTAAGAGGCAAGAAACAACAAAGTTCCAATTTTGAACATGTCTTTTAATGTTTTGAATTTGTCCTCCTGGGTTTCTAGACCTTTCCATTCCACCACCAACTATAATGTTGAACACAAAGCTTCTCACAGGTCTGGAGACATATCAATTTTAGGAATCAATTATGCAAATTCCTGTCTAAAGAACAGAGATCTGTAGTTCTGATGCATGAAGAACAAGAGCAGAAGAGTGTCCCAGGCTCAGGGGACAGAGGGAGGGAAACAGGGTACCATATACCCTCTGCCTTATTTGAACTGTATTCCTAGCTGGTTATAGGGTTCTCCTTACTCAGTTCACTGACCTGAATTTAATCTTTCCAGGGAACAATCTCACAGACATACCATACACAGTGACTTCACAGATAACCTGAGTGTTCCTTTGACCAGCCAATGTGCTATCTAAGATTAACTATTTTACCAATCCCAACTTATCTGATAAACGTGTACAACATAATGGCCTTATGTTATTGCAAATAATTTTCTAAATTCACTTTGTGCAACGTTTTGCCTGATCTTTGAAAATTGAGTATTTTGACAACTGTGAAGTCTTTTGTTGCATGCCCAGCTCAGGAAAGGTATCCAGAAAAACTATCTGATGAGTGGACAACAATGTGTTAGTTTTTTATTTACAATTGTCTTGATGCTATTCATCACCCATAATTAGGTACCTAATACTGATCTTGCTTCTGACTAATAGAACCAATGACTCTGTGTAGTAAACAATATCCTTTTGTGAGGGCATTATAAAAGGCTTTTACATAAGCAAAATACTGTTTAGAATGCTATGTATAAGTCAAAACTTATCCACAAGTTTCCAGCATCCTTGCACAACACTGTAGGTTAATTCCTAGAATTAAAATGTCTTTTATAGTGAAGTAGAACTAAGCAAAGCCCACCTATAGACATCACCACAACACAACAGTATGTTTTGTTGGTAAGTTGATGGGTTCCTGAGGAATTAAGGCATTTTCAAAATCTTGAGCAAAATAAGAACATGCTGTGTATTTAAAAGCTTATGGAAGAAAAGAATAATTCACTTAACAAATTAGTGAATCACTGCAACTTGGTCAATAGAAAGATGGGATCATATGATGCAGTACAAAGATCTGACACACAGCGTGCTTCCTATAATGCTCATTTTACCTGTCTTGCTCCTGACATTTTGGCACATGTTTGAAACAGGTTCTAATGTCTCCCCACTAAGTAGAGAGTGTAAAAGCATTGAGAATTTTTATTTTACAAGATGAAACGGTAAGGAAACAACACATCCAGATTAAAAATTTAAACAATAAAATTTAGGAGATATTATTCTTGCAGGCATATTACGTTCCCTAGTGTTATGAACATTATGATGCAATTACTCAGAACCAGTGTGCTCCTTGCACCAGGGAGTCCTCATGTGACCATACAACTGAATTCTGCCTTTTTCAACTTATGTGGAAGAATTAGCTTAATCTTTTTTCTTCTTCTTTGTATTTTAAGCTTTTGCAGTTAATACTGAACTCAATATTACATATTTTATTTATTGGCCAAGCTTTCAAATGACCTAATGCTAAAGAAATGGGATATTCAATAAAATAATTTTATCTTTATCATATTTCAGGTAAAACTAGAAACTTCTTACTTTTTAGCGCACCATAAAAATACAATATTCACTTTATTTTCAAAATGACTATGATACAATTTCATATATTTATTTATTCGTGTTCTTTAAAATTATTTATTGGTTTATTATACATCCCAGCTTCAGTTTCCCCTCCCTCCTATCCTTCCAACCCTCCCCATCTCCTCGGATCCCACCCCCCAGTTGAGTCCCCCTCCATTTCTGTTCAGAAAAGAAGAGGCCTCCCTTGGATATAAACAATACAAGGCACACAAAGTTTCAGTACAACTAAGCACCTCCCCTTGTATTAAGGCTGGGCAAGGCAACCCAGTATGAGGAATAGAGTCCAAAAGCCAGCAAGAATCAGAGACAGACACTGTTCCCACTGTTAGGGGTTCCACAAGTAGATCAAGTTATAAATTGTAACATATATGCAGAGGGCTCCCTGGTTGGTGGTTCAGTCTCTGTGAGCCCCTAAAACCCCAGGTCAATTGGATCTGTGAGTTTTCATGTGATGTCCTTGACACCTCTGGATGTCCTACAAACAATCCTTCCTCCCTCTCTTCAGCAGAATTCCCTGAGTTCAGCCTAATGTTTGGCTGTGGATCTTTGTATCTGTTTCCACTAGATGCTGGATGAAGCCTCTCTGACTATTGGGTTAGACACCAATCTATGAGTATAGCAGAATATTATTAGGTATCATTACATTGACTTTTTTTTCTAGTCGTATTTGGTTGTATTCTAGCTGTCTAGGTAATCCAAACTCTGGGGCCTGGTATTCTAGGCAGTGTAAGATATGGGCTCACTCTCAGGAAATGGGTCTAAGTCTGGAACAATCATTTGTTGGTCACGCCACAGTTTTTCTGCTACCCTTATCTCAGCATATCCCATAGGCAGGACAGACTGTAGGTTAAAAGTTACACGGCTGACTTGGTGGCCCCATGCCTGCACTGGAAGTCTTGCCCAGTAACTGAAGATGATCACTTCAGGCTATGTATCCTTTTATTGCTTGGAGTCTTAGCAGCGATCATCCTTGGAGATTTCTGGGAGTTTTCCTTGCACCAGGTTTCTATCTCACCCCGAAATGCACCCCTCCCGGTCATCTCTTTCAATGCTCCCCTTATCCATGCTCCACCTGATCCCTCGTGTTCTTGCCCCACCTGGCCCTAGTCTACCCACAAAATCTCTTCTATTTCTTCTTCCCAGGGATATCCAAGTGTCCCCCATTAAGTCCTCCTTGTTATCTAGCCTCTCTGTGAATTATAGCATGGTTGTTTTTTACAGTTCTTAAAGACATCATATAATATTTGTTTTAGAGACCACTTGGAGCTCATTTAATTACTCCGTGGATTACTGAAATCTAAGCTACCATTCCTTTACACCAAGCTACATTTTGCTGTACATTGCAAGACAGCTGCTGTGATTGGACTTTTAAATCTCAGCAAAAAGAAATCTGTCTAGAGATACAATAACAGTAAACTGACTCAAAGATGGTATTGTAGTCAAGTTCCAATTCCTATTTGTGTACACATTACACACACACACCACACACACCCTCAGGTCTTATAGTATTGTTAGTCTCACGAACACCCATCCACCCATTCACTCAGTACTCACTCAGATGAAGAATTATATTTATAGTTGAATATGGTGGTTCCTGTTTGTAATGCTAGTACTTGGAAAACTGAGGTGAAATGATTATTGCAAGTTCTTGGAAGGTTTGACCACAGAATGAAGTACTATCTCCACAATAAAACAAAACAAAATCACTTGGATTGATAGAATAAGCAACGATTGTAAAAGTGTTTAGTTGAGTTGGCTGAGAAGTACACATACACTGTGTCACATATGCTCCAGGACAAAGAATGACGGATGAAGGAAAGAAAGTCAAGTTTGAAAGTGGAATGTGTAGTGTACTTCACAGCAAGTCTTCCCTGGATTCTTGTGTAAAATATGAACAGAATCTTCTCTCGTTCATGTATAGCTTGTCACTTAGAATCTAATGGGGCTTTTCAAAGAAAAAGAGTAAGAATGTGTGCCTTGAGTTCATCACAAAGTTGGCTACACTACCTGAAAATCAGCAAGACCAGTGTAGAACATGCGAGGATGATAAAATAATCTTAAGTTAAAATGGTCAAAGTGGGTATCTTAGCTTCTGAAATATATGATGCTCTATATACTTTATTTTATCCTATATCTGAATACTTCATGATACATTTATAAACTTGTCTCATTGGAATAATTAGACTTAAGTATCAACTTACCTGGGGTCATTTTAGAGAGAAGTACAATTGAGGAACTCGGTTAATCATGTTCTTTTAGCACACCTGAAGAGATTATCTTCATTATTAATCGATATGGGAAGGCCCCACCCAGTTGTGATCAGCAATATTCCTTGGGTGGTTCAAGGCTATAAAAATACTAGTTAAGCATGAGCCAGGGAATGGGTATGGAGGGAACCAGTAGGTACTGTTCCTCCTTGTTTCTTGCCTCCAGATTTTTTCATGACTTTATGATGGATGGTGACCTGGGAAATGAGGACTTCCTTCCTCTGAGTGGATTTTTATCAGCATGTTCCATTACAGTGACAGCAAGGATGCTAGGATACTAGTCTGAGCTGAAAAATAATATTGAAGCAGAAGATGCTATAGGGAGGCTTGCAGCTTGCGGTAGCTTGCAGCTACTGGGGCGTGGCCTCTTATACTACTTATGCCTGTATCCACCCCTTTCTTTCCTCCTTTTTGCTGGCTGCTCGTTCGGATTGTTGTATTGCTGGATTCGATCTATGTCCACCATTCATGCAGAGAATTCTGATTTGTGAGTTTTACCCCTAAATAAATAACAATCTAATTCTCATTTCTGAGCTAGTGTGGGATTTCTTTTAAGTGTCTGTTCATCACTTGGTTCATTCATCAAGAAGGAGTATATCACTAACATAAAAGAAAGCCCTCAGCATCAGTATGGTTGCTCTTCTGCTTTGCATTTTTTAATGAAGTTAAATTAGGGAGAACTGCCTGTAGTTCCTGATACAAAGAAGGTCATCTGTAACTGAGGCAGACACTCCTACGAATGGGAAAGCAAATGAGGTGATGTCCTAGCCAGAGTGCTCTTCTCAATGCATAGCTTTCACCCAGACAAGGATAGAGGAAGGTATGATAAGACTGTGTCATATTGCTCAAAATTTCAAAATTATACAGGGTTTATAGTTTTGGAGTTTAACATAGTAATTTTCAAATGGAGTTGAGTTCAGGCAAACTAAACTTTAGGAGACAAAATGGCAGACACAAGAGAACTCTGCCTAGATGACCTCAACTGTTTACCACTAAGATTATGTCTGTATCTCATCTCTTCTTTGAAGGACACCAGTCCTACTGAGATCAGGGCCCATCCTAATCTGCCTGGATTCATCTTAACTGAATTATATCTCCAGAGTCATTTTTCCCAAAGAAATGCTGGTTCTATAAATATGTTTTTGGAATTATAGCAGCTTAATGCCATGTACTTTTCCTCTGCTTATACTGATTCACTCTCATATTTCATAGAAAATTCTTTCTCTATTTCACAACATTTTCAAAGGTCTTAGCCAATTCTATTTTTAACTCTAAATCTCTCATAAATTTAACAACTGAAAAGTTACAAATAATATTATTTAAATAATCTAAAATATTCCTATCAGAAAGTTTATTTACATTTAGTTTAGAGACTTACTTTTACTGGTGGTCATAGTCATTTCAATGACATTACTTAAATAGTAAGAAAAATACGTAAAATAGATTCTGTGATGCATATTTCATAGATCAAGCTTGACGTAAAAGAGTATAGTGTTATTCCATTTATATAATGTTCAGAACTGGTAACAGTAATAAAGTAACAGTAAATAAAGTGTTTGAAATAATGATTATGTTTTATATAGGAAATTATCAAACAAAAGGGATAAAACACAACGGGAAACACAATAGTGAAAGAGATGTTCTATTTTGTTGAGCTGTGTGATGCTTTCAGAGGTGTGTTCAAATGTAAAAATATAATCTCTGTGTATTTTATAAAAGAACCTAAAAATAAGTCACAGTAAAATGAATTGTGAAAATTACTTTTTATTAATCTCATCTAATGTTTTCTAAAATATTTTCAACAGACCCAGTCAACAAAGACACTTAAAATACTTTGAAGGCAAATCCTCAGGGCAAATAGGCAGGCGAGACTTCCTTTGTCTCTCCAGCCCGCCTGCATCAAGCAAGGTAAGGCCTTTGTTTACAAACTACCCAACCTGCGCGGAGATCTGATCTAGGCACCAGGAGAGACAGCAGCGGGGTGAGTTTGTGACCTGACTGGCGGCGGCAGAAGCAGCCCTGGACAGGGAACTCTGAAGTTCCTCATCCCCCACCCTATACTCCCAGGGTTCCCTGCAGGGGCTCTACACCCTGCATACTGCCTCTCTCTTCTTGTCCCACCCAGCTTGCATCCAGAACCCTTCTTCCTTCCGCTCCCTTTCCTTTTTGGGCACATAACACCATCCAGCTCAGTCTGTCTGGCGCTGGGGGCAAATCCTCAGGGCAAGTAGGCAGACGAGACTTCCTTTGTCTCTCCAGCCTGCCTGCATCAAGCAAGGTAAGGCCTTTGTTTACAAACTACCCAACCTGCATGGAGATCTGATCTAGGTACCAGGAGAGACAGCAGCAGGGTGAGTTTGTGACCTGACCAGCGGCAGCGGAAGCAGCCCTGGACAGGGAACTCTGAAGTTCCTCATCCCCCACCCTATACTCCCTTGCCTCCCTGCAGGGGCTCTACACCCTGCATACTGCCACTCTCTTCTTGTCCCACCCAGCTTGCATCCAGAACCCTTCTTCCTTCTGCCCCCTTTCCTCTTTGGGCACATAACACCATCCAGCTCAGTCTGTCTGGCGCTGGGGGCAAATCCTCAGGGCAAATAGGCAGGCGAGACTTCCTTTGGTTCACTGGCCTGCCTACACCAAACAAGGTAAGGCCTTTGTTTACGAACTACCCAACCTGCACGGAGATCTGATCTTGGCACCAGGAGAGCCATCAGTGGTAGAGCTAATCGGGGTACCAGGATTGCCGTCTTTGGGCACGGAGATCTGATAGTGGTAACAGGAGAGACATCACTGGAGCACCAGGAGAGCTATCACTGCAGGGTGCCATCACTGGGAAAGTACATCAGTAGGCAAGGAGACCTGATCCGGTAAAAGAAGATCCATAGGGGAGCATTCGGAGAAAGAGATGGGCAGGTGCCAATGCAAGAATTCACCCAACAATCTGAAAAACTATATCAAACCACCAGAACCCAGCGACCTCACAACAGGAGGACATGAACACCTTAATCATGAAGAAGTAGATAAAATTGACTTTATGAAAGTGATTGACGCCCTTACACAGCATGTAAAAAATGCCCTTATAGAAATGGATGAGAAGTATAATAGAAAGTTTGAAGAATTGAGTAAATCAGTGAATGATACCCTAGGAAACCAAGGAAAAACAATCAAACAAATAATGGAAACAGTTCAAGACTTAAAAACTGAAATGGAGGCAAAGAAGAAAACACAAACAGAAGGCCAGCTGGACAGGGAAAATCTAAGTAAATGAATAGAGACTAAAGAAACAAGCATAACCAACAGAATACAAGAGATAGAAGAAAGAATCTCAGATTCTGAAGATACCATAGAGAAAATAAACACGCTGATCAAAGAAAACAGCAAGGCCAACAAATTCTCATCACAAAACATTCAGGAAATATGGGACACAATAAAAAGACCAAACCTAAGAATAATAGGAATAGAAGAAGGAGAAGAAGCACAGCTCAACGGTCCAGAAAATATATTTAATAAAATTATAGAAGAAAACTTTCCCAACCTAAAGAAAGATATACCTATGAAGGTTCAAGAACCATACAGAACACCGAATAGGCTGGATCAAAAAAAAACATCCTCTCGCCATATAATAATCAAAAAACAAAGCATACAGAATAAAGAAAGAATACTAAGAGCAGCAAAGGAAAAAGGCCAAGTTACTTATAAAGGTAAACCTATCAGACTTACACCTGACTTCTCTATGGAAACCATGAAAGCCAGAAGGTCCTGGATAGATGTACTGCAGAAACTAAGAGACCATGGATGCAAGCCCAGACTACTATACCCAGCCAAGCTTTCGTTCACTATAAATGGAGAAAACAAAATTTTCCAGGATAAAAACAAATTTAAACAATACGTAGCCACAAATCCAGCCTTACAGAAAGTAATAGAAGGAAAATCATTAATCAAGGAGTCCAACAATGACCACAGTAACTCAGACATCTAGAAACCCTTTACCAGCACATCTCAAAGAAGGGAAACACACAAAATCTACTACTAAAAAAAAATGATCGGAGTTAACAACCACTGGTCATTAATATCACTTAATGTCAATGGACTCAACTCTCCTATAAAAAGGCACAGACTAAGAGATTGGATACGAAAACAGGATCCAACATTCTGCTGTTTACAAGAAACACACCTCAACCACAAAGACAGGCACCTACTCAGAGTAAAGGGCTGGGATAAGGCTTATCAAGTAAATGGACCTAGGAAACAAGCAGGTGTGGCCATACTAATTTCTAACAAAGTTGACTTCAAACTTAAATCAATCAGAAGAGATGGAGAGGGACATTTTCTACTCATAACAGGAACAATTCATCAGGATGAAATCTCAATCCTGAATATCTATGCCCCTAATATAAAAGCACCCACGTACGTAAAAGAAACATTGTTAAAACTCAAGGCAGCCATCAAACCGCACACATTAATAGTAGGAGACTTTAATCCTCCTCTCTCACCAATGGACAGGTCAATCAGACAGAAACCTAACAGAGAAATAAGAGAATTAATGGAGGTAATGAATCAAATGGACTTAACAGACATCTATATAATATTCCACCCAAATAGGAAAGAATATACCTTCTTCTCTGCAGCTCATGGAACCTTCTCAAAAATCGACCACATACTCGGTAACAAAGCAAACATTCACAGTTACAAAAAAATATTCATAACCACCTGTATCTTATCAGATCACCATGGATTAAAGCTAGAATTCAGCAACAATGCTACCCCCAGAAAGCCTACAAACTCATGGAAACTGAATAGTCAACTACTGAACCATACCTGGATTAAGGAAGAAATAAAGAAAGAAATTAAAGTCTTCCTTGAAGACAATGAAAATAAAGAAACAACATACTCAAACCTATGGGACACTATGAAAGCAGTCCTGAGAGGAAAGTTCATAGCACTAACTGCCCACTTAAAGAAAACAGAGAAAGCACACATTGGAGACTTAACAGCCCACCTGAAAGCTCTAGAAAAAAAAGAAGCAGACTCACCTAGAAGGGGTAGAAGACTGGAAATAATCAAACTGAGGGCTGAAATCAACAAAATAGAGACACAGAAAACAATTGAAAGAATCAATAAATCAAAAAGCTGGTTCCTGGAGAAAATCAACAAGATTGATAAACCCCTATCCAAACTAATCAAATGGCAGAGAGAGAATTTGCAAATTAATAAGATCAGAAATGAAAAGGGAGACATAACCACAGACACAGAGGAAATTCAGAGAATCATTAGATCTTACTACAAAAGCCTGTATGCCACAAAACTGGAAAATGTAAAAGAAATGGACACTTTTTTAGATAAATACCATATACCAAAGTTAAACCAGGACCAGGTGAACAACCTAAATAGACCTGTTAGTCGTGAAGAATTAGAAGCAGTTATCAAAAATCTCCCTTCCAAAAAAAGTCCAGGACCAGATGGTTTCAATGCGGAATTCTACCAGAACTTCCAAGAAGACCTAATACCTATACTCCTTAAGGTATTTCACAATATAGAAACAGAAGAGTCATTGCCAAATTCCTTTTATGAAGCTACAGTAACTCTGATACCAAAACCACACAAAGACCCAACCAAGAAAGAAAATTACAGGCCAATCTCACTCATGAACATCGATGCAAAAATCCTCAACAAAATTCTGGCAAACCGAATCCAAGAACACATTAGAAAAATTATCCATTATGATCAAGTAGGCTTCATACCAGAGATGCAGGGCTGGTTTAACATATGCAAGTCTATCAATGTAATCCATCATATAAATAAACTGAAAGAAAAAAACCATATGATCGTTTCATTAGACGCTGAAAAAGCATTTGACAAAATTCAACATCCCTTTATGATAAAAGTCTTGGAGAGATTAGGGATACAAGGGTTATACCTAAATTTAATTAAAGCTATATACAGCAAGCCGACAGCTAATATCAAATTAAATGGAGAGAAACTTAAAGCCATCCCACTAAAATCAGGAACACGCCAAGGCTGTCCACTCTCTCCATACCTCTTCAATATAGTTCTCGAAGTTTTAGCAATAGCAATAAGACAACATAAGGGGATAAAGGGGATTCAAATTGGAAAGGAAGAAGTTAAACTTGCATTATTTGCAGATGATATGATAGTGTACATGAGCGACCCCAAAAACTCCACCAAAGAACTCCTACAGCTGATAAACACCTTTAGTAATGTGGCAGGATACAAGATCAACTCCAAAAAATCAGTCGCCCTCTTATACACAAAGGATATGGAAGCAGAGAGGGAAATAAGAGAATCATCACCTTTCACGATAGCCACAAAAAGCATAAACTATCTTGGGGTAACTCTAACCAAGGAAGTGAAAGATCTATTTGACAAGAACTTTAAGGCATTGAAGAAAGAAATTGAAGAGGATACCAGAAAATGGAAGGATCTCCCTTGCTCCTGGATTGGGAGGATCAACATAGTAAAAATGGCAATTCTACCAAGGGCAATCTATAGATTCAATGCAATCCCCATTAAAATCCCATCAAAATTCTTCACAGATCTTGAAAGGACAATAATCAACTTTATATGGAGAAACAAAAAACCCAGGATAGCCAAAACAATCTTATATAATAAAGGAACTTCTGGAGGCATTACCATCCCTGACTTCAAACTCTATTACAGAGCTACAGTAATGAAAACAGCGTGGTACTGGCATAAAAACAGAGCAGTCGACCAATGGAATCGTATAGAAGACCCGGATTTTAACCCACAAACCTATGAACAACTAATTTTCGATAAAGGAGCTAAAAGTATACAATGGAAGAAAGAAAGCATCTTCAACAAATGGTGCTGGCACAACTGGATGTCAACCTGTAGAAGAATGAAAATAGACCCATATCTATCACCATGCACAAAACTCAAGTCCAAATGGATCAAAGACCTCAATATCAATCTGAACACACTGAACCTGATAGAAGAGAAAATGGGAAGTACCCTACAACAAATGGGCACAGGAGATCGCTTCCTATGTATAACCCCAGCAGCACAGACATTAAGGGCAACATTGAATAAATGGGATCTCCTGAAACTGAGAAGCTTCTGTAAAGCAAAGGACACTGTCATTAAGACAAAAAGGCAGCCAACTGACTGGGAGAAGATCTTCACCAACCCCGCTACAGACAAAGGTCTGATCTCCAAAATATATAAAGAACTCAAGAAACTAGACTTTAAAAGGATAATTAACCCAATTAAAAAATGGGGCACTGAACTGAACAGAGAATTCTCATCAGAAGAAGTTAAAATGGCCAAAAGATACTTAAGGTCATGCTCAACCTCCTTAGCGATCAGAGAAATGCAAATCAAAACAACTTTGAGATATCATTTTACACCTGTCAGAATGGCTAAAATCAAAAACACCAAGGATAGCCTTTGCTGGAGAGGTTGTGGAGAAAGGGGTACCCTCATCCATTGCTGGTGGGACTGCAAACTTGTGCAACCACTTTGGAAATCAGTGTGGCGGTTTCTCAGAAAAATTGGGATCAACCTACCCCTGGACCCAGCAATAGCACTCTTGGGAATATACCCAAGAGATGCCCTAGCATATGACAAAAGCATTTGTCCAACTATGTTCATAGCAGCATTATTTGTAATAGCCAGAACCTGGAAGCAACCTAGATGCCCTTCAATAGAAGAATGGATGAAGAAAGTGTGGAATATATATACATTAGAGTACTACTCTGCGGTAAAAAACAATGACTTCTCGAATTTTGCATCTAAATGGATGGAAATAGAAAATACGATCCTGAGTGAGGTAACCCAGACCCAAAAAGAAGATCATGGGATGTACTCACTCATAATTGGTTTCTAGCCATGGATAGGGGCCACTGAGTCTATAATTTGTGATCCTAAAGAAGCTAAACAAGAGGGTAAACCCAAGGAAAAACATATAGATATCCTCCCAGCTATGGGAAATAGACAAGATTGATGGGCAAAAAATGGGAATCTTGGGGGGTGGGGTGGGATGGGGATGAGGGGAGATGGGGAGAGAAAAGTGTGAAGGAGAGGATGAGGGGAACTGGGGGAATCGGGGTGATTGGGGGTAAAGGAAGGTTGGATGGGGGAGCAGGGAAACTCATACCTTAGTTAAGGGAGCCACCTAAGGGTTGGCAAGAGACTTGAACCTGGAATGGCTACCAGAAGCCCAGGGCAATGTCCCCAGTTAGTTCATTGGGGCACCTGAGGATAGGGAACCTGAAATGAACCTATCCTATAATCATACTGATGAATATCTTGCATATCGCCATAGAACCTTCATCTAGCGATGGATGGAGATAGAGACAGAGACCCACACTGGAGCACCGGACTGAGCTCCCAAGGTTATAATGAGGAGCAGAAGGAGAGAGAACATGAACAAGGAAGTCAGGACCATGAGGGGTGCACCCAACCACTGAGACAGGGGGGCCGATCTATTGGGAGCTCACCAAGGCCAGCTGGACTGCTACTGAAAAAAACATGGGATAAAACCGGACTCTCTTAATGTGGTGGACAATGAGAGCTGACGAGAGGCCAAGGAGAATGGCACAGGAACTTTCATCTGGCGATGGATCGAGAGAGAGACAGAGACCCAATTTGGATCAACCGTCTGAGCTCTTAAGGTCCAAATGAGGAGCAGAAGGAGGGAGAACATGAGCAAGGAAATCAGGACCACGAGGTGTGCACCCACCCACTGTGACAGTGGAACTGATCTATTGGGAGCTCTCCAAGGCCAGCTGGACTGGGACTGAATAAGCATGGGTTGAAACTGGACTCTCTGAACAAGGCGGACAGTGAAGGCTGATGAGAAGCCAAGGACAATGGCACTAGGTTTCGATCCTAATACATGAACTGGCTTTGTGGGAGTGTAGCCTGTTTGGATGCTCACCTTCCTGGACCTAGATAGAAGTGGGAGGACCTTGGTCTTCATGTAGAGCAGGGAATTTGGACTGCTCTTCAGTATCGAGAGGGAGGGGGAGTGGACTAGGGGGAGGAGAAGTGGAGTGGGCATAGGGGGAGGGGAGCGGGGGGAGGGGGCAATATGTGGGAGGAGGTGGAGGGAAATGGGAAACGGGGAGCAGTTGGAAATTTTAAGTAAAAAAGAATAAAAAAAAATACTTTGAAACAAGAATCATAAAGAGGAATGTAGGAAGATGGCAGAATCTAATAGTAATCTGGAAATCTTTCATCTTCCTGTTGTTTTCAGAGACTTTATTTCCACAGTGAAGTCTGGGATACTCACAGGTAATGTCAGAATATCAACTATGCAGTGGGGGATGGTACATGTTTATTATTTAATGTTTTTACTATCTTCAACAATGCTCTGAAATTATTCCTTATTCCTTGTAAAATGGTGAGCACAAAAAAGACAAAGTCTAAGTTATCCTGTACAATCACACGAGCATCCTGTGCAAATGTATCATGTGAAATAATTGTGCTCCCAAATTTTCTTTCTGTGAAGACACTAATGTGAATAATATACTAATAAAGAAAATAAAGAACTCTGGCTCTGAGGCATTCAGAGGACCATATGAAGTACATTTTTGTATTTGTCAGCTGAAAATGAAAACAAGATTGATTTTTTTTATCTGTTAGAAGTCACACATTCTCAATGAATTCTTTGTTTGCCTTTGCTTTCTATAAAACCAACACTTGGGCCATAGGTTGAGTTACCAGGTGATAATCTCCGAGGTAGTTGGTTAGTTCCTGGTAGGTGTGCTGCCTTTCTCATCTGTTGATATCTGTGATGGCAGCAAAGGAAGCTGAGGACCTGGCTATCAGGCTTGGACATTCAACAGGACTCCTGCACTGATCGTTAATTTATACCTGCAGAAAGGAAAAGTTCAAACTTCTTCAATTCCTGGCTTATTTCAAGCTACTTGGTTAATTGGGATCTTTTATAGTCTGACAGTAGGCAGTATTAGCCATGCAAGGAAAATTTGGGAAGAAATGTTTAACAAGGTTAAAGAGAAGGAAGTATGCAATGGCTGTCATGCTATTAAGGTCAATATGACCCAAATAAGTAAGGTCATACTATGGGAAGGAGGGTTCAGCTGTGATTATCTCAGACTAAGACACAACTCTATAAAGATTTCACTAACACTAACAGCAAGCATTGATTGTTGAAAGAGCATCTGACTTCATTTAATGTATTGACTGGATTCGGTCACTGACTATGAGCCATCTTTGGGAAAAGAAATGGAGAAAGATTCAAAAGTTTAACTCTAGGATCAACAGTTACATTTGCTTTTTAGAGCAGAAGACGTGTACCTCACATAGCTGTAACCAACACGGCTTGTCCACATATGGTATTCTGGAATCTACTCAGAAAAAAGTCTAATTTAACTAATTCAATTAGTTAAGGCAGTTTTAGAATTCGCATTTCTAGTGAGTGCTGTAAGATAGAGTGTGAGTAGTTTTATGACACTATAACAAAATACTGGAGTTAATTTACTTGAAAGAGCAAACATTAAGTTGGGCTCACAGGTCTGAAGTTCCTGTCAATGACCTGTTTCTTTATAGCTTAAGAACTGTGGCAATAAAGATTCATGGCTGAAGCTTTTCATGCCTTGACACTCAATGCCTGTACCCTGAGTCAGGGGGTAAAAATGAAAAGGAAAGCTTATAGGTTCCAACATTTTAGTACTTCATGGTGTCTCAGTTCATGCTATTTGGAGTATGGAGTTCATAAAGATGGAGAGGAGAGGGACTAGAAATGGGTGGCAAACGACATCATCCAAAGGTCTGGTGCTAAGGACCCACTCCAGTAGTCAGGCCCCACCTACTGAAGGTGCCAAAGTCTTCAATAAATCACACTCAACTGAAGATCTAGCACCTGGACATGAGCCCTACAATACTCATGAACATGGACTCAGGCCCTCTCTGCGAACATGTCCTGATTAACACCTACCCTGAGGAACAAAACTTTAGCACATGGGCCTTTGGAAGATAATTGAGACCCGAAGTCCAGAAGGTGCATTGGACAAAGCACAAAGTAAGATACTATTGTCTATAAAAATAATGATACACGTATTAACATTTCTTTTTCTTTTTTTGGGGGGGGGGGGTGGGTTTCGAACAGGATTTCTCTGTAGCTTTTGGTTTCTGTCCTGGAACTAGCTCTTGTAGACCAGGCTGGCCTCGAACTCACAGAGATCCGCCTGCCTCTGCCTCCCGAGTTCTTTTTCAATATAATAAAGGGAGACTTAGAAAAAATACTTTGAAGTTTTATCTAGTAGAGCATTGGATATTTCCCTTAGGAGACAGCTATTTAGAAAAATTCAAATAGTTTAATATGAAGCTGCAGTAAGAGCTCTTTACAAACAAAACAGCTACAAAAACCAAACAAACCCCGAGGCTGTTTTATCGCTTTGATTAGCATCTTATACAAAGCTACTCATCTCTTCTGACACACCTCAACAGTTAGAGAGTTTTTATGCTAAAGCAAGACACAGAAAATTCACAGTTCAGGGACCAAGGTCATAGGCTTGAGTATAGTAGAAAAAGAAGATTTATTTATAAAACCTTTTAATCACATAGAAACAAATCTTAAAACATAAAGTCCACAGTAGGTGGAGAGATATACAGAACCCAAAGAGCTCTTTCACAAGAAATATTCCAATCTCCCCAGCATGTTTCCTTATATAAAGTATGGGTAAGAATTAGGAGCCATTTGGATAATCAGATATTTAATCTGTGGCTGATGATAAGAAAATAAATGGATTTTCTGTTTCTCCATATAAAGTTGATTATTGTCCTCTCAAGATCTGTGAAGAATTTTGATGGGATTTTAATGGGGATTGCATTGAATCTATAAATTGCCCTTGGTAGAATTGCCATTTTTACTATGTTGATCCTCCCAATCCAAGAGCAAGGGAGATCCTTCCATTTTCTGGTATCCTCCTCAATTTCTTTCTTCATAGACTTAAAGTTCTTGTCAAATAGATCCTTTACTTCCTTGGTTAGAGTTACCCCAAGATATTTTATGCTATTTGTGGCTATCGTGAAGGGTGATGCTTCTCTGATTTCCATCTCTGCTTCCTTATCCTTTGTGTATAGGAGGGCAACTGATTTTTTGGAATTGATCTTGTATCCTGCAACGCTACTAAAGGTGTTTATCAGCTGAAGGAGTTCTTTGCTGGAGTTTTTGGGGTCGCTTATGTACACTATCATATCGTCTGCAAATAATGAAAGTTTAACTTCTTCCTTTCCAATTTGAATCCCTTTGATCCCCTTATGTTGTCTTATTGCTATTGCTAGAATTTCAAGCACTATATTAAAGAGGTATGGAGAGAGTGGACAACCTTGTCGTGTTCCTGATTTTAGTGGAATAGCTTTGAGTTTCTCTCCATTTAATTTGATGTTAGCTGACAGCTTGCTATAAATAGCTTTTATTATACTTAGGAACGACCCTTGTATTCCTAATCTCTCTAAGACCTTTATCATAAAGGGATGTTGAATTTTGTCAAATGCTTTTTCAGCATCTAATGAAATGATCATATGGTTTTTTTCTTTCAGATTATTTATATGATGGATTACATTCATAGATTTTCGTATGTTGAACCAGCCCTGCATCTAGGATGGGAGGAGCTCAGGGGATTGGGATGGTTGGGATATAGGAAGGGAGGATACGGGAGCAGCAAAGTATATATCCTAACTAAGAGAGCTATCTTAGGGTTGGCAAGAAACTTGACTCTAGAGGGGTTAGCAGGTGTCCAGGGAGATGTTCCCAGCTGGTACCTTGGGCAACTAAGGAGATGGAACCTGAAATGACCCTATCCTATACTGATGAATATCTTGCATATCACCTTAGAACCTTCATCTGGCGATGGATCGAGGTAGAGACAGAGTCTCAATTTGGAGCAAAGGTCTGAGCTCTTAAGGTCCAAATGAGGAGCAGAAGGAGGGAGAACATGAGCAAGGAAACCAGGACCACGAGGGATGCACCCACCCACTGTGACAGTGAAACTGATTTATTGTGAGCCTACCAAGGCCAGCTGGTTTGGGACTGAATAAGCATGGGTTGAAACTGGACTCTCTGAGCATGGAGGACAATGAAGGCTGATGAGAAGCCAAGGACAATGGCACTACGTTTCCATCCTAATACATGAACTGGCTTTGTGGGTACTTAGCCTGTTTAGATGCTCACCTTCCTGGACATAGATAGAAGACCTTCGTCTTCCCGCAGGGCAGAGAATTTGGACTGCTCTTCAGTATCGAGAGGGAGGGGGAATGGTGTGGGGGGAGGAGAAGAGGAGTGGGGATAGGGGGAGGGGACTGGGGGGAGGGGGCAATATTTGGGAGGAGGGGAGGGAAATGGGAAACAGGGAGCAGGTGGAAATTTTAATTTAAAAAGAATAAAAATAATAATAATAATAATAAAAAGAAAGAAAATAAATGGTTTTCCTGAACAACATGGCTACTAAAAATTAAAAGGAATAAAAAGAAAAATAACTTCAACATGGAACAAGCCTGGGATAAAAGGGAGCAGAAAAGTAATGAAACACATGCCCCGTGATACCACACAGGGCCTTGATTGTTCACCAACTAAATAGAAGTGAGACTAAGAGGAACCTAAGTGGGATCCAATCTGGACAGAGAAGCAGTGCAGCAGCTAGTGAAGTTGCTAATCTCCCTGGACTGACTAATGCCAATAAGATCGTTATCTGAGAACCAGTGTTGACTTGAGAAAAGGGCTGTGAGCTGATGACAGTCATTCAGCTCTACTAAACAAAACAAACAAACAAACAAACAAAAGCCTGTTCCTAATCAACACTGCTAGCAGCAGGAAAGCAAATTCACTCAAGCTGTATTGCACGGAAATAGTTGTTTCACGACTTCACTAAAAGCAACAATACAAAGACAGATTATACATATCTTACAGTTGATAATGATGTTCCAAAAATTATAGACAAATATAGATTTACATTTTAAAAGATTATTGTGTTGTCTACAAAGTCTATAGAACCAGCAGTTATTAGTATGCCTTTTTGTCTTCACTGAACCTCAAAAGTATCTTCAAAATAAATTTTAAGTGTTCTATGAAGCAGGTATAAGAAATGTAAATTGGACACATAACACCACCCTGCTCAGCCTATCTGGGCACTAGGGGCAAATCCTCAGGGCAAGCAGGTGGGCAGAAGTTCCTTTGTTACTCTGGCCTGCCTGCACCAAGCAAGGTAGGCGCTTTGTTTATGAACTACCCAACCAACACGGAGAGCTAATCTCAGCACCAGGAGAGCCATCACTGGGCATGGAGATATGATATTGGCACCAGGAGAGACATCACTGGAGAACCAGGAGAGCCATCACTGGGGAGTGCCATCACTGGGAAGGTACATCAGTAGGCAAGGAGACCTGATCCTGTAAAAGAAGATCCATAGGAAAGCATCCGGAGGAAGAGATGGGCAGGCGCCAATGCAAGAATTCGCCCAACAATCTAAAAACAATATGAAACCACCAGAACCCAGCAAACTCACAACAGGAGGGCATGAACACCTTAATCATGAAGAAGTAGAAAAAATTGACCTTATGAAAGTGATTGACGCCCTTAAACAGCATGTAAAAAATGCCCTTATAGAAATGGATGAGAAGTATAACAGAAAGTTTGAAGAATTGAGTAAATCAGTGAATGATACCCTAGGAAACCAAGGAAAAACAATCAAACAGATAATGGAAACAGTTCAAGACTTGAAAACTGAAATGGAGGCAAAGAAGAAAACACAAACAGAAGGCCGGCTGGACAAGGAAAATCTAAGTAAATGAATAGAGACTAAAGAAACAAGCATAACCAACAGAATACAAGAGATAGAAGAAAGAATCTCAGATTCTGAAGATACCATAGAGAAAATAAACACGCTGATCAAAGAAAACAGCAAGGCCAACAAATTCTCATCACAAAACATTCAGGAAATATGGGACACAATAAAAAGACCAAACCTAAGAATAATAGGAATAGAAGAAGGAGAAGAAGCACAGCTCAACGGTCCAGAAAATATATTTAATAAAATTATAGAAGAAAACTTTCCCAACCTAAAGAAAGATATACCTATGAAGGTTCAAGAACCATACAGAACACCGAATAGGCTGGATCAAAAAAAAACATCCTCTCGCCATATAATAATCAAAAAACAAAGCATACAGAATAAAGAAAGAATACTAAGAGCAGCAAAGGAAAAAGGCCAAGTTACTTATAAAGGTAAACCTATCAGACTTACACCTGACTTCTCTATGGAAACCATGAAAGCCAGAAGGTCCTGGATAGATGTACTGCAGAAACTAAGAGACCATGGATGCAAGCCCAGACTACTATACCCAGCCAAGCTTTCGTTCACTATAAATGGAGAAAACAAAATTTTCCAGGATAAAAACAAATTTAAACAATACGTAGCCACAAATCCAGCCTTACAGAAAGTAATAGAAGGAAAATCATTAATCAAGGAGTCCAACAATGACCACAGTAACTCAGACATCTAGAAACCCTTTACCAGCACATCTCAAAGAAGGGAAACACACAAAATCTACTACTAAAAAAAAATGATCGGAGTTAACAACCACTGGTCATTAATATCACTTAATGTCAATGGACTCAACTCTCCTATAAAAAGGCACAGACTAAGAGATTGGATACGAAAACAGGATCCAACATTCTGCTGTTTACAAGAAACACACCTCAACCACAAAGACAGGCACCTACTCAGAGTAAAGGGCTGGGATAAGGCTTATCAAGTAAATGGACCTAGGAAACAAGCAGGTGTGGCCATACTAATTTCTAACAAAGTTGACTTCAAACTTAAATCAATCAGAAGAGATGGAGAGGGACATTTTCTACTCATAACAGGAACAATTCATCAGGATGAAATCTCAATCCTGAATATCTATGCCCCTAATATAAAAGCACCCACGTACGTAAAAGAAACATTGTTAAAACTCAAGGCAGCCATCAAACCGCACACATTAATAGTAGGAGACTTTAATCCTCCTCTCTCACCAATGGACAGGTCAATCAGACAGAAACCTAACAGAGAAATAAGAGAATTAATGGAGGTAATGAATCAAATGGACTTAACAGACATCTATATAATATTCCACCCAAATAGGAAAGAATATACCTTCTTCTCTGCAGCTCATGGAACCTTCTCAAAAATCGACCACATACTCGGTAACAAAGCAAACATTCACAGTTACAAAAAAATATTCATAACCACCTGTATCTTATCAGATCACCATGGATTAAAGCTAGAATTCAGCAACAATGCTACCCCCAGAAAGCCTACAAACTCATGGAAACTGAATAGTCAACTACTGAACCATACCTGGATTAAGGAAGAAATAAAGAAAGAAATTAAAGTCTTCCTTGAAGACAATGAAAATAAAGAAACAACATACTCAAACCTATGGGACACTATGAAAGCAGTCCTGAGAGGAAAGTTCATAGCACTAACTGCCCACTTAAAGAAAACAGAGAAAGCACACATTGGAGACTTAACAGCCCACCTGAAAGCTCTAGAAAAAAAAGAAGCAGACTCACCTAGAAGGGGTAGAAGACTGGAAATAATCAAACTGAGGGCTGAAATCAACAAAATAGAGACACAGAAAACAATTGAAAGAATCAATAAATCAAAAAGCTGGTTCCTGGAGAAAATCAACAAGATTGATAAACCCCTATCCAAACTAATCAAATGGCAGAGAGAGAATTTGCAAATTAATAAGATCAGAAATGAAAAGGGAGACATAACCACAGACACAGAGGAAATTCAGAGAATCATTAGATCTTACTACAAAAGCCTGTATGCCACAAAACTGGAAAATGTAAAAGAAATGGACACTTTTTTAGATAAATACCATATACCAAAGTTAAACCAGGACCAGGTGAACAACCTAAATAGACCTGTTAGTCGTGAAGAATTAGAAGCAGTTATCAAAAATCTCCCTTCCAAAAAAAGTCCAGGACCAGATGGTTTCAATGCGGAATTCTACCAGAACTTCCAAGAAGACCTAATACCTATACTCCTTAAGGTATTTCACAATATAGAAACAGAAGAGTCATTGCCAAATTCCTTTTATGAAGCTACAGTAACTCTGATACCAAAACCACACAAAGACCCAACCAAGAAAGAAAATTACAGGCCAATCTCACTCATGAACATCGATGCAAAAATCCTCAACAAAATTCTGGCAAACCGAATCCAAGAACACATTAGAAAAATTATCCATTATGATCAAGTAGGCTTCATACCAGAGATGCAGGGCTGGTTTAACATATGCAAGTCTATCAATGTAATCCATCATATAAATAAACTGAAAGAAAAAAACCATATGATTGTTTCATTAGACGCTGAAAAAGCATTTGACAAAATTCAACATCCCTTTATGATAAAAGTCTTGGAGAGATTAGGGATACAAGGGTTATACCTAAATTTAATTAAAGCTATATACAGCAAGCCGACAGCTAATATCAAATTAAATGGAGAGAAACTTAAAGCCATCCCACTAAAATCAGGAACACGCCAAGGCTGTCCACTCTCTCCATACCTCTTCAATATAGTTCTCGAAGTTTTAGCAATAGCAATAAGACAACATAAGGGGATAAAGGGGATTCAAATTGGAAAGGAAGAAGTTAAACTTGCATTATTTGCAGATGATATGATAGTGTACATGAGCGACCCCAAAAACTCCACCAAAGAACTCCTACAGCTGATAAACACCTTTAGTAATGTGGCAGGATACAAGATCAACTCCAAAAAATCAGTCGCCCTCTTATACACAAAGGATATGGAAGCAGAGAGGGAAATAAGAGAATCATCACCTTTCACGATAGACACAAAAAGCATAAACTATCTTGGGGTAACTCTAACCAAGGAAGTGAAAGATCTATTTGACAAGAACTTTAAGGCATTGAAGAAAGAAATTGAAGAGGATACCAGAAAATGGAAGGATCTCCCTTGCTCCTGGATTGGGAGGATCAACATAGTAAAAATGGCAATTCTACCAAGGGCAATCTATAGATTCAATGCAATCCCCATTAAAATCCCATCAAAATTCTTCACAGATCTTGAAAGGACAATAATCAACTTTATATGGAGAAACAAAAAACCCAGGATAGCCAAAACAATCTTATATAATAAAGGAACTTCTGGAGGCATTACCATCCCTGACTTCAAACTCTATTACAGAGCTACAGTAATGAAAACAGCGTGGTACTGGCATAAAAACAGAGCAGTCGACCAATGGAATCGTATAGAAGACCCGGATTTTAACCCACAAACCTATGAACAACTAATTTTCGATAAAGGAGCTAAAAGTATACAATGGAAGAAAGAAAGCATCTTCAACAAATGGTGCTGGCACAACTGGATGTCAACCTGTAGAAGAATGAAAATAGACCCATATCTATCACCATGCACAAAACTCAAGTCCAAATGGATCAAAGACCTCAATATCAATCTGAACACACTGAACCTGATAGAAGAGAAAATGGGAAGTACCCTACAACAAATGGGCACAGGAGATCGCTTCCTATGTATAACCCCAGCAGCACAGACATTAAGGGCAACATTGAATAAATGGGATCTCCTGAAACTGAGAAGCTTCTGTAAAGCAAAGGACACTGTCATTAAGACAAAAAGGCAGCCAACTGACTGGGAGAAGATCTTCACCAACCCCGCTACAGACAAAGGTCTGATCTCCAAAATATATAAAGAACTCAAGAAACTAGACTTTAAAAGGATAATTAACCCAATTAAAAAATGGGGCACTGAACTGAACAGAGAATTCTCATCAGAAGAAGTTAAAATGGCCAAAAGATACTTAAGGTCATGCTCAACCTCCTTAGCGATCAGAGAAATGCAAATCAAAACAACTTTGAGATATCATTTTACACCTGTCAGAATGGCTAAAATCAAAAACACCAAGGATAGCCTTTGCTGGAGAGGTTGTGGAGAAAGGGGTACCCTCATCCATTGCTGGTGGGACTGCAAACTTGTGCAACCACTTTGGAAATCAGTGTGGCGGTTTCTCAGAAAAATTGGGATCAACCTACCCCTGGACCCAGCAATAGCACTCTTGGGAATATACCCAAGAGATGCCCTAGCATATGACAAAAGCATTTGTCCAACTATGTTCATAGCAGCATTATTTGTAATAGCCAGAACCTGGAAGCAACCTAGATGCCCTTCAATAGAAGAATGGATGAAGAAAGTGTGGAATATATATACATTAGAGTACTACTCTGCGGTAAAAAACAATGACTTCTCGAATTTTGCATCTAAATGGATGGAAATAGAAAATACGATCCTGAGTGAGGTAACCCAGACCCAAAAAGAAGATCATGGGATGTACTCACTCATAATTGGTTTCTAGCCATGGATAGGGGCCACTGAGTCTATAATTTGTGATCCTAAAGAAGCTAAACAAGAGGGTAAACCCAAGGAAAAACATATAGATATCCTCCCAGCTATGGGAAATAGACAAGATTGATGGGCAAAAAATGGGAATCTTGGGGGGTGGGGTGGGATGGGGATGAGGGGAGATGGGGAGAGAAAAGTGTGAAGGAGAGGATGAGGGGAACTGGGGGAATCGGGGTGATTGGGGGTAAAGGAAGGTTGGATGGGGGAGCAGGGAAACTCATACCTTAGTTAAGGGAGCCACCTAAGGGTTGGCAAGAGACTTGAACCTGGAATGGCTACCAGAAGCCCAGGGCAATGTCCCCAGTTAGTTCATTGGGGCACCTGAGGATAGGGAACCTGAAATGAACCTATCCTATAATCATACTGATGAATATCTTGCATATCGCCATAGAACCTTCATCTAGCGATGGATGGAGATAGAGACAGAGACCCACACTGGAGCACCGGACTGAGCTCCCAAGGTTATAATGAGGAGCAGAAGGAGAGAGAACATGAACAAGGAAGTCAGGACCATGAGGGGTGCACCCAACCACTGAGACAGGGGGGCCGATCTATTGGGAGCTCACCAAGGCCAGCTGGACTGCTACTGAAAAAAACATGGGATAAAACCGGACTCTCTTAATGTGGTGGACAATGAGAGCTGACGAGAGGCCAAGGAGAATGGCACAGGAACTTTCATCTGGCGATGGATCGAGAGAGAGACAGAGACCCAATTTGGATCAACCGTCTGAGCTCTTAAGGTCCAAATGAGGAGCAGAAGGAGGGAGAACATGAGCAAGGAAATCAGGACCACGAGGTGTGCACCCACCCACTGTGACAGTGGAACTGATCTATTGGGAGCTCTCCAAGGCCAGCTGGACTGGGACTGAATAAGCATGGGTTGAAACTGGACTCTCTGAACAAGGCGGACAGTGAAGGCTGATGAGAAGCCAAGGACAATGGCACTAGGTTTCGATCCTAATACATGAACTGGCTTTGTGGGAGTGTAGCCTGTTTGGATGCTCACCTTCCTGGACCTAGATAGAAGTGGGAGGACCTTGGTCTTCATGTAGAGCAGGGAATTTGGACTGCTCTTCAGTATCGAGAGGGAGGGGGAGTGGACTAGGGGGAGGAGAAGTGGAGTGGGCATAGGGGGAGGGGAGCGGGGGGAGGGGGCAATATGTGGGAGGAGGTGGAGGGAAATGGGAAACGGGGAGCAGTTGGAAATTTTAAGTAAAAAAGAATAAAAAAAAATACTTTGAAACAAGAATCATAAAGAGGAATGTAGGAAGATGGCAGAATCTAATAGTAATCTGGAAATCTTTCATCTTCCTGTTGTTTTCAGAGACTTTATTTCCACAGTGAAGTCTGGGATACTCACAGGTAATGTCAGAATATCAACTATGCAGTGGGGGATGGTACATGTTTATTATTTAATGTTTTTACTATCTTCAACAATGCTCTGAAATTATTCCTTATTCCTTGTAAAATGGTGAGCACAAAAAAGACAAAGTCTAAGTTATCCTGTACAATCACACGAGCATCCTGTGCAAATGTATCATGTGAAATAATTGTGCTCCCAAATTTTCTTTCTGTGAAGACACTAATGTGAATAATATACTAATAAAGAAAATAAAGAACTCTGGCTCTGAGGCATTCAGAGGACCATATGAAGTACATTTTTGTATTTGTCAGCTGAAAATGAAAACAAGATTGATTTTTTTTATCTGTTAGAAGTCACACATTCTCAATGAATTCTTTGTTTGCCTTTGCTTTCTATAAAACCAACACTTGGGCCATAGGTTGAGTTACCAGGTGATAATCTCCGAGGTAGTTGGTTAGTTCCTGGTAGGTGTGCTGCCTTTCTCATCTGTTGATATCTGTGATGGCAGCAAAGGAAGCTGAGGACCTGGCTATCAGGCTTGGACATTCAACAGGACTCCTGCACTGATCGTTAATTTATACCTGCAGAAAGGAAAAGTTCAAACTTCTTCAATTCCTGGCTTATTTCAAGCTACTTGGTTAATTGGGATCTTTTATAGTCTGACAGTAGGCAGTATTAGCCATGCAAGGAAAATTTGGGAAGAAATGTTTAACAAGGTTAAAGAGAAGGAAGTATGCAATGGCTGTCATGCTATTAAGGTCAATATGACCCAAATAAGTAAGGTCATACTATGGGAAGGAGGGTTCAGCTGTGATTATCTCAGACTAAGACACAACTCTATAAAGATTTCACTAACACTAACAGCAAGCATTGATTGTTGAAAGAGCATCTGACTTCATTTAATGTATTGACTGGATTCGGTCACTGACTATGAGCCATCTTTGGGAAAAGAAATGGAGAAAGATTCAAAAGTTTAACTCTAGGATCAACAGTTACATTTGCTTTTTAGAGCAGAAGACGTGTACCTCACATAGCTGTAACCAACACGGCTTGTCCACATATGGTATTCTGGAATCTACTCAGAAAAAAGTCTAATTTAACTAATTCAATTAGTTAAGGCAGTTTTAGAATTCGCATTTCTAGTGAGTGCTGTAAGATAGAGTGTGAGTAGTTTTATGACACTATAACAAAATACTGGAGTTAATTTACTTGAAAGAGCAAACATTAAGTTGGGCTCACAGGTCTGAAGTTCCTGTCAATGACCTGTTTCTTTATAGCTTAAGAACTGTGGCAATAAAGATTCATGGCTGAAGCTTTTCATGCCTTGACACTCAATGCCTGTACCCTGAGTCAGGGGGTAAAAATGAAAAGGAAAGCTTATAGGTTCCAACATTTTAGTACTTCATGGTGTCTCAGTTCATGCTATTTGGAGTATGGAGTTCATAAAGATGGAGAGGAGAGGGACTAGAAATGGGTGGCAAACGACATCATCCAAAGGTCTGGTGCTAAGGACCCACTCCAGTAGTCAGGCCCCACCTACTGAAGGTGCCAAAGTCTTCAATAAATCACACTCAACTGAAGATCTAGCACCTGGACATGAGCCCTACAATACTCATGAACATGGACTCAGGCCCTCTCTGCGAACATGTCCTGATTAACACCTACCCTGAGGAACAAAACTTTAGCACATGGGCCTTTGGAAGATAATTGAGACCCGAAGTCCAGAAGGTGCATTGGACAAAGCACAAAGTAAGATACTATTGTCTATAAAAATAATGATACACGTATTAACATTTCTTTTTCTTTTTTTGGGGGGGGGGTGGGTTTCGAACAGGATTTCTCTGTAGCTTTTGGTTTCTGTCCTGGAACTAGCTCTTGTAGACCAGGCTGGCCTCGAACTCACAGAGATCCGCCTGCCTCTGCCTCCCGAGTTCTTTTTCAATATAATAAAGGGAGACTTAGAAAAAATACTTTGAAGTTTTATCTAGTAGAGCATTGGATATTTCCCTTAGGAGACAGCTATTTAGAAAAATTCAAATAGTTTAATATGAAGCTGCAGTAAGAGCTCTTTACAAACAAAACAGCTACAAAAACCAAACAAACCCCGAGGCTGTTTTATCGCTTTGATTAGCATCTTATACAAAGCTACTCATCTCTTCTGACACACCTCAACAGTTAGAGAGTTTTTATGCTAAAGCAAGACACAGAAAATTCACAGTTCAGGGACCAAGGTCATAGGCTTGAGTATAGTAGAAAAAGAAGATTTATTTATAAAACCTTTTAATCACATAGAAACAAATCTTAAAACATAAAGTCCACAGTAGGTGGAGAGATATACAGAACCCAAAGAGCTCTTTCACAAGAAATATTCCAATCTCCCCAGCATGTTTCCTTATATAAAGTATGGGTAAGAATTAGGAGCCATTTGGATAATCAGATATTTAATCTGTGGCTGATGATAAGAAAATAAATGGATTTTCTGTTTCTCCATATAAAGTTGATTATTGTCCTCTCAAGATCTGTGAAGAATTTTGATGGGATTTTAATGGGGATTGCATTGAATCTATAAATTGCCCTTGGTAGAATTGCCATTTTTACTATGTTGATCCTCCCAATCCAAGAGCAAGGGAGATCCTTCCATTTTCTGGTATCCTCCTCAATTTCTTTCTTCATAGACTTAAAGTTCTTGTCAAATAGATCCTTTACTTCCTTGGTTAGAGTTACCCCAAGATATTTTATGCTATTTGTGGCTATCGTGAAGGGTGATGCTTCTCTGATTTCCATCTCTGCTTCCTTATCCTTTGTGTATAGGAGGGCAACTGATTTTTTGGAATTGATCTTGTATCCTGCAACGCTACTAAAGGTGTTTATCAGCTGAAGGAGTTCTTTGCTGGAGTTTTTGGGGTCGCTTATGTACACTATCATATCGTCTGCAAATAATGAAAGTTTAACTTCTTCCTTTCCAATTTGAATCCCTTTGATCCCCTTATGTTGTCTTATTGCTATTGCTAGAATTTCAAGCACTATATTAAAGAGGTATGGAGAGAGTGGACAACCTTGTCGTGTTCCTGATTTTAGTGGAATAGCTTTGAGTTTCTCTCCATTTAATTTGATGTTAGCTGACAGCTTGCTATAAATAGCTTTTATTATACTTAGGAACGACCCTTGTATTCCTAATCTCTCTAAGACCTTTATCATAAAGGGATGTTGAATTTTGTCAAATGCTTTTTCAGCATCTAATGAAATGATCATATGGTTTTTTTCTTTCAGATTATTTATATGATGGATTACATTCATAGATTTTCGTATGTTGAACCAGCCCTGCATCTAGGATGGGAGGAGCTCAGGGGATTGGGATGGTTGGGATATAGGAAGGGAGGATACGGGAGCAGCAAAGTATATATCCTAACTAAGAGAGCTATCTTAGGGTTGGCAAGAAACTTGACTCTAGAGGGGTTAGCAGGTGTCCAGGGAGATGTTCCCAGCTGGTACCTTGGGCAACTAAGGAGATGGAACCTGAAATGACCCTATCC
Source organism: Chionomys nivalis (assembly GCF_950005125.1). Classification (NCBI taxonomy): domain Eukaryota; kingdom Metazoa; phylum Chordata; class Mammalia; order Rodentia; family Cricetidae; genus Chionomys; species Chionomys nivalis. The sequence continues at coordinate 9,195,903 of NC_080091.1, forward strand.
TATACTGATGAATATCTTGCATATCACCTTAGAACCTTCATCTGGCGATGGATCGAGGTAGAGACAGAGTCTCAATTTGGAGCAAAGGTCTGAGCTCTTAAGGTCCAAATGAGGAGCAGAAGGAGGGAGAACATGAGCAAGGAAACCAGGACCACGAGGGATGCACCCACCCACTGTGACAGTGAAACTGATTTATTGTGAGCCTACCAAGGCCAGCTGGTTTGGGACTGAATAAGCATGGGTTGAAACTGGACTCTCTGAGCATGGAGGACAATGAAGGCTGATGAGAAGCCAAGGACAATGGCACTACGTTTCCATCCTAATACATGAACTGGCTTTGTGGGTACTTAGCCTGTTTAGATGCTCACCTTCCTGGACATAGATAGAAGACCTTCGTCTTCCCGCAGGGCAGAGAATTTGGACTGCTCTTCAGTATCGAGAGGGAGGGGGAATGGTGTGGGGGGAGGAGAAGAGGAGTGGGGATAGGGGGAGGGGACTGGGGGGAGGGGGCAATATTTGGGAGGAGGGGAGGGAAATGGGAAACAGGGAGCAGGTGGAAATTTTAATTTAAAAAGAATAAAAATAATAATAATAATAATAAAAAGAAAGAAAATAAATGGTTTTCCTGAACAACATGGCTACTAAAAATTAAAAGGAATAAAAAGAAAAATAACTTCAACATGGAACAAGCCTGGGATAAAAGGGAGCAGAAAAGTAATGAAACACATGCCCCGTGATACCACACAGGGCCTTGATTGTTCACCAACTAAATAGAAGTGAGACTAAGAGGAACCTAAGTGGGATCCAATCTGGACAGAGAAGCAGTGCAGCAGCTAGTGAAGTTGCTAATCTCCCTGGACTGACTAATGCCAATAAGATCGTTATCTGAGAACCAGTGTTGACTTGAGAAAAGGGCTGTGAGCTGATGACAGTCATTCAGCTCTACTAAACAAAACAAACAAACAAACAAACAAAAGCCTGTTCCTAATCAACACTGCTAGCAGCAGGAAAGCAAATTCACTCAAGCTGTATTGCACGGAAATAGTTGTTTCACGACTTCACTAAAAGCAACAATACAAAGACAGATTATACATATCTTACAGTTGATAATGATGTTCCAAAAATTATAGACAAATATAGATTTACATTTTAAAAGATTATTGTGTTGTCTACAAAGTCTATAGAACCAGCAGTTATTAGTATGCCTTTTTGTCTTCACTGAACCTCAAAAGTATCTTCAAAATAAATTTTAAGTGTTCTATGAAGCAGGTATAAGAAATGTAAATTGGACACATAACACCACCCTGCTCAGCCTATCTGGGCACTAGGGGCAAATCCTCAGGGCAAGCAGGTGGGCAGAAGTTCCTTTGTTACTCTGGCCTGCCTGCACCAAGCAAGGTAGGCGCTTTGTTTATGAACTACCCAACCAACACGGAGAGCTAATCTCAGCACCAGGAGAGCCATCACTGGGCATGGAGATATGATATTGGCACCAGGAGAGACATCACTGGAGAACCAGGAGAGCCATCACTGGGGAGTGCCATCACTGGGAAGGTACATCAGTAGGCAAGGAGACCTGATCCTGTAAAAGAAGATCCATAGGAAAGCATCCGGAGGAAGAGATGGGCAGGCGCCAATGCAAGAATTCGCCCAACAATCTAAAAACAATATGAAACCACCAGAACCCAGCAAACTCACAACAGGAGGGCATGAACACCTTAATCATGAAGAAGTAGAAAAAATTGACCTTATGAAAGTGATTGACGCCCTTAAACAGCATGTAAAAAATGCCCTTATAGAAATGGATGAGAAGTATAACAGAAAGTTTGAAGAATTGAGTAAATCAGTGAATGATACCCTAGGAAACCAAGGAAAAACAATCAAACAGATAATGGAAACAGTTCAAGACTTGAAAACTGAAATGGAGGCAAAGAAGAAAACACAAACAGAAGGCCGGCTGGACAAGGAAAATCTAAGTAAATGAATAGAGACTAAAGAAACAAGCATAACCAACAGAATACAAGAGATAGAAGAAAGAATCTCAGATTCTGAAGATACCATAGAGAAAATAAACACGCTGATCAAAGAAAACAGCAAGGCCAACAAACTCTCATCACAAAACATTCAGGAAATATGGGACACAATAAAAAGACCAAACCTAAGAATAATAGGAGTAGAAGAAGGAGAAGAAGCACAGCTCAACAGTCCAGAAAATATATTTAATAAAATTATAGAAGAAAACTTTCCCAACCTAAAGAAAGATATACCTATGAAGGTTCAAGAAGCATACAGAACACCAAATAGGCTGGATCAAAAAAAAATCCCCTCGCCATATAATAATCAAAACACAAAGCATACAGAATAAAGAAAGAATATTAAGAGCTGCAAAGGAAAAAGGCCAAGTTACTTATAAAGGTAAACCTATCAGACATACACCTGACTTCTCTATGGAAACCATGAAAGCAAGAAGGTCCTGGATAGATGTAGTGAAGAAACTAAGAGACCATGGATGCAAGCCCAGACTACTATGCCCAGCCAAGCTTACATTCACTATAAATGGAGAAAACAAAATATTCCATGAGAAAAACAAATTTAAACAATACGTAGCCACAAATCTAGCCCTATAGAAAGTAATAGAAGGAAAATCACTAACCAAGGAGTCCAACAATGACCACAATAACTCAGACATCTAGAGACCCTTCACCAGCACAAATCAAAGAAGGGAAACACACAAAATCTACTATTAAAAAAGTGACCGGAGTTAACAACCACTGGTCATTAATATCACTTAATGTCAATGGACTCAACTCACCTATAAAAAGGCACAGACTAAGAGATTGGATACGAAAACAGGATCCAACATTCTGCTGTTTACAAGAAACATACCTCAACCAGAAAGACAGGCACCTACTCAGAGTAAAGATTTGGGATAAGGCTTATCAAGTAAATGGACCTAAGAAACAAGCAGGTGTGGCCATACTAATTTCTAACAAAGTTGACTTCAAACTTAAATCAATCAGAAGAGATGGAGAGGGACATTTTCTACTCATAACAGGAATAATTCATCAGGATGAAGTCTCAATCCTGAATATCTATGCCCCTAATATAAAAGCACTCACGTACGTAAAAGAAACATTGTTAAAACTCAAGGCAGTCATCAAACCACACACATTAATAGTAGGAGACTTTAACACTCCTCTGTCACCAATGGACAGGTCAATTAGACAGAAGCCTAACAGAGAAATAAGAGAATTAATGGAGGTAATGAATCAAAAGGACTTAACAGACATCTATAGAATATTACACCCAAATAGGAAAGAATATACCTTCTTCTCTGCAGCTCAAGGAACCTTCTCGAAAATTGACCACATACTCGGTAACAAAGCAAACATCCACAGTTACAAAATTATATTAGTAACCACCTGTATCTTATCAGATCACCTTGGATTAAAGCTAGAATTCAGCAACAATGCTGACCCCAGAAAGCCTACAAACTCATGGAAACTGAACAGTCAACTACTGAACCATACCTGGATTAAAGAAGAAATAAAGAAAGAAATTAAAGTCTTCCTTGAATTCAATGAAAATAAAGAAACAACATACTCAAACCTATGGGACACGAAGAAAGCAGTCCTGAGAGGAAAGTTCATAGCACTAAGTGCCCACTTAAAGAAAACAGAGAAAGCACAGATTGGAGACTTAACAGCCCACCTGAAAGCTCTAGAAAAAAAAGGAGACTCACCTAGGAGGAGTAGAAGACTGGAAATAATCAAACTGAGGGCTGAAATCAACAAAATAGAAACACAGAAAACAATTGAAAGAATCAATGAAACAAAAAGCTGGTTCCTGGAGAAAATCAACAAGATTGATAAACCCCTATCCAAACTAATCAAACGGCAGAGAGAGAATTTGCAAATTAATAAGATCAGAAATGAAAAGGGGAACATAACCACAGACACAGAGGAAATTCAGAGAATCATTAGATCTTACTACAAAAGCCTGTATGCCACAAAACTGGAAAATGTAAAAGAAATGGACAGTTTTTTAGATAAATACCATATACCAAAGTTAAACCAGGACCAGGTGAACAACCTAAATAGACCTGTTAGTCACGAAGAATTAGAAGCTGTTATCAAAAATCTCCCTTCCAAAAAATGTCCAGGACCAGATGGTTTCAATACGGAGTTCTAACAGAACTTCCAAGAAGACCTAATACCTATACTCCTTAATGTATTTCACAATATAGAAATAGAGGAGTCATTGCCAAATTCCTTTTATGAAGCTACAGTTACCCTGATACCAAAACCACACAAAGACCGAACCAAGAAAAAATTACAGGCCAATCTCACTCATGAACATCGACACAAAAATCCTCAACAAAATACTGGCAAATCGAACCCAAGAACACATTAGAAAAATTATCCATTATGATCAAGTAGGCTTCATCCCAGAGATGCAGGGCTGGTTCAACATACGCAAATATATCAATGTAATCCATCATATAAATAAACTGAAAGAAAAAAAAAACATATTATCGTTTCATTAGATGCTGAAAAAGCATTTGACAAAATTCAACATCCCTTTATGATAAAAGTCTTGGAGAGATTAGGGATACAAGGGTCATACCTAAATATAATTAAAGTTATTTATAGCTAGCCGACAGCTAACATCAAATTAAACGGAGAGAAACTTAAAGCCATCCCACTAAAATCAGGAACATGCCAAGACTGTCCACTCTCTCCATACCTCTTCAATATAGTTCTTGAAGTTTTAGCAATAGCAATAAGACAACATAAGGGGATAAAGGGGATTCGAATTGGAAGGAAGAAATTAAACTTGCATTATTTGCAGATGATATGATAGTGTACATAAGCGACCCCAAAAACTCCACCAAAGAACTCCTACAGCTGATAAATGCCTTTAGTAATGTGGCAGGATACAAGATCAACTCCAAAAAATCAGTCGCCCTCTTATACACAAAGGATATGGAAGCAGAGAGGGAAATAAGAGAATCATCACCTTTCACGATAGACCACAAACAGCATAAAATATCTTGGGGTAACTCTAACCAAGGAAGTGAAAGATCTATTTGACAAGAACTTTAAGGCATTGAAGAAAGAAATTGAAGAGGATACCAGAAAATGGAAGGATCTCCCTTGCTCTTGGATTGGGAGGATCAACATAGTAAAAATGGCAATTCTACCAAAGGCAATTTATAGATTCAATGCAATCCCCATCAAGGTCCCATCAAAATTCTTCACAGAGCTTGAGAGGACAATAATCAACTTTATATGGAAAAACAAAAGACCCAGGATAGCCAAAACAATCCTATACAATAAAGGAACTTCTGGAGGCATTACCATCCCTGACTTCAAACTCTATTGCAGAGCTACAGTAATGAAAACAGCGTGGTACTGGCATAAAAACAGAGAAGTCGACCAATGGAATCGTATAGAAGACCTGGATTTTAACCCACAAACCCATGAACACCTCATTTTCGATAAAGGAGCTAAAAGTATACAATGGAAGAAAGAAAGCATCTTCAACAAATGGTGCTGGCACAACTGGATGTCAACCTGTAGAAGAATGAAAATAGACCCATATCTATCACCATGCACAAAACTCAAGTCCAAATGGATCAAAGACCTCAATATCAGTCTGAACACACTGAACCTGATAGAAGAGAAAATGGGAAGTACCCTACAAGATATGGGCACCGGAGATCGCTTCCTATGTATAACCCCAGCAGCACAGACATTAAGGGCAACATTGAATAAATGGGACCTCTTGAAACTGAGAAGCTCTGTAAAGCAAAGGACACTGTCACTAAGACAAAAAGGCAGCCTACTGACTGGGAGAAGATCTTCACCAACCCCACAACAGACAAAGGTCTGATCTCCAAAATATATAAAGAACTCAAGAAACTAGACGTTAAAATGCTAAATAACCCAATTAAAAAATGGGGCACTGATTTGAACAGAGAATTCTCAACAGAAGAAGTTAAAATGGCCAAAAGACACTTAAGGTCATGCTCAACCTCCTTAGCGATCAGAGAAATGCATTTCAAAACAACTTTGAGATATCATCTTACACCTGTCAGAATGACTAAAATCAAAAACACCAAGGATAGCCTTTGCTGGAGAGGTTGTGGAGAAAGGGGTACCCTCATCCATTGCTGGTGGGACTACAAACTTTTGCAACCACTTTGGAAATCAGTGTGGCGGTTTCTGAGAAAAATTGGGATCAACCTACCCCTGGACCCAGCAATACCACTCTTGGGAATATACCCAAGAGATGCTCTATCATATGACAAAAGCATTTGTTCAACTATGTTCATAGCAGCATTATTTGTAATAGCCAGAACCTGGAAGCAACCTAGATGTCCTTCAATGGAAGAATGGATGAAGAAAGTGTGGAATATATACACATTAGTGTACTATTCTGCGGTATAAAACAATGACTTCTCGAATTTTGCATGCAAATGGATGGAAATAGAAAATACTATCCTAAGTGAGGTAACCCAGACCCAAAAAGAAGATCATGGGATGTACTCACTCATAATTGGTTTCTAGCCATGGATAGGGGCCACTGAGTTTATAATTTGTGATCCTAAAGAAGCTAAACAAGAGGGTAACCCAAGGAAAAACATAGTTATCCTCCTGGCTATGGGAAATAGACAAGATTGCCGGGCAAAAAATTGGAATCTTGGGGGTAGGGTGGGATGGGGGTAAGGGGAGATGGAGAGAGAAAAATGTGAAGGAGAGGATGAGGGGAACTTGGGGAAACGGGATGATTGGGGATATAGGAAGGTTGGATAGGGGAGCAGGGAAACCCATATCTTAGTTAAGGGAACCACCTAAGGGTTGGCAAGAGACTTGAACTTGGGGTGGCTACCAGATGCCCAGGGCAATGTCCCCAGTTAGTTCCTTGGGCACCTGAGGATAGGGAACCTGAAATGAACCTATCCTATAGCCATACTGATGAATATCTTGCATATCACCATAGAACCTTCATCTAGTGATGGATGGAGATAGAGACACAGAGACCCACACTGGAGCACCGGACTGAGCTCCCAAGGTCCTAATGAGGAGCAGAAGGAGGGAGAACATGAGCAAGGAGGGCAGGACCACGAGGGGTGCATCCACCCACTGAGACAGTGGGTCTGATCTATTGGGAGCTCACCAAGGCCAGCTGGACTGTGACTGAAAAAGCATGGGATAAAACCGGACTCTGAACATGGCGGACAATGAGAACTGACGAGAGGCCAAGGACAATGGCACGGGGTTTTGATCCTACTTCATGTTCTGGCTTTGTGGGAGCCTAGACAGTTTGGATGTTCACCTTCCTAGACCTGGATGGAGGGGGGAGGACCTTGGACTTTCCACAGGGCAGGGAACCCTGACTGCTCTTGGGACTGTAGAGGGAGGAGAAGAGAAGTCGGGGGAGGGGGAGAGTGGCGGGAGGAGGGGGAATGAAATGGGAGGCGGGGAGGAAGCGGAAAATTTTTTTTTCAATAAAAAAAATGTTAAATAATCCTAAAATATTAAATAAAAATTAAATTAAAAAAAAGAAATGTAAATTGCACGTAGTTCACTTTTCATTCTAAACCTACCTTCCCTGCCTTATGTTATTTCCACAGACTTAGATTTAATAAAGAAACACCTGCCATTCTTTTTAATAAATTTAAATATTATAATACATAAATATATTTTAAATGTGGTATTATTCTGTACAGAGAAATGTGCATAATGCAAACCTAGTGGAAATCTCACCATAAGAATTCAGAAGCTGAAAATATAAGAGTTAAAGGAAAAGAATGTTCCAAAGTGATATTTATCTCTTACTGGGAACTTGCTGAAACCTAATGAAGCAATAGCTTTCAATACATCACTTTAAATTTTCTCTGTAGGAATCATTAGTCATGGCTCCTGAGGTGTGTGTCTCTCATTACTTCCCCAGCATCCTCTTGTGCTCAGTATGGTTCTAGCTCTGAGGTTGTCACAGTCTGATGACCTTCTACATTTTCCATCTTCCTCTGCACACTGGAGGAATTCAGTTTATATTTTGGCTACACTATTTCTCACAGTTGTTTTGGCTGACAGGAGTTGCCCTGGATTGATTTAGGCCACCCAAATCCATGTCTTCTCAGAGTCTGAGAATATAACCTCATTTCAAACAGGATAGGTTCAAATGTAATTTCTTAAAATGAGATCATACTAGATTAGGGAGAGTCCTAAATGAGAAAGTTGCATGGAGAGAGAGACACAGAAATAAATGATGTCAGTGTCACATGGAGGATCAAAAATAGTTGGAGCCAGCAAAGGAAGGAATAAATATGTTGTAATATGGCCGGCAGGGCTGCGTCCCCGGCACCCGGCCGTCCGCATGGCTAGCTTATGCCCCGAAATAATTACACGGAAACTGTATTCTTTTAAACACTGCCTGGCCCATTAGTTCCGGCCTCTTATTGGCTAGCTCTTACATATTGATCTAACCCATTTCTAATATTCTGTGTAGTACCACGAGCTGGCTTACCAGGGAGAATCTTAACCTGCGTCTGTCTGGAGTGGGAGAATCATGGCGACTCCTTACTCGGCTTCTTTCTCCCAACATTCTGTTCTGTTTACTCCACCCACCTAAGGGTTGGCCTATCCAATGGACCTAGGCAGTTTCTTTATTATTTAACCAATGACCTTCCTCCATCATTTCCCCTCTTTCTGTTTAAACAAAAAAGAAAGGCTTTCACTTTAACATAGTAAGGTTACATATAGCAAAAGAGTTATCAAGCAAGAATTACAGTTATAATATTTATATCTATTTTATCTTTTATCATACCTAAGGAAAACTATAACTATCTATCCATTCTTCAACTCCATCAAAGACTCCAGAAGGATATAATATTACCTAAGTAAACAAGAAATCCAAAACTCTAGAAATGACAGAGACATCTTGCTGCCTGTACAGTCACCCAAAGTTCTTTTGTACCATTGGGGCATCCATCTTCGGCCTACAGGCCCATAGTATCCAGCAGACATTTCCATGAAGCAGGAAATTCCAAAGACAGTTCAGTCACTTTCTGCTGTGTCCTGCAGAATGTCTCGTAGACTCTTTCATGAATCAGGAACCCCGAAAGACCATCTCACCTTTAGGCAAGTTCAGCAGTCCTTTTTCTGCGAGTTCTCTGTGTCCAGTTTATGCAATAGTCCAGGCAAGAACAGTTTCTTGCCCAAGTGGCTATCAAACTCCATAAGGATCCTCTTCAATGCCCATCTTCCTCTTGAAGTAGATTGGTGCTGCCAGGAGCAGACGTGTCTCATTGTCATGAAAAGCCCTAAGTTATTAAAACATTAAATGCCATATTCTGCAGTCTTTGAAAGATATGAAGAATGCCTATCTAGCTGAAATATATCTATGCACATCTAGAAAATCTAACTAACATGACTAAAAGCTTGACAATTATCGATGATTATCCATTAACAACCTATATACATTACATTTTTAAATGAACTATACAATCACAATACCTTAATCAAGATTAGAAATACATATACATATAACAAAATTGACCTTAAAATCTATACCAATGCAAATTATTCATATCTATATCATTTCCCCCTTTAAATGTAAAAGAATATTCATAAACAATATTTGGGAATATGGGCGCAGTTTTTTTCTCTCCAAACTGCTTCCTGCTGAATGGGGGCGCTGTATTCAGATCTTTCATGGTGTAACCTGTGTGTCAGGGTCATCTCAGTCGGCAGTTGAGTGAAGTAATTTTTTGAAGGTGTTCACAGCAACCTTTCAGGAGGGCGTGGTCTATCATACCATATCGGGATAGACGCAATCCACAGAGTCTCATCCTCTGTGAAAACAAAAGAAGACCCTCTCCAAAGCATCATATCCTTAGACCCATATTCTGAAATCATAATACCTTTGTATCCATTCTGGTTTAGCTTGGCAGCCCATATAATGAAATGTCTCTCTGCACTTAGCTCCTTTACAGTCAAAAATTTTAAAGAAAACACAATAATACAAAGAATCCAGACTCTCTGTGAATTTTCCATTGTTACATGGTTTATTTTTCTTTATTTCTTTTAATCTACAACTATCTGTACTCTGTCTCTTTAAAGACTTTACCCTCTTTTTTTTTAAGACATTAACTTTATTCTTTATATATATTTTTTTCTCTCTCAAGCCTACGTATATTCATCCAACAGTGTCTGAATCAGTTCTATTGTGAATCTGTAATTTCTTTACTATCCAGGAGCAGTTTGTTTTGAGCTTTTAAATCGTTAGGGGCTTAAGAATCTAAGCTGTGACACTCCTAGGTCAAAAACAGGTACTGCCAGCTTGCTCCGCCCAGTACAATATGGCAGAGCCACTCGTGTCTCTGATGCTTGCACATTGCACCAGTAGCGTGGTGGAGCAGCTTGTGCCTCTGAGCCGCAGCACGCAATGACTTCCTTTTAGGCACACAGTGAGTCTAGTTGCGATCAAACAAATCGTAGCACTTTACTCCAAATGCTGCATTCAAAAGCTCTGTCTCCTGCAGGAGCCAGACAGAGATCGCGATGGCGGCACAGCCCAGAAAGCCGGCATTTTAAAACAGCCAGTTTTTTCCTGTTGCTGAGTCAGGACAATTTCTTTGCGGCACGCAACCCACAAACAGCAAAAAGCTGTCTTAAATTCTCTCTGTGTCCTTTTTAAGCCCTCTCAGGTTTTACGTGGAGTTCATTAGCACGTTGGGTGCCACTCTGTTGTAATATGAGCGGCGGGGCTGCGTCCCCGGCACCCGGCCGTCCGCATGGCTAGCTTATGCCCCGAAATAATTACACGGAAACTGTATTCTTTTAAACACTGCCTGGCCCATTAGTTCCGGCCTCTTATTGGCTAGCTCTTACATATTGATCTAACCCATTTCTAATATTCTGTGTAGTACCACGAGCTGGCTTACCAGGGAGAATCTTAACCTGCGTCTGTCTGGAGTGGGAGAATCATGGCGACTCCTTACTCGGCTTCTTTCTCCCAACATTCTGTTCTGTTTACTCCACCCACCTAAGGGTTGGCCTATCCAATGGACCTAGGCAGTTTCTTTATTATTTAACCAATGACCTTCCTCCATCATAAATAACCATAGGTGAGTGTGCAGAGCAAGCCTAGCCTATTGGATAATGGCTTCTTCATATTTTTTCGATTTTATGGATTTGAGAATTAAAATTTAAATCACCTATTTTATGATATCCTTTATCATGAGACATAGAAACAAATACTGATTTTGATACTAGTACTAAGGTAATCCTATAACCAATAGCTTTCAAATGTGGATGTAGCTTGGGAATAAAGATAAATGAAAAATTAAGGTACAAGCAGGAAAAAATACATTGCCTTGAATGGATTGATTGCTAAAAATATCAGCATTAAAGGTCTTTCTTGTGGGCTTTCAGAAAGAAATCATATGCATAGTATTGGATGCTGAGAGACTAGGAATTCTTGTAAATAAAAAAGCAGATAGATGATAGGTAGATGGATACATAATGAATGGATAGATAGGTCGATAGATAGATAGATAGATAGATAGATAGATAGATAGATAGATAGATAGATAGATAGATAGATGATAGAGATGATTGATAGATGATAGATAAATAGAGGTAGATGGATAGATAGAAGATAGATAGATAGATGATAGATAGATAGATAGATAGATAGATAGATAGATAGATAGATAGATAGATAGATAGAGATAGATAGATGATTGATAGGCAGATAGATAAACAGACCAAAAAAAAATTAGACCTTGTAAGCAATTGGTCTAGCCATTTAGTTGAGATTTGAAAGCAGAGTGGACGCTGTGTCCTGATTCACTTTACTGCTTAGAGTGAGATGTGAGCTATATTTAAATAGAGAGTGAAACTTATTACTAAAGAGAAACCAGACTCTGAAGACTTGTAAAATCTCAATTAATTTCATTTGCTAGTTAAATTTAATTAATTTATTAATTAATTTAAATTACAAAAGATTATAATGCCAAGATAGCCTGCAGCCTGTTTCTTTGGCATCTTAGGTTTTACACTTAGTCTCCAGAAGTGTGACAGTATTAGATTCTGTTGTTTAAGGCAACACAGTTGCTGATGACGTTAGGGTGTCCATGAAAAACTAATAAACCACTCTGATGCAGTGGGATAAAAATAAACTGTGGTATATTTAAAAGGACAAAACATTGGGAAGACACAATTTTGAATGCTCAAGTGTGCTTTAAGGAATTGCTCTTGTAGATTATAATGGCTATTAAATAATAAAAATGAAACCAGCTCATTCTGGTACATGGGATGTCTAATGTAATATCTTACTTGCTTGCCAACGATTCTTCAGAATTAGATGTCATTTTAAAGCTATTAGAATAATAGGAATATAGGATTATTAGTAAGAACTCACCATAGCAATGTAATTTACTACCCATGAAAAAATATCCAGGAATCAGACTCTGTGTATAAGAAGTAAACAAAATGAGCAAGAGACAAGACAATTTACAGTGAAATAAAGATAGAACAAAGTATAGTAGGATATTTTTTCCAGAAATCAATTCTATGGTGTTTGGTTAACAATATTGTTAATGATGTCATATGTGCAAGAATACAGTTAATAAAAAATTTATACTAAAATTGGTAATGAAAGTTTGTAAAATAACCATATAAAGTCATAATACCAATGAACTAACACCAATCGTTGACAGAGTGAAACATACTTTATTCTCACCCTGTTTTTGTATGATTTGCAAAATATATAAATTGGATAAATTCATTACTAATAATTTATATACACTTTGACTAATGGAAACTTATTCCTCAAATACACCCTATTTGTTGCACACTTAAAACTAAAACAAGCACCAATGGAATCATGGAAAAAATACAGTGAGTGAAAATAAATGGCATTTAAGTAGTGTAAAATAAAATCTATTGCAAAAGGAAACAGCTGTGTTATCAATTCAGCAAGCATTGTATCATGATGAAATGATTTTACGCCTCATCTTAGTAGGATGGTGTGGGTAGAAATGGGATAAAGAGTAAAATTAAAGATCAAATCTCTTTCTTTACAATTGATGTATTTTTGAAAAATACGAGAATTAAACATACACAAATAATAAGTGTTTCCAGTGAAACCCTCACCAAAAATAGATAGATAGATAGATAGATAGATAGATAGATAGATAGATAGATAGATAGATAGAGACATTCCATGAAAGAGACTGGATAAGGTTGATTTTATTAAATTACTTCCAAAATACTGAGATGAGTAATACTTGATGTATACCTCAATGGCACAAGGATGGAGACATTGAGCAATGTCCAGAGTGCAGGAAGAAAAAAACAAGGAGGAAACAGAATGAAAATAAAGGACAGGTCCCTGGAAGCATTGAGGATGGAAGGGGCTCCTGAAAAGGGTGAGGGGGTGGGAGGGAAATGGGAGGAGGGGAGGAGGTGGAAATTTTTAATAAATAAATAAATAAATAAATAATAAATAAATAAATAAATTTTTTTTTAAAAAAAGAAAGTTAACACTTGAATATGAAGAGCGTTTTCTTAGTAACTTTCTAATAGCCTTTTCTAGGGCTTTCTGTGGCCAAGGCTGACCTCAGTCTCGCTCTGCCGCCCACCAGGACTTGATCATTTGATGCCCCTGCTCTGCCTCCTTGGTGTGAAGATTAAAGAATCCACCACTGCTCCTGCTTTGTGTGGGGTGAACAATCCAATTTAGGATCTCAGGCCTGCTGGGAAAGGATTCTGCAAGCGAGTTGTATCCTCAAACAAGTTTCTAATTGTTTTACAACAGATAAAGAACCTCACTAGAGGTCAGCGTTGCTGAATTCTCTTTTACTTGACAAAGGTGACAGCTATAAACCATCAAAATTAAAGGCCCTGCTTTCAAGCCTCCTGGCTTTTGTGCTCATAATGACAGCTTGTTAGACTTGTGCAATCCTTTCTGAGTTTAAAAGGTATTTTCTGTGCTAGGAAATGAGGCTGACTATAAATTCATCTGGCAAAGTCCCCTTCCCCCACTAATGGCATGAAGCATGAAATGTTTGCACCTCACTGAGAAGCAAATGTTCTTTCGAAGGTATTCTGTGACTTAGATGAGAAATGTTGATTCTTCCCTCTCATCTGACAATCCATTGCTTCGATGTCAGACACCTGCTTTTTATTAATTAAATGGTATGAATTTAAACCTTCCCACACCTCCAACTATCATTGTTTGTGCAGCACAGAGGTACCCTTGTGCACCACCTTTTCAGTTTAGTCCTGGAAGGTTAAGAGCAGAGGTATATCCTGAGGAGCATGGTAGCAGGTTTACCCCATGTGTGAAGCTTGCACGGTGCTTACACAAACCCAGAAAGCACAGCTCCACAACACTAGGGCTGGTTATATAACACATAACATCATATCTACAAATCATCTTGATGGAGGAAAAGTCAACACTCATATTCTTCAGGGTTCTATTAATCTTCTATTGTGATATAGTGATCATGATTGAATCCTAATTACTCTGTTCTCCAGTACCACATTCATTTGTTATGCATATTACAATAGTTATCATACTATAGCATTAAGTTGTGTTATCAAGGAATTTAGAGCAACACAGTTGCATAATGAAGTAATTATTGCTATCATACTGAGACATTTCTTGTAAGAATCCTGGACAGGTGCTGAAAAAGAAGAACCTCTTTTCTTTTTACAGTAAAATAGTAAAGCTGACCATAAAAAGGAAAGGTGGAATCTCTCCTCGAGAAAGTAGTGTGAGCACTGAATACCTCCAAGAGAACATGGCCATGTTTCCTTGCCTCACACGTGCATGAGTAATGAAGACTTTCTAATACAGAGGAAAGATGGGTCTGATTCTAAACATGTCAAAATTTTAGAAACCCAAATAGCAATTCATATCCTAATATCAAAGACTTCAAAGAATTTTCTTCATATATTTCTTAACTGCACAAGAGCATTTGACAGGAGTGAGTGGTGTATGAGCCCTCTAGGGCAGGACTGGCTGTGACGGAAATGATTTCTATTACCACTATTACGTGCTTCTTGTAACGTCGCCTGTTTGTCTCTTAAACCTTAACATCTTCAATGCCTTTAAGAAATAAATTATTTTACTGAGCACTCTTCTAGAATGCTTTTATTTTGGGGAGGTTTCCTACCATGTAAGTATATGGATGTGCAATTTTCATGTTTAATTAAGCTATTTTACAACAGTTTCATAATATTTTTTTTGTTTCAAAGTAATTCAAGCGAGTAGGCTTGTGTGAAGATGTCAGTAACGAGCGTGTGTTAGGAGATCCTCTGCCCAATCAAAGGCAGCTTCTGCTGCCCTGGCAAATTTGTCTCAATATACTTTATATGCAATTATGTTTGTGTTTTAGATCTTAATTTTAAGTTTTTTTCTTACGTTGTACAAGTTTCCAGTTTAACTAATGAGATGATAAGTGTTTAAGACAGGTCAATTTTAAGCCTGCTGGAGAGCTGCTAGTGTATGTATATATGTGAAAATATCTCTAGGTTATATTTAAGCGACATTATTTTTTACTTTGGCATGTCAAATTAGAAAAACTGTTTAATTTTTTTTTAGCTTTTGTCTAAATATTTCAAGAAGAAAAATGTGTTTCACTACAAAACAGTAGATAACCATTAAATATTATAAAGTTAAATGATAACTTAAAAACCTGTTAAATTTCTAGTTCCAGAGTAAACACTCTTTCAGGAGATACTTGATTGATTAATTAATTAATGAAAGCTAATTCATATAATTTGCTGGTGACAGCATAGAGAATCAGCATAGTTGATTAAGTTGACCAATTCTGCCTTTCCCGGGAAAAAAGACAAACCGACAAAGTAATGCACTGCTTGCTTATATAAACCATGTCGAGCTTCCCCCAATTCTGCTGCATTTTGTTTCACTATGGCTCCAAGGGCACCACAGAGGAGAGTGAGTTTTATGCCATTCTCATTAGCGATCAGTTCCAAGAAAGTGGGACTTTGGGTTACAAAGACCTGCTTGGTCTTCAGATGTGTCATCAGGGCTTGGTGACCCGCAGAGGGACCACTGAGCAGACAGGCGGCACATCAGAGCCTAGTACATTTCTAAAAGCAGATGCTCTTCTCTTGCAGACTGAGCTGAAAACTGGACTCCAGGAGCAGGTTTTGAAGACCAGGACCTTAGTGGCCTTCGGGGAGGGGGGGCAGGGCTGAGAGCAGGCTGTTGAGTTGAAGATGTTTTTCAGCTGAGGAGGCTTTCTCGTCCCCTAGTGCCATGTTTATTACTGCTCAAGCAGCTCAGTTAATGGGTGAGCACACTCTCCTCTGTCTGTGTCTCAGCTTTGTTCATCACTATCCAATGATTGTACCCTTCTTCCTAACCAGGTATCTGCTCCAAACACAATTCTCCATCTTCTATGTTTATGACTTGGCATTGAGCTTCCAGTTGCCAATAAAGTCTGAAAGCCATTTTGTGTTTGAGGAGGGATAGTTCTATAGCTCACTCCTTCTGTTCCTTACAAAATAAAACAAAACAAAATTTCTGTGTTATTATCCTACTTTTGAATTGTGCACCCTAATACATTATATGTAGCTTTGTCATACCAGCGTTGATGTGCTATTTAAAGCTATCTCTTGTGTTTAATTGTAAATAAGGACAAGTTAATTTCTGATGAATCTCTGTATCTCCTCTATTGTCTGTTCTGAAAACTGATTTCAGTAATACTCACATATTACTGAGAGTCAAAGAACCTCAAGAAAATTTCCAAAAGAAACAAATCAGTGTTCTGGTGTAACAAGTTTACAAGGCAAAATAGTATTCATGTTGCAATTCAATGCTCAGTGCTAATACCCATAATATACCTGATACTTTTTTATTATTGTGTAAGGAACAAAGACAGATATCACAAGCAATAAGCACAAACTTTGAAAAGATACATTCACATTAAGGTATAAACTCTAGAAATCACTCTTGAAGAAAAAAATTACACGTTAAAGTATCATCTACATGGAAAGCAGGAAAAGACAAGATCTCCGGAGTAAATTGTGAGCATGAGGACCTTGGGAGAGGGTTGAAAGGGACGGGAGAGACAGGGAGGAGAGCAGAGAAAAATGTAGAGCTCAATAAAAATAAAAAATCCCTTTATTTACCTCCCTCTGATTCTCCATGCCTCCTGTTCTGTGTTTAATTGTTTGTTCTTTGGTTTTGAATATTATGGTCATGCATATAAATAAATATATTAAGTATCACTTGAAAAAATACAATAATGCACCTTTATGCATAAAAACCTTATGCATGTTTGAAATCTTCACTTTAAAATATACAGGGAAGGAGGAGCCCATGAGAGGATGACAAAGGGCCTGCTAACAGGGTTTGTAGAACAGAGATTCTTATTTGAACAAACACAAGCAGGAACAAGAGACATGCTCTCTTATCATTGCCATTGGTCAAGTCATTGCTAAGAATGTGAGCAGGTACAAGAGGACACAAGCTATGGGCTTGTCGTCCCTGGAAGCATTTCAGCATGAGGAATATTTCAAGTCAGAAAAGTACTTTCTGATTCTCCAATACACATAGCTATGTTTTAACTTAAACATAATTACAAATCAATACACTCTCCAGAACACACATATACGTGCACTTGCATATGCACAATTACAGAAAAAAAGAGCGAGGAGGGGCTGGGACTGGTTACGATAGAAACCCTGAAAGATATTTGGTGGTTTTTTCATGGGTAAGATATTGATGGATTTTAAAAAGATTCATATTAAAGTCATATTCATAGAATAATATAAATTGTATAGACTCCAATTTCCCTGTGCTAATAAGCAAATATAACTTTTGCTAATAAGATAACTTTGCATTTTAATTTGGTATAGGGAAAAGTTTAAGGAGTCAAAATGTCAGGATTGGTAATTAAACTGAAGTTAAAAATATTAAGATTTATAAATTATGAGATATTACAATTTTACTATGTTATATAATTTTACAATGAAATATATTTTTATACTCTGTAGTTATATTTTGCTTGTGTTTTAACAAATAAAGCTTGCCTGAAGTCAAAGTGCAGAGCTCAGCCCCTAGAGACAAGGCAGTGGTGATATACACCTTTAATCCCAAGATTCAGGAGACAGCTGAAGAAAGAGCTCTGTTAGTGCAAGGCCACCCTGGGCTACACTAGTTTGATCCAGTCTCAAAGAGAAACAGAACCAGCACAAGGGAAGTGGAGACAGGAAGAGATAAAGCTGGGTAGACAAAGGAATATAAGGTGGGAGGAGACAGGAACTAGTTGCAGTCTGAGGTTTGGTGGAGACAGGTGCAATCTGAGGTAGCAGTCTGAGGTGCAGTCTGAAGACAGGGCTTCTCTTTTTGTCAGAGGATTCAGTAGAGGTAAGAGGTCTCTCTAGTGGCTGCTTGCACTGCTTTTCTGATCTCTCAGCTTTCATCCCCTAATATCTGACTCCAAGTTTTTATTATTAAGAACAATTAGAATTTCTGCTAAGATACTCTGTTTAGTTTGGGTTTCTATTGCTGTGAAGAGACACTATGACCTGAGCAGCTCTTAGAAAGAGAAACATTTATCTGGGGCAGTTTCTGAGGTTTAGTGCATTATTGCCATGGTGGCAAGCCTGGCAGCACTCAGGCAGACGTGCCCTTGAGGAGTACGTTAGAGTTCTGCATCTGAATCAGCAGACAGCAGCAACAGAGAGTGACTCTGGCCCTGGCTTAAGCATCTGAAACCTCAAAGGCCACCTTTGGTGAAATATTTCCTCCAACAAAGCCACACCAAATCCAAAATAATTACCACTCCTTGTGAGTCTATGGGGGCCATTTTCATTCAAACCACCGCATTGTCTGTGCCTATGCAAGGCATACATAACTAGTAATATTCATGTTTTAATCTTTTTAAAACTTTCCTATTACTAAGCTTAAAATGTTGTCTATATCTAAACCTAAATAAATATAATTAATTTCCAGCATATGAGTTAAAGTTAGCTATAATTAATAATACCAGATTTCCAGATTCATTAAATTTTTCATATCTGTTGTCATTATTTATTATCTCACACTACTGTAGCCATGGGCCCATGGACTTGTATGATAAATATATCAGTAACAGGGTACTATAACTCAATAATGAGCTTCAAAGACCTTTTATAAAATAATATAGTTCACATATAAAACTGCCATTCAGCATACCATTTTCTCTTCTTTAGATATTGTACTAACCCGATTCAATTGCACAATGTTTTGTACTTTTGTCTATTCATCTTTGCAGGGAGGGGAGAACAGATCTGGTAGTCGAAAAAAAAATGTAGATACCTAATTACTTCTATGTACTTCAAAGGGATAAATCACTTTGCTGGGAAGGGAGGCAATAGATGTTCTGCCCTGGAACCAAATAAGCTTTGAGGGTTAGTGGAACTAATTTGTTAGTGAACAGAGAAGGAAAATGAATTACTTCATGGAGAGTAGAACTTTGAAACATTGATATCATGGAGGTGAACATCTACAATTACTCTATCTTCATGTTAGAAAATTGCAATTTAAATACATAATTCTATTTCGGCTTTAAAAAATGTTCTGTGCCCAGCATAGGACAAAGAGTGGAGGAGCAAGAACATATCCTGTTAGAATCCTCCTGATAAATCAAGAATGTAAGCAGTGAGGATGTTGTAAGCTACATTGTCCACAACAGCCATGCCCAGTCTGCTATGAAGTCAGTAAATGCAGGTGATTTGGTTCCTTGATTTTTTTTAACCTAATCTGTGATGTGAAAATATCTTTGTTATTGGGGCCAAGAAAATTATACATAATCCTAAATATTTTTTTAAATGGCAAGAACCACGCATTAGAGATGATGCACCAAGAACTAAGCTCTAAATGCTCCATATACAATTAAGTCTTTGCCCACTGTGAGCTCTTTGAACACTGGTAGTGGTAGATACTATCCTGAGCTTTCTAATGTATTAGAGTTCTTTAAATATCGCTTCCTAATTCTAGAAAAAGATCTTCAGTGTGCCTACTTTTCTTGACAATAAACTAACCAAATATTTTATTACATTGACTGATTTACCCGAATGAGTTATGTTTCCAATGAGAAGAGATGTGAACACAAGGTCTGTGATTCTGACTCATTGCTAAACAGGACACAAAGTCTAGAAACTCACTGTACAGCATAGTACAGCACAGACAGCAACTCACTGTATAGCATAGTACAGCACAGACAGCAACTCACTGCACAGCATAGGACAGCATGGACAGCAACTCACTGCACAGCATAGTACAGTACAGACAGCAACTCACTGCACAGTTGCTGTGCATAGGGTAGCACAGACAGTAACTGCACTCCAGGCTACATCTATCTCACTGCCTGAAATCTACAAATCATTTCTTCATTCTTGGAGTTATCTTCAAGTTTGACAATTATTTTTCCTGTACTATATAAAGCAATTTATTCGTTTAGCAATCAAATGTTGTTGAACTCATAGAGATGCTCAGCGGTATATAGAACACATCCAAACTGCATCAGCTTGCAAAAGGGAAACATAATGAGGGCATGAGTGGCAGGGCGTGATAACTCTTCCCTATAAAGTGGTGAATGCCTCACCACATCCAGTTACCTTTGCTTTAATATATTAACTATATAACCTTTACTTAAAAATTCATTTGCTTTATTTATTAAGGACTTAAATTTTTGCTCATATGAATTTGTGGGGTTCTTCATTTTTCTGAACTTGGCTGACAACTCATAGAAAAATGGATGAAATATCAAAGTGATTATTCTGAACTTGGATTAGTTAATAATGCTAAAAAGGGGTTCTTTTTTTCCCCTGCCCCCTCTGTTCTTTTTATATCTGCAATAAGAATCTCTTATTGATGACAAGTGGGCTTCAGTTCACACAACAATGTCAAATGATTGCTAGTAGCTTCCTGAAGTAAATTACCAAGAGAGATTATGAAGCCAAGTCCATTGTCAGCAGGGAGCACAGTTCTGGAAGATTCTACAGTCTGCCTCGTGCCAATGACTAAGACTGGTGATGTTAGATGCCTCTGTTACACTCTAATAACATAGCTTTAGGATCTTCTGTTGACTAGATTAAGTAAGTGGAAAACAGTTTATTATTTTTCTTATAATTAGGTACAGCCTTGCCCCGTATCTCAGTTGTCACCTAATATTGCAGTATCTGGTCTTTAATTACTCACTAACAGAATCAATAAATTTATATAGACTGCTCTTTTATGAAGGTGTCATAAAAGTCTTTGCAGATGCATTAGGTAGTATTTATAATGATTATTATAAGTCAAATATTATACTAAATGAGTCTACCATGACTCATTAATCTTTATCCTTGAGGACATGAAAGTTTAATGAGAGAGTGGATAAATGCAAATCAGAAATATGGCAATGAAGGAAAGTAAAAGCAGTTTCAAGAACTCAGAAAACAGAAGTGATTTAACAAGGGGAAAGATGGATAGTGGTCCTCCCAGACAGGGAGTGCGAAATCTATATTCTTTATTTCCTAGGATTTACAGCCAATGGGGAGCTTGTATTTTATTCGGTACAGCTAGAAACCAACAGAGAGTAGATGCAACATTCTGACTCAGATGAGTATACATACATATTGACCATTTCTCTTGAAGAGAGTAAAGAAAACACATAGCTGGACTTAAGACCTATATAGAAAGTGAATACTGGTGAATTGTCTTTACTTAGATTTAACAGAACTAAAAAGGAGTACATGAGAGGGGAAAGAGGCTTTCCAAAAACTGAATGGGCAATGAAATAGAACATGTGCAATATAAAAATGCAAATATGGGTCTCTGTCTCTATCTCCACCCATCGCTAGATGAAGGTTCTATGGCGATATGCAAGATATTCATCAGTATGATTATAGGATAGGTTCATTTCAGGTTCCCTATCCTCAGGTGCCCAAGGAACTAACTGGGGACATTGCCCTGGGCATCTGGTAGCCATTCCAAGTTCAAGTCTCTTGCCAACCCTTAGGTGGCTCCCTTAACTAAGGTATGAGTTTCCCTGCTCCCCTATCCAACCTTCCTTTATCCCCAGTCACCCCGATTCCCCCAGTTCCCCTCATCCTCTCCTTCACACTTTTCTCTCCCCACCACCCCTCATCCCCATCCCACCCTACCCCCAAGATTCCAATTTTTTGCCCATCAATCTTGTCTATTTCCCATAGCTGGGAGAATATCTATATGTTTTTCCTTGGGTTTACCCTCTTGTTTAGCTTCTTTAGGATCACAAATTATAGACTCAGGGGCCCCTATCCATGGCTAGAAACCAATTATGAGTGAGTACATCCCATGGGTTATAATGAGGAGCAGAAGGAGAGAGAACATGAACAAGGAAGTCAGGACCATGAGGGGTGCACCCAACCACTGAGACAGTGGGGCCAATCTATTGGGAGCTCACCAAGGCCAGCTGGACTGCTACTGAAAAAACATGGGATAAAACCGGACTCTCTGAATGTGGCGGACAATGAGAGCTGACGAGAGGCCAAGGAGAATGGCACGGGAACCTTCATCTGGCGATGGATCGAGAGAGAGACAGAGACCCAATTTGGAGCAACGGTCTGAGCTCTTAAGGTCCAAATGAGGAGCAGAAGGAGGGAGAACATGAGCAAGGAAATCAGGACCACGAGGCATGTACCCACCCACTGTGACAGTGGAACTGATCTATTGGGAGCTCTCCAAGGCCAGCTGGACTGGGACTGAATAAGCATGGGTTGAAACTGGACTCTCTGAACATGGCGGACAATGAAGGCTGATGAGAAGCCAAGGACAATGGCACTAGGTTTCGATCCTAATACATGAACTGGCTTTGTGGGAGCTTAGCCTGTTTGGATGCTCACCTTCCTGGACCTAGATAGAAGTGGGAGGACCTTGGTCTTCCTGTAGGGCAGGGAATTTGGACTGCTCTTCATTATCGAGAGGGAGGGGGAATGGACTGGGGGGAGGAGAAGAGAAGTGGGGATAGGGGGAAGGGAGCGGGGGGAGGGGGCAATAAGTGGGAGGAGGGGGAGGGAAATGGGAAACGGGGAGCAGTTGGAAATTTTAATTAAAAAAGAATAAAAAAATGAGAAAAAAAATAAAAATGCAAATATGAATACTAGGGTCATAAGGTTACAGGTAGGTGTGAGGAGACAGGAAGATAGGGGAGAGTGAGAGAAAAGAAACCAGAACTATGTATATATCAAAATTTCATAATCAGATTGTTCTGTATGCTAATGTGGGAGTAAAAGAAGAGTCTGAATGAACTACTAACTATTTAACTATTACCAGGCAGTATTAATTAGCATAATACTTTTAAAGATCTGGCATATGCCAAGTTGTTATAAAAATCTCCCCAAATAACTTAATTAGAAAATTTAATTAGCTGTGAATCACCTCTATACATCTGTTTTCTGATATTTTATTATAAACTCTTAGTCTATCTCACCTAATTCAACAAAGGACAGAAAGATAGTTATGTCATTGCTCTAAACCAACTGATTGAAATGTTGCTCTTATCATATTTTCAGGAAAAGTCTCATTCAGATGTACAATCCTATGGGTTATGTTTGCCAGCCTCTATTTCAATCTGTGAATGCAACTTGAAGTTTGCAGGGGTCCAGGGAAGGAGGTTTCTGTAGATAAGGATAAAAGGAGCAGTATTTAATTTAAATCATTATTTTATTCATAGGCATTAACAAGCTCACTTGGAGAGTCCAGTCTTCGTGAACACATAGAACAACCAAGTGCAATGTCACAGAGTAGTCAAGGAGTTGTGTACTTTACAAGATCATCACTGAGAGTCAGTGCCTATAGAAAGGGAAGACGTCATTTCAAACTTAGTAGTCAAGAGAATCTGTGTGGAAGAGAAGGGATTTAATAATGTTCTCAACAAGAAACAGAACTTCTAAAAATACAGAGTGTGACACATTTCAAATTTGAGAACAAGGAGCAGAGCTGTGAAAGTTTGAACGCAGGGCTCACTGTATGTTTGCTGTAAATGCCTTGCAAATGTCTATTGACTCTGGCCAGTGAGTATTAAAGGAGAGAGTCTTCTAGACTTCACTTATGTGTGGAATGGAAATGCTTAAACATGTATCTTCACAAGCAGAATCACAGAAAGTCTCTTTATTCTAGTGTTCTATCCCAGATGCCATAATTCAGAGAAGCAGAAGAAATCTCTAGTGAGTTAAGCATCCTTGTAATAAATTGGCCTGGGATACATTGGCAGAGCCCTGACATTTTTGTAATGCCCAGATTCATAGCCTTCGACTCCTAGGGCATTCTGAAAAATAGAGACAAGTCAGTTTACCACTGTGGGATGAAAAATAAGTTTTTCCCTTGATGCAGTTTAAGTGCTTTAGGTCTTTTTGCTGTCTTTTCTGCTATTCACAAAGATATTTCTACAGAGAGTAAAACATAATTCAACCAAGAACCCTAGTTAGCTACAAAAAGGCATAGTCACTGCATTCTCTCAAATAGTTTTTTATTAAAAATAAAACAAATAAGTCACAATCTTCTGATGTCATGAACTAGATGTATTAATCCCAAAGGTTCAAAAAAAAGGGGGCAACCAACCCAAGTTATCATAGCCAAATTAATTAAAGCAAGCTTTCCTATTCATGTACAAAGTTTGTATCCCTAAAAGCATGGCTTAAGAGATCAGCATTGAACATGAGAAAGACAAAGTTTTTGTATCTTCAAGTTAGGGGCTTTCCAAATGGGAGATTTGGTAAGCAAAATAGGGAGGACAACAGAAGCAGAACCTAAGCATAACAAGTTAGTCATAACAACCTCCTGAAACAAAGACATGACTAAAAGGTAGTCTTAGCAAGGTAGCCATAAAAAAACTTATAAAACAAAGTAGGGTTGCAATATGGGTTTGAAACAAAGACATGGTTGCCATTTCCTGGAACAGGCAGTACAGAACTATATGCAGTTGGTGTGGGAGAATTGTCTGTATTTTGCCAATCATGTTTTAAATAAACGCTGATTGGCCATGCAGGAAGTATAGGCAGGTCAACCCAACAGGAAGTAGAAGCAGGGTGATGAGAAAAGAAGAATGCTAGGAAGGAGGAAGCCCATTCCTCCCATTCCAGCTCAGACCACTGAGAAGCAAGATGCAACCTGCCTGGCTGAAAGGTACTGAGCCACATGGCTAACATAGATCAGAATAATGGGTTAATATAAGCTACAAGAACTAATAAGAAGACTGAGCTAATGGGCCAATCAGTTTATAATTAATGCAGACTCTCTGTGTGATTTTCTTTGGGGCTTGCCAGCTGTGGGGTACCAGCCAGGACGGAAACCCCAACAAGCCGGCCCTCATGTTATATGTAGTTAAGGTTACAGATGGAGCACAGCCCAATCTTGAGGAACAGAGGTTTAATCATAAACTGAAATAAGCCTAGTTTGTCTTTACTCTGTGGTGGCTTTCAAGACTAAAATGAAAGCTTGCTGGTTTATCAGCGGATCTTTGATAGCCATTCTGAATCCACAATAAGTTCTTAAGTTTCTTCACATGAACTTCTAATTAATTTGAGTGACCAAATTATCACTTCTCCCAGTTCTTAATCCAAAGGTTTGTTCTTCTCAAAAGGTGAACTAGTCAGGAGAAGACAAGAGTTCTATGAAGTAGGTACAAAAAGACTACTTTTCAGATGAAAATATGCACTTTCAGCTCCCATAGTTTTCTAAATGGTTGCTAAATTAATTGTCAATATGAGAAAATAAAACTTAAGTAATAAATTCCTTATCATAATAAATATTACTAAATGTTAATCACACTGTGCAAAATGTTTAGTAACAATTTTATGCTTTTGCTTGTTTAACTAGCATAAAACGTATTTGTTAAATATATTTTCTTCTAAATTTGTTAAATAAAAATAGTTTCATCATTTGATACTAGAACTATGTTGTGAAAAACTACTACTGTATCTTAACATGGTCAAAATAATGATGCATATGTTGCCACCAAAGCCACTGTGATGCCCTGGGGTATGGGTCACCACCTGTGAACATTTTGATACCCAAAGGCTATGCAGCCACCAGGACCAATTTTATTTGAGTGGTCTTTGCTGCCACTCTGTTACATGGTGACATTCAGGCCTAGGCTGCTGCTGGGGCCATGCCCAGGTCCATGGTCGCAGCAGCAGCAAGGGTCTGTGCTGATGTCATGGTTTCAGTAACCACTGAATGCTGTGCAAATGTATGGGGGTTTAGGGGTCTGGTCAAATTCCTGAGTCCATGTTGGTGTCTGAGCACCATACTGTTGTGTGATGTTATTGGTCTTTTCACTTTTAACTACCCAGCTCCCAAATAAATCACACATGGAGGTTTAATCTTACTTATGAATGCGCAGCATCAGCTTGGCTTGCTTCTTACCAGATTTTCTTAATTTGACACTGACCTATCATTCAAACAATTTCTGGGAGGACATGTCTCTTGTGCACCCTATGTACGGGAAATCTTAGTACCCTGGGACTCTATCTTAGCAATTGTGTATGGTGGTCCCTGTTATAGCATTGCTTGCATGCAATGAGTACTTGTTTGGACAAATTATACTTCTTTTTTTGGAAATGAAAATGGAGTCTATGCTTAATATACTTGATGGAGTTTAGCCCTTACCTTCCTATGAGGAATTGAATCTTCAGTATAAAATGCAAGTTCAGTTATTTTGTGTAGGCTATGTTTGTAGTGAACATTTTTGTATAGATTCTGTTATATGTGAGTAGTGTTGGCTTTTTGGCCTATCTGTGCAGATATTGTCATCTGAACCTAGGATCTCAGGACCTGAAAGAATGGGGCAGACTGTAGTCTAATGCCGTAAACAACTTTGCTTCAGTTTCATTGTACTTTATACAGAAATATAAAAAAGAAAGCAATGATTCAAGGAAGGTTGTTTGAGTTCAGAAAAACATGCACATAAATGTCAGTAAGCACATACCAAATATTAACAGAGCAACCCTTTCCCAGAGCTTTCTCAGGACAGATCAATTTAAACACAATTACATAGCACATACTATAGATTATACCTGGGGAAATATGAAAGCAAAGTAGAAGGTCATATCCAGATTCAGAGTTCACTAACCACATTGGATTCTATAGCTGTGATCTGACATCCCGCATGAATAAACATGTTTGAACCAGAACTTCTTGGATCCTCTTTCCAGATTAAGCCAGTCAGTTCCTCTCAGGTTGGCCTCCTGTTTTTCTTATCTAAATGAACAAATATTTCAGGACCAATGTGACCTGAGGCTCAGCGCAGAAATATTCTAGAGTCATTTCATCAAAGGTGATTTTCCTAGTGTTATGGGAGTCTCTTTAGCAGATTGATTTCCTAGACCCTGTATTAATTTCTCTTCTTGAATTGCTTGTCAATGCCTCTGTGCACTTTATTTAGTTGTTTACTGGCTGTAATGGTACCTGTGAGCTGTACTTTCTTTTTTCAATTTTTATAAAGCAATACTTTAATAAATGAAGGTTATTTTTGAGATAATATCTTTCTATGTAGCCCTTGGCTGCTCAGAGATTATCTGCATAGATCATTCTGGTCTTAATCTCATGGAGATGGACCTGCTTCCGCCTTCTGATCACTGGAATTAAAGGTGTACACCACCCTATACAGGCATAAATAAAGTTTTGTTTTTTGTTTTTTTTTTTTTAAAATATTGACATGGAAGTATTATACTGCTTTTTCCAGCAAGGAAAATTATTCTTGTTATGACTTACAATAATTAATGCCCATTACATATTCAATAACAGTATTTTGCAAGATATTCCCTAGGTTTTTAAAGTAAACAGGAAAGACTAAAGTCATGCTTTAAAGAACATCACTCTGCTTCTCTTCTGTCCATATTTTTATCCAAGGATGAGAACAGCATGATACCCAACTGTATATTGATGCTTCTCTGGTGGGGAAAAGCTGTACTTTCCAAGGTGTCAAAGGCATAAGCAACACATACTATTTTCTGTTATGTAAAAAAGAACCAAGAGTGGACAAGGAAGAGGAACAAACAAAGGCCAACTCTCCTCTCACCAGCATTCTGATGAGAAGGCCATCAGTATTGAAACCTTTTCTGTTTGAGTACTCTGAAAGTGAACACCATTGATTTAATGACAGATTCTTGCTTCTTTCCCTGAATTTCTTTCTGGTTCATATTTTCCAATTGTAATGTTGATGGAAATGGGAATTATTAAAATATCTCTGCTTAAGTCTCTCTACTAGAGAGTCTATTCTTGTGTATGGTCTCTACCTCACATGATAGATCTGGGAATTGCATGAAAGTTAATGTTAAAACTAAGTCAACCCCCAGGAGACAGTTAAGACACAGTCACTTAGTGGACTCTATATTAATGCCATCTTCCTCTAATTTTTCTTTTCTCAGTGACACATCTGAGATCTCACAGTAGCTTTATCTTCATGCATGTGACCTCGTTCTTGCCTCCAGTGTTCTGAGTTATTTTATTACCCATCAATCACTTGTTTTATTACATGACTGGGTTGATGAGTAATCCAAGTTTCTTTACAGAATATGAACCCTGCATATGAGTTACTATTAGGACCCAAGGAATTAAAACTTGGGTATGCAATGAGAAGAGAATAGCAATGGATGAAACAGATATTTACTGTCAAAGATTGTAATACTCCTGACTACATTTATTTCAGTTTTGTTATCAAGGCATTGGAATTTCCCTTAAACTAATGAAAAAGGGACAAAGCAAACTCACCAAATGGGACTTGGGTTAGAACTAAGTGTGCCCTGTGACAGAGTAGTATTGAAAGTGGCTATTGAAAATCAATGTTTTTTTTTTTTTTTGCTTTATGTTTAAAATCCACCTATGAGTGAGTACATGTGATAATTGTCTATTTGGGTCTGGGTTACTTCACTCAAAATAATGTTTTCTAGCTCCATCCATTTTCCTGCAAAATTCAAGATGTCATTATTTTTTTCTGCTGTGTAGTACTCCATTGTGAAATGTACCACATTTTGCTTATCCATTCTTCAGTTTAACCAGCCTACAAACCACAATCTCAGAGAACTTAGACAATAATGAAGACACTAAGAGAAACTTACATATATCTAATCTACATGGGAAGTAGAAACAGACAAGATCTCCTGAGTAAATTGGGAGCATGGGAACCTTGGGGGAGGGTTGAAGGGGAGAGGGGAGATGCAGGGAGCAGAGCAGAGAAAAAATGTAGAGCTCTATAAAAATCAATAAAACAACAACAACAAAAAAGAAAATCAATATGGTGCTTCCTCCAAAAGCTAAGACTAGATCTACCATAAGACAGCGGTAGCTTGCCTAATATGGGTTTATATACATAATGAACTCTAAGGCAATGTGCCACAAAAATACCTGTACCTCCTTGTTCATGGCCAAAACATCTGCAACAGTTAAATTCAGAAGTCAGTTTGATGTCCATCAACAGAAAATAAGATACCCAAAATGTGTTATGTGTTTCTTATCCATGAAAATATTGTTGTGAGGGATCTTTGTAACTGAATGCTTAATAATAATTTTCAAACATTGGCTAAAAATAATTAAAAACAAATATTTTCTTCAGATTATCTAGTGTGAAGCACCTCAGCACATGAGTACAAAATATCATCACATTTCTGTAGAATTGTAATTCCCACACACTTTGAGAGTAGCCTGGAGTAGCCTGGTGCTTAATAAGGTCTATCAAAGAATTCCCAATGAAGGTGGCTACAATGAGGGGTATGGGGAAGGATGAACTACATACTGAGTTCAGTTTTTCTTGTTACTCTGCCTCCCTTCCTCTCACATCCCCTCCCTCTCTACTTTCCCCTTCATATATGTGAACAAATATATAGATATAGATACACAAACCTATTTTTGACTTCATGTATCCATCTCAAAATATTAATGTTGAAGTTTTTCTCTTTTTATGATGAATCCTTCTTCCAAGGACACTTTACACAGATGTGTGTCTTCTTGGTACATTCTTGACCTAGGCTGAGGAGCACACATTTGTGCTTGGCCTTATCTTTCCCTATGGAATAATCAATATTTAATAACATTTAGTCCTACAGATGTCACATCCACTTATAAAACTGTGGACCCTAGGACTTTGATGAGCAGCTTTGCTGGGTTCTTGGGAACTAGACTCAGATCAAGGGCTCTTAACTGCTGAAGCATCTCCCTAGACCCCAGTTAAGCCCTTAAAAGCATGCCTAGTTTGATTTATGATAACTTTTACTTTGGCACACATAAAATTTATTGAATAAAGAATATTTATATACTGATATTAAATTAACTTCTCAGTGTATATGTAACTGTGATGTAATGGGAGTTGCTTGGAACTCATCTAGGAATTATTAACTCTGGTGATAGTCTTGGGATCTCTAAACTCAGAAGACATCTTTGGACGATATTGAATGACCCCAGGGTCGAAAGTGGAATACTTTAATTATTGATACACTGTCTAACTTTAGTTCACAACATTCATTATCATGACTTTATATTGCACAATTGCTAAAACCCCTAGTTTTGATCCTAACATACTCTTTTGGCTCATGTAGGGGACTTTACATTTCCACACGCTTTCAGAATCGGTCTTTCATTCTCTGGCCAACACTGCTTTGGGTTGAGTAGAGTTATGTTGTGTCTCAGCCTGGTTGAGTTTCCCTACTTGTCTCAGTGATAGTTTCATGTGGGGGATGTTCTTATAGATGTGTTTTAAGGAGAAGGCTGCTGTGGGTCTTTGGACCCCAGACCCCAGATTGTTTCAGGCACTACTCAGACTAGACAAGAGAGCATCTATTTAGCCCTAAGGTGTTGCTTTAATGTAAACAGCTTTTCTGACCCTCCAAGAATTCTTAGACACAAACAAGAAAAAAAATAAAGAAGAAATGGAGGTAAAACTGGAAGGAGGTAAGAAAATAAAGAAATGAAGTAACCAAGTGAAATGTGAAACAAGAGTTTTCCCTATCAAACGACAATAAAGTTCTATGATAACTATTCTTTGTTGTCCATTTGACTACATCTGGAATTAACTAAGAACTCTAGCAACTGGGTAGACCTCTGAGAGAATTTTAGTTAAATGGATCATTTGAAGTGGGAAGACCCATCCTAAAATGGAGCCACATCTTATGAAAGTTTATATAAAGGATATTGAAGAAGTAAGTTTTTGCTTTTTGCACACTTGCCCACATTCTCACTTGCAAATTTATATATCCTACTTCTGAGGTATTCCTTCAGTGATGTTAGAACCTGCTTCTTCAGGATTCTGATGTATATTGAAGACCAGCTGGGACACCCAGCCTTGTTGGCTGAACAACTGATTATTGGACTTGCCTTCCGAAGACAGCCTTTGTCGGGCTGGCTGGATCACAGGATGCATGTCACTCTAATAAATCCAATACATACAAACATGCATTCCTTTATACATACATATTCATTCTATCACTTCCATTCTGCTGAGAACTTCATCTAATACAACTTTTAAAGCATGAGGGCTTTATACATTATAACTGCTTCCTGTACAATTCCAAATACATGGCATAGGTGCTCCAGAGAAATTAAATAAAACTAAAATTAAACCACAGTCATGTCTGACCTTTATCTGTTTTTTATTTTCCACACCACGGATTTGCGAGAAATGTGTTATACATATAAAAAAAGAATCCTGAATTACCAACCTTAATTTATGCAACAATTTGACATTAGCTATAGCAACTTTTATGACTTCAGAATTACCAACCTATGAAACTGAAGCAAACAGTCTCCCACATGACCTATAGATCTGTTTAATACTAAAGGCCTTTATAGATTTTACTGAAGTCTGAGAAACTTGGAAATGCAACTTATATTAATATCGCTCAAAGAAAATTTGCCAGTTTCATACTTTCAGTTGAATATTGTGAGCAAAAATTATTTATATTTACTAATAACGTGTAGTTTCATTATATCCACTTAAAACATTTTCCTTTTTACAAATTGTATCAAATGCTATTAACTTTTTGGTTTTATTTAATAGATAAAGGCAGGTCCTATTGGCTATTGTCAGCCCTGTGATATAGATTACTAAGCTAGGGCCCCTAAGGATCTTTGGAATCCTGCTGTTTTAGAAAGTAAGTAAAATTGACCCTAGTCTGAGTCTCCAGGGCTCTTATAAAGTGAGGATAAGTTTCGCACAGAGAAACCCTGTCTCAAAAGCAAACAAACATACAAACAACACTGTCAGAAAAAGAGAGGTGACTTATTTTTATTCAATAAAGTATATGTGTGTTACAGTAAAAGTTGTCATAAATAAAACCAGACATGCATTAACGGGCTTAACTGAGGACTAGAGAGATGTCTAAGCAGTTAAAAGCCCTTGCTGTTCATTGAAAAGACTTGCGTTCATTTCCCAGCACCTACTTTGGATGGCTCACAAACTCCTCACTCTGGATTCAAGGAACCTGACCTATCCTGGCTTCTCCTTCTGCAGCAACCTGAATTCACAAGTACACATACACACAAAGACACACACACATACACACACACACACCTGCACATAAATAAAAATAAACGAAAAATAAGTCATATGAAGACTTAGTTAAATAAAGGCCATAATATATGGTTAGGAATACATTGTTCTGTAACTATATGAGATATAAATTTAATTTAAAATAAAGTTAATTTACTACTGGCTAATTGATTCATTTATTAGCCTTTCCTATGACATAAGCAGTTTGATAATAATTAGCATAATACTATATAAAAGTTATCAAATATTTTATAAATTTAGGTTTATAATCACATTTTATTTGAAGGCCTGAGAATATTAATAAAAATTAAATGAAATTTACACTAAATACTAATTACTGATTTATATCGCTACGTGCTGTTACTCTTGTACAATAAGGAAAATTAGAATAAAAATTAAATTATTGTACTTAGTAAGTTCTTTGTAAATGCTGCTAACTAGTCTTTCAAATATTTATTTCAAATAAATTAAGTGGTGCCATAACACAAAAGTCACAGTAACATAGACAACTTTGGGCAAACAAGTATGAAAAACTGGGACTATTAAATCACCATATCATATAACTATGGTTCACATTAACATGTGGACAAAAGAGAAATCAAGAGCACCTTAATTCCCACCAAAAATTTAGCTAATTTATTGTCTATTAGTTCAATTATTTGGGTAATTTCTCTAACTTTATCACTCCCAAACTGTGTTTCCAGAAATATGAATTCAAATACATGCCTGATTTTATCACCTTTCTACTTATGTTTAATTAGCTTTATGTACAAGTTGAGTTCAAACAGAAAACAAAAGCTGGAGAGATGGCTTAGCTGTAGAGACATGTACTGTTCTTGCAGAGGACCTGGGCTTGGCTCCCAGCAGTCAAGTCAGGTAGGTCACAGCCACGGGTAATCCCAGCACTAGATCATCTCACGCCAACTTCTGGACCCTGAGGACACCTGTACTCACTTCTGTACACTAATACATGTGTGTGTACATGTACACATGAAGCTAGAAGTTTTTTTCATCTTTTGAAAAATGAAGGAAAAGAGAAATGTGGTTTTAAAAATCTGAAATTTCATTTAAGTAAGGGGAAACACAGAACAATAACCAAATAATTATAGAAGTTACTAAGCAATCTTAGAAAGAAAACCAAGTTAGCTCATTAAAATATACACAATAGTAACAAATGCAATGCACTATCATTAAATTATAGGGTGGCACCATGTCAGTCCCAATAAAATATGTATGAACCCCACTTGTCTACTTGAATGGCTTGACTTCAACTTCCAAGTAAAACATCCTTTAAAGATGTATTTGAGCCAGGCAATGGTGGTGCACACTTTTAATCTCAGCACTCTGGAGGCAAAGGCAGTTGAATCTCTAAGTTTGAGGCCAGTCAGGTCTACAGAGCTAGTTCCAGGACACCTAGGGCTGTTACACAGAGAATCTCTGAACTCTGTTGCAAAAAACCAAAAAGAAAAACAAAAGGATATACTTGATACTATTATTGATGTTTATAAGATGAGAAGTATTTCAATGATCTACATACAGATACTTCATTTCTCAAAAGCAAACTCCATAGCAAAATGTAACAGGGAAAAGGGTTTAGAAAATGTAGAAAAATGCTCAGTGAACTCTATGAACATTTATAGACCAGTGTGTAAACTCTACTTGATATGCAGATACACAAGTAAATGTTTATTTCTTTTTGTGTTGAATAATATTATTTGTAGATTTTTAAGCATTAAGCTACAAAAGTAATTTACAAGTAAAATTAAAAACAGTAAATGCAAAAATAAACAAGTAATATTAAGAAAAAAATCAAAGCAGAAATATGGAGATCCAATAGTCTATCTTGACACTCTTGTTGGAACAAGACACTGTACAAATATTTTCAAGATATTTTACATAAATACATTTTGAATAAATTTCACAATTTTGGAAATATTTTATATTTTTTGTGTCTATCCTTATATGTACGTATTGCATAACTTATTTGTATTTTGATTAGGAGTAATATTTTAATATCAATGTGATCTTTAGTCTTGTGAAAAATATAGAATTTTTCTTTTATTTTTAAAGTAATTGCCATAAAATAAATTATATGAATTACTTTTATAATCATAAAAATAAGATATCCATTCAAAACTCATCCTTTATTGCTATTTCCGCAGTGGGTCTCTGTTTCCTGAAGTTCATTCTATGCTTATACAAAGGGATTTTATTTTGGAACAGAAAATAAATTTAGAAGGCTGCCCATGGTCTTTCTGAACCAATGGGTCTGTATCATTGTTATACAGTAATGTTAACTTAAAACCACCCCCCTTTAGCAACCAGCCTGCCTCTTCCTCAGGAATGAACTTTGAAATGTATGAGATCTTTTTCACACTTTTATGACAGACATCTCTGAAACCCAAAGGAAAGGTAACACCGACTCCATAATAGAATTGCATTACCCAGTTTTCATTCCTCTTGTCTCACTAGATTGTTTTATACTTTTCAATTGTGACATACATCAATCATGTAGAAAATAATAAGCAAGCATTAAAGCATTACACACAGCCCTGCTGGACTATTTCTTCCCCCTTGTGTTTTGGGCTTGTTGTTGTTGCCTGTTGTGCGACCCCCGTTGAGGGGGTGAGAAGATGCTGCGGAGGTGAGAAGACGCAAAGGCAATGGCGATGAGATTCCAGTGCAAAGGTTCTTTATTCTAAAAGTCTTGGGGTCTTTTTATGTGGTTCGGGAAATAAAGCTGCTGCAGGAACATTTTTGGTTGGTCCTTTTGAAACTGGTGGTAGCTGCTGGCATGTTGTGATTGGCTAGGAGTGCATGTCATTAGTTACTGTACTTTTGGTCCTCTGACAGGTTATTTTGGCCAATTTTGTTTATTTCTTGTTTGGATGTGCTTGCTTGTACTTGTGCTGTAGCGCTCTTGTTCTCTCCAGATTCAGCCAGTATCTCTAAGATGGTAACATTGTTGAATCCCACAAAATGTTATGAGAGAGCCCTTGAGAAAATAGCGTTTATGTTCTTCATACTCCCAACCAACAGGGAAGCATGAGGTTCGCGAAATAAATTCATAATTCTTTAGGTCAAGTTGCCAGGTGCTTGTGATTGGTCTTTAAAATGCACAGATTCTTGAAACTATAAGATTGGAATGTAAGAGTTTCATAGAGTAATACAAGAAATTGAGTGTTTAAAATGGACCTTGAGA
The DNA here is from genome assembly GCF_950005125.1 of Chionomys nivalis. NCBI lineage: Eukaryota > Metazoa > Chordata > Mammalia > Rodentia > Cricetidae > Chionomys > Chionomys nivalis. The sequence continues at coordinate 9,231,647 of NC_080091.1, forward strand.
AGCTGTTTAACAAGTGAGCAGTTGGGTGAGATAAATAGATATGGAGGGATTTTTGGTGAACAATAGTATTTATTATGTATGAGTTTGGTATTAATCTTTCTCAGGTAAATGCTTTCTGAGTCAAGCAGCAAACTCAGCAAGGCTCAGCAGCATTGGGCCAGGAAAATGTTAGCTCTTTGTGTAGGTGTGTTTAGTCTACTGTCTTATAATTCCATTAATATTCAACAGTTCATCAAATCTAAGTGTTATGAATGTCAGGATTTATTATGTATGATGAAGAAATAGAGGCTGAGTGAAGTACATTTCTGTGAACAGAAACTTACCCGGGTCTAGAGACTCACACATCAGTTATTGTTGAAACAAAATATTCTATGATTTTTGATGAATAAACATTGCTACTCTTTCCTGTTAATCTTCCTTAGCACTACTCTGCTAATATGTCAGTGTGAGGGTCAGAATCTTGCTCTAAGAAATCATCTCTATCCACATTTTACCTGTAGGATCACTGTGTATTTGAAGACCTTGATACAGCTACCCCTTTTCAGGTCCCGATAGGTGAAGGAAGGAAAACAATGTAAATGAAAACGTTTTCCGCTACCACTAACTATAAATTTCATTAGTTAAATATTTTCAGACAGATTGACTGCTCTTGTATTTCAATATATTTTATCAAAATTTCTACATTTAAGGAATACAAGCAACTGTTTTCAATTCTGGATTCAAAGCAAACAGGTAATTTTTTTTTCTCAAAACATTCTACCAAGGGTGGCTTCAGGAATTTTCAATTGGCAGCTAAAAAGACATTGTTTTGTGTCAAGATGAAAAATAGCCTGAGCTCAGTCTTGACGGGCCATAGAGACCACAGCAGCTACGGCACAGGGGCGAGTCCTGGATTTGCTATTATCATTGTCACAAAATTAATCAGAATAATGACAAGCCAGGGCACCCACCACTCACTTTCCTTCCTGAAATATGGAAATAGTCCTCACAGAAATACATACTAAACAAACGTGAAGCTAATGCCAAAATTAACTATACAATATGTGAATTGTATTATGTGAAGATTGCCATTAGTATTTTTACAAACCTATGACTAGGAAGAGAATTTTCATATAAAATATTTGAAAAATTTGCTAATAATATGCTAATTAAGTGCTTGTATACATGTATATTTTCTGACACCGTGGACACAATTCACCTGTAAACCATGCTTCTGTTATCAGAACTCAAGCTTAGCACAGTCCTGCTGGCTCAGTCGGTGATAACTGGAAAAAAACAAAAAGGGAGAAACAGACTCATCGTAGGTATCCTGTGACACTTACATTACATCAATATGGAGTTTTCACATAAGAAATAATGAATAAAAACATAAAGTAAGATGTAAGAGTCGTGTAAGATGACTAACCCTGATGACCTCATTTTTAACCCCAGGACCTACATGGCAGAAGGAGAGAAACAACTTCACATGTAATAAAAATAATTCAACACATTTTAGCTGGGTACACACATGCTGGAACACATGTCCACATATATGTGACCACACATGCATATACAAATGTAATAAAAAATAAAAAATATATAAGGCCTAAATTCCATTGTGGAGAATGCTGTGATCTATGGATGCATTGGACAGGGAAGGAGTCCCTGGGAGGTTAGAGGAATATGTTCAGTTTTCGGGGATGATTCCTTCATTACTATGAATAAATACTACAGAGTCTTAGGAAAGCAGGTGAAATACAAATTTTGGCTTTGATTGCAGATATATACATATTGATTACATATATGTGTATTATATATATATAAATATATATGTATATTATAATATTATATATATACACTTTTTTATACTCTAACTATAGAAGAAGAAATTGGCATCTTTTAAATACATTGTGCTAGTTAGCACCCAACGAACTCTGAAAACCCATCTATTAGCTCAAATAAGTCATCAGTATGAGCCAATTGAGGAGAGAGAACAAAGCACTGAAACTTTGTTCAAGGAAACAGTGTAAAATCTAAGGATAATGGGCTTCCAATTGAAATGGAGGTATCAGAAAATAAGCTTGTGTCTAAAAACTTAATCAGTATATATTTAGCAACTATAAAATATTTTGCATGAAAACTCATTTTTAAAGGTTGGTCATTCCATGTAATTGTCAGAGGATTCAATAATATGAGCAAAGGATCAAGACCATGATGAGGAAACTCACCACAACAGCTTACCTGAACTAATGGGAGCTCATTGACTCTAGACTGACAGTGGGCCATCCGGCATAGGACCAAATTAGGCCCTCTGAAGGTGGGTGACATTTGTATGGCTGGGATAGTCTGTAGGGCCACTGGCAGTGGGATCAGGATTTAAGCCTACTATCTGAACTGGCTTTTTGGAGCCCACTCTCTTTGAAGGGATACTTACCCAGCCTAGATAATAGTGTGGAGGTCCTTGGTCCTATCTCAAAGCAATGGGCTAGACTTTTTTGATACCCCACAGGAAGCCTTAATCTTGCCAAAAGTGGATGGGCAAGGGTGGGGAGGGTGGAGGGAGGGAATGGGATTGGTATGTAAAATTTCAATTAAATAATAAAAATAAAAGAAAAAGAATCTTTGAGGATAATGTCAAAACCAAGCACTTAAAAACTCCATATTAAGCCGGGTAGTGGTGGCGCATGCCTTTAATCCCAGCATCAGGAAACAGAGGCAGGTGGATCTCTGTGAGTTTGAGGCCAGCCTGGTTTACAATAGCTATTTCCTTTACAAGCTCCAAAGCTACAGAGAAACACTGTCTCAAAAAATTGTTTTCTAATGAATATCTTCTGGAGTGTGCTTGTTTAAGTGAAGGCTGGAGAGATGGTACAGTAATTAAACTTTTTATTAGTGCAAAAAAAAAAACAAAACAAACAAAAACAAACAAACAAATTCCATATTAAAATCCATGTATTCATTGGAGCATTCAGAGGTGGAAATTTACACACAAGGACCTGCTGGTACAAGTGAGCATACACTTGCACCTCAAAATGTGCTGATTAGTGGGTAAGGAAGTTGCAAAGAGATGGTAACTTGTATGATTGAAGATTTATTCCTTGGGATCAATAAAGAGCAAATCTTTTCTTTTCATCACTACCTAAGCAAATCTTCTCAGTACTAAAATAGCTGCATATGAAAACATGAGAAAAACAAACAGCCTGAATTATGTTATTGAAAATATGCATTTTTTTTCTTTGAGTCTTTACCTTGAGTCTCTCTGTGTGTACAGTTATGATGCATGTTCTAAAGTAATATCCCTGTACATAAGAATAGGAAATATTCTGAGAAAATTTAATAAGGGAATACAAGAAAACATATGAAGGACATTCTGAGAACTGGAAGATTTGGGAAATATTAATAGTTGTATACTGCTAAATATAAGGAAAGATATAAGGCAGGACTTTATTTATAAGAAAAAGCAAAATTAAGAAAGCTAGTGTTTGTCCCTCCAGCTGGGGTATCCTGCTGTCAGAACCCCCCATGTTTATGCCAGTCGCCAGACAAACCCACTGAGTCTGTCATCTGTGCCCTGAATAATCCAGACTAGACACCGAGAATTGTGCTTTCCTACTCTGCAGGGCATTTCTCAGTGCATCCAATTAGACAAACAGGATAACCAATAACCTTTTCCTGTTACCTTCTTTTCTATTAATTATAATGTCATTAATTTTGAAATCAGTATACAATTCATGTACACAAGTTTGATCTCACACTTTCTTTTCTGTTTTCTTTTATAAAAACCTACAAATAATCAGGAAAGCTTAAATATGTTCAGTGGTTCAGCAATGATAATTTTCATTTGGTAGTATTTAATTTTCCAAATATCCTGAGATTTCTCATGTCTTTTCACTACCAATAAAACACGTTATTCTTATTCCTGCAGAATGGCCGTATTTCATTCTCTAATATTTTATGTAGCCAATATCAGTATCCTGATGATTTTGTCTCTTTGTTATGCCTCAATGAAAAGATCACTTCCAACCCTGGAATATCTGACTTTTCAAGTTCAACTCATTATTACCAACTGATTAAGACAAAATGTCTGTACCAAAGTACTGGCCAGTTAAATGATGGAGATGTGTACACCTGGAGAAGACACCAAGGGAACGCTAATTCTTCTGCTTATATGGCAAATGCCAAACATCTGTTATATCTGAGGCACAGTATTAAGAGGGTTATTTGTACAGTAATTGGCATTACCTTATTTGGTATTACACTGGTACATTAGGTTAATAAATGTATACTGCCTTTAAGATAAGAAAAATTTTTAAGAAATGATTACTTTCAAATTATGTACTTACCTAGAATGTTTTAATTCAAGTAAACTTCAGTTTCATGCATCCATACAATGTAAATGTACATATTTTTGCTTTATACATAATGTATTTATATTACATACATATACATATATATTCCACATCGTGTTTCTATTTCTTCAGCATATTTACAGCATACAAGTACTTATGTACAATTTTTTAAAGATTTATTTAATTTTAATTATGTATATGCTTATGTATCTTTGGGTTTTTCGTGACCTTGAGTACAGTGCCCATAGGGGCCAGAAGCGGGCATCAGAACTCCTGAACCTGAGGTTGTAGGCAGCCTAATAGGGAAACTTAACTGAACTCTGGTCTTCCATGCATGCTCTTACATACGGATATCTCCCTGGCCCCAAACAATGTTTTGTTTTGTTTTGTTTTGTTTTTTAAGAAACAAAATACTAACAAAAAGAACAAGAAAGATATAATAAAAAAGTATCAAAGTATTGAGAAAATGTATATCTACTGGAAATAGGTGCCAGACAACAGTGCAAAGAATTAGTGATGATTTAAGTCCCCTATTGGGTACTTGGAAAATGTTAGATTTAATTCTGACAAGACATTTTGTGGAGATATTGTATACACATCTGTAAATATGTATGTGATGATAAATATCATTTATTATAACTGCAATGGAAGATTTCATTGAATAGATTGTATCCAGGATCTTATGAAGTCAAGAATCATAGAGGTGTTTAAGTTTTTGGTGATAAAGGAGTTGAAACAGAAAGTTCAATCTTAACCATTCTGGCTTTAAACCAGAGATTAGAATGGCTATGATATGAATAATAAGTAATTAATGATAGATGAGAATGAAATATTAATGTAATATTTATTTGTAACAATGCCCTTAGACCTAGGCTAGAGAATCCTCTCCCGGCCTACATATTTCATTAGAACCATCTCACTGCCCATCTGTTGTCAAGCTCTGGTAGCCCTTCTTAGTGACCTGAGCCACTACTGCTGTGTCTGGGTCTATACTGTCCTGCATACAACCTCATTTAGCTTCTGCAGCCTTCTGGAGCCTCCTAGGCAGCAGCACACTCCCTAATGTTGTCCCCGTTAACAATGTCAGCTGGGTCATGCCCAGGGGATGGTCATGGGTAGCCTTAGAAGGGATGATAATGGTTGTCTATATGTGTGTAAAGGATCCCAAAAGTGCCACTGAGGACAATCCTGGAAAGAGAAAGGGCAAAGTGCTAGAAAATCATCTGGCTATGATCCAGAGGCCTTCAGGCAACTCTCTCTGTACTTCAGGTCCCAAGAAGTAAAACCAGGATTTTCATGCATTCTACATTGAAACTCCAACATAGATCTCATTAAGAAGGTGTATTTGTTTTACCAGGAGAAAAAACAATTAATTTTTATTAAATTTATTAATCTTTCTATATTTGTATTGAGTTTTGTGAATAATCGAGGATTTTTACAAAAAATATTACTCTTCCTGTTTAAATCTGTTGTTAAATACACGTTTGGAAAGTGTAGGGCACACAGCTATTGCATTAGTATGGCTCAGGAGAAAATGTGTTCCCTTTCGTCCCTTAATTATATGCGATCTATATTTCATTTAACAGATGTTTTATGAATTAATGACATGCAGGAGGGATTCAAAGTTGAAGCTGCACATGCAAGATCATGCTGAAAAGCAAATGCTTACAATCTTTAAATGTCTTTCTTGTAGGCAGGTTAATGCCACTATGTAAGAGGAGGGGGGCGCTTGTTTGTCCCAGCCACCCAGAACTAAAATAGCCACACAGAAATTGTATTCATTAAAACACTGCTTGGCCCCATTAGCTCTAGTTTCTTATTGGCTAACTTTTATATTAATTTAACCCATTTCTATTGATCTGTGTATCACCACATGGCAGTGGTTTACCGGCAAAGATTCAGCATGTCTGACTCCGGCAGCTCTATGGTGTCTCACTAACTCTGCCCTTCTTTCTCCCAGCATTCATTTCCGTCTGCTCTGCCTACCTAAGTTCTGCCCTATCAACAGGCCAATGCAGTTTCTTTATTCATTAACCAAGAAAAGCAACACACAGACAGAAGGACCTCCCACACTACCATTATAGCTCAATATAACCAATTTTAGTTTTCCTATAAGTTACCATCAAACCTTTTGCCAAAGTTACAGAAAGTTACTGATTGTGTGTTTTCAAAAATTGATTCTTATTCTTTTTCTTTTTGCTCCTAAAACACCCTTTCTGTATATATTTGGTATTGCCTTATAAATAATATCAAGAGTATATCTAGCTAAACCAGAGATTGGGATGGCTAAGATATGAGTGGGGATTATTAATTAATGATGGCCATGAAGGAAATATTAGTGTAATACATATTTGTAGCACTGCCCTTTGACCAAGGCTAGAGAATCCTGTTCTGGCATGCACATGATGAGACAAGATAAAAAGACAAACATGAAAGCCAAAAAGTATATAAATAAGAAGGATAAAAAAATAAAGACTGTTTACATCTTCAGAGAAAAGAAGAATGGTCATGTTGTGAATATTTTCCTCTGAACCAATAAAAGTTGCTTTTAATGTGTAATAACACTTGTCACTTACAGGAATGAGTGTTGCCAGGGAAATCTCATGGGAAGGAAGTTTAGATGTGCTTGAGAAAGCAATTGATGAGAAACTTTACTAGAAAAATGGAAGTACATGCACAAGGCTTTTTTCTTCGCCACTGGCCTCTTTGCTCTTGGACAATTTTCACTTATATACAATTAGATATATTAATACCATACTATGTTTGTACCATTCAACAAGAATAACCTTCCTTTGTGACTGTATTTGCAGGAGGAAAAGTTTTAACGAATTTTCTTTTCTCATACATTGACAAGATGGCCTCTGGGCCTTTCAGAGACAGGGATCAAGAGACTTCCAAGACAGAAAGAGCTCTAGTCAGGAAAAGGCAGTTGTTCAGATGACAGTTTTGTGACCATAGCTCACACCCTCCCTGAGGGGTCATTCACTGAATGTGGGAGTGGTGGACTTTCTGACAACAGAGAAAGGTTTCTGAAGGCACAATCTGATAGGGCATCTCTTGGGTATATTCCCAAGAGTGGTATTGCTGGGTCCTGGAGTAGGATCAAGGAAAGTTAGTTCAAAACCAAATATGCAAAGATTCTGAGGCACTGTTGGCAGTGCTCACCCATGCTGTGCACACAACTTCAGGGTTGCTTTGGTTCTGAGCACCCCATATATTTACCTCACACTGTGCACGCCCTGACACCAAGCAGTACTGGCAAATGATGCCCAAAACACCTTGGTTCAGATGGAAAATGAGCATGTTATACTCTGCAAGGATTTTATTGTACAAAGAATGTTTTCTGCTCCTCTAGAAATATTAAATGATTTATTTACATACACAGAGACTTCTAATATTGATCTACCAGTATTCTTCAGTGTATAAGTATGAAGGTAGCTATCTTTAGACTATACCATTACAAAATTTGTGATTTTTAAGAATTTCTATTTGAGGGGCTAGAGAGATGGCTCAGAGGGTAAGAGCATTGCCTGTTCTTCCAAAGGTCCTGAGTTCAATTCCCAGCAACCACATGGTGGCTCACAACCATCTATAATGAGGTCTGGTGCCCTCTTCTGGCCTGCGGGCATACACACAGACAGAATATTGTATATATAATAAATAAATAAATAAATAAATATTTTTTTTTAATTTCTATTTGAGTTGAGTTCCTGACTTGAACTACAAGTATACACACACACACACACAAAATCATTAAATGAAATTTGGTTTTGCATTAAGTAAGAATTTTCAGCAATTTAAGAAATGTCCTTAAATACACTTCTGCCATTTTGTTCATGCATTTATGTGAATCAGCATTCTCAGCATAATTATTACAAAATAAAATATAAATGAGCTCTAAGAAAAGCATTGGAGATGCTCTATATCCTTAGTTGTCAAGATTTGGTCCAGATTTAATACTTCATGTAAAGATAAACAAATTACTTCCACTGTATCAGAATGAAAATTAACTCACATTTTTAATCAACAATAAGAGGATGCATATACTTCAAACTTATTTAAAATACGTTTATGTTTTATCATCAGTAAATGTTTTAATTTTTTATTACATTGTATATACTACTATGCCTAGGTCATCTGCAAATTTTGAAAGTAAAGGAGATTGTGAGGAGAAAAAACTCCAAGAGCCGCCATTTCGTAGACACCAGGGGATCGAGGTCATCTGCGGAAGTAGATCGCGGAGGGCGGGTGGGCCTCGTCAGAGTGTTGGGATTTGAGCTGTGGTTCTTGAACCCAGGATCTCGAAATGCATCGTGATTCCTGTCCATTAAACTGTAAAGTGTATGTAGGTAATCTTGGAAACAATGGGAACAAGACTGAATTAGAACAGGCATTTGGTGTGTGGGTTGCTCGAAACCCTCCTGGCATTGCTTTCGTTGAATTTGAGGATCCCCGAGATGCTGCTGACGCTGTCTGAGTGCTAGATGAAAGAACACTATGTGGCTGCCGAGTAAGAGGGGAGCTGTCGAACGGTGAGAAAAGAAGTCGGAATCGTGCCCCTCCTCACTTTTGGGGTCGTTGCCCTCGAGATAATTACCATAGGAGGAGTCCTCCACCTTGGCGAAGATCTCCAAGAAGAAGAAGCTTCTCTTGTAGCCGGAGCAGGTCACTTTCTAGAGATAGGAGGAGAGAGAGGTCTCTGTCTCGTGAGAGAAACCAAAAGCCGTCTCGATCTTTCTCTAGGTCTCGTAGTCGATCTAGGTCAAATGAAAGGAAGTAGAAGACCAGTTTGCAAAAGAAGTGGTGTGCGGGAAGTAACTTCATTTGACAGGAGTATGCACAGGAAGTTCAAGTTTTGTTTGAGACTGCATAAGCTTGGTGCATTTTAAAGATGTTTTAGCTGTTCATGTTCCCTTAAGCAAGATTGAATTTGCTTTGAACTTTAGTTTTTCATAGACTGAAATAAACCTAGATCCCGCCCAGTTAAAGTGTGGTGTACTAATGATAAACCACTGATGGAAATTGACAAAACTAGTTTCTTTATTAGCTGGGACACAGTCTGGAGCTGTGGGTGAAATGACAAGCAGTCTGTAAAAGCCGCTGTTAACACAAGTTAACAGGGAAAGGGTGGGAACTGCACTCTGAAGGCTTTGAAAGCGGTTCCTCACTGATTGCCATCTATGGAGGAAGCTGTTTGTAACATTCTTTATTTGGAAATGGAAGACTAAGTTACCAGCAGGTTTAAGGGTACATTGTAGAGCTGAACCTTTGAGTTACTGTGCAAGATTTCTTTTTCATGCTGTCATTTGTAATATGTTTGTGAGAGTCCTTGGGATTAAAGTTTTGGTTACAAATTGTTGTTTAACTTGAAAGCCTGTTTTTCCTTACACACTCAACTCTGTGATCTTTGTATACAGTCCAAGTATAACATTCCTATAGGAAGCCATACTTATATTTTCTTGTAAAGTGCTTTTGGGTTAATAAAATACTGGCCTAATTGTGTAGTAGTCAGTTGAGCAAACCCACTGTTACCATTGTTATCCCTGGGAAAGCATTTGGTTACCCAGTTCTTTCTTTGTAAGAAACATAACTGAGAGGCACTGGATTAGTGAAGAATTGTTTTTTTTTTCCCTTTGGCTGTCACCTAACTAAGATTTAGTCATTTTTTAGGAGTTGAAGCCAATTCAAGGTTATGTCACTAACATTGTAAAATAGCACCAGTGTGGTATTGTAACTCTTTAAGTTGCCCATAAAAAGTAGCTTTTATCTTCAGCATGAAAACATTCAACAAAGTTTAAAAATTGATTTCATTTGATAACTTGAGGTCTTGCGTGGGATTCCAAACTGATCATGATGTAAAATCTATCTTATGACTAAATGTAACGATGCACAGTTGACTATGGAGGCACGCATACCCTGTCTCTGAGAAATCTGGAGGAGTTGTGCTTTCAGATTTTGTGTGTGTGTGTGTGCAATTAGATTAAATCATAATGCAACAGTAAAAAAATAAAAATAAAAAAAACTCCAGGAATCTCTGATATAGAGAATAATGTGTAGACAGGTTTGGCAGGCAGGAAGAAGAATTCCACTATAGGATGTATACAAGTAGGCAACTCAACCTGTCCTACAAAGAGAGTAGTATTTCTCTCCTTCCCCTGTCTCAGCATGACTCTCTCTACATATTTTTGTTCATACTCTCACACATACAAACACAAGCTTGCCTTTTGCTCTGAATTTGAGTTCATGATACCTAAAGCTGTATCAAACGATAAGTAGGACAACATAATAATGACTGAGGGATCAACTCAGTGCTGTTGAATTCTGGAGTGGTAGAGAGAACAAAATGAGAATGGGAGTGGAAAAGCACAAAGTGGCTTCCCCTACCCTGAACTCCGCCAGTCCTATCTCAAGATGCCCAGCAAATAACCAGGAAACTTCTCTGAGATGCTCTCCCATTAGAACACTGCTGTTAGACATTAAATAGGACCATGAGTACAAGGACAGATCAAAAAATTTTGCACATAGGCCATGGCCCTGGGCTCAGTGAAAAGTCAGCACACTGCTCTTATGAACTGAACTCCACTCCGTGCCTGCCTTTCTTTACATTTTGTTCTTTTACAAACCTATGTTCTATTTTTTTCAAGAAACAAAGCATTGTGTGTATGTATCTGTGTGTGTGTATGTGTCTGTGTGTGTGTGTGTGTGCACATGTGAAATTATGGTATGACAAAATATTTTACATTGCCCATCAAAACCAAAAGTGTTTACTAACTGGCCCTACACAGAAAATCTTAAACAGTCTGAAGCCTAGGACTCAAATTCCTGTGGAAATATCCAGGCATGAGAGAAGATCAGAAAATACTCTCCAGGCAGATCTTGGCCTTCATCTACAACTCCTTCTGACATTTAAGGTAGACTGGGAGCATGGAGAGAATAAATGCTTTTCTATATTTACTCTTTGCTTGAGAAACAACCATGAAGCTCTTAAATGTCCAATAAAACACTGCAGAGTACACTAAGCCACAATTTCTGCACCCTTTGCAGTTCAGTTTTGACTCTCTAGAAAACTCCATGGAGCTCTTGTTAAAGGGTGGATCCCAAATTCCACCCCAGGGATTGCATGCCCATGGTCTGCTGCACTTTGCATTGAAATCTGCATTTTAAGCTCCTTGCTGAGGGACCTGATGCAAGTACATGAGAAAGCATACATTTTAACAGTAGCAAAATTTGGATTTAGGATGGCTTAAGTGCTTGAGAGATGGCTTAGGTGTTAAAAGTGCATGAGCACCTGCTGTGCTTGCAGAGGACCTGAGTTGGGTTTCTGGCACCCATAAGAGTCAGCTCACAGTCTCCTCTAACTCCAGAGAACCATGTCGCTGGTTTCCATGGATACCTGCACTCACTCGTATGTAGAAAATATACACACATACGCATAAAGTGAATTTTGATAAAAGACTGGATTTATTTAAAGGAATTTCAAATCCAGACTGTGGGAAGATGTGGCTTAGCCTAACTCCCTTGCATTGGGATATAGGGTCATATTGCTTTGGGGTTGCTGCTGTTCTTATTGTTACAACAAACAATGCCTAAGGCAACCTAACTCTACAGAAAAGAGGGGAATTTCTCACTCAAGTCTGGGGGCTGCAGTTCCAAGACTGGGGATTCCTATTTGTTTTGGCCTTTGGTAAAGTTCAAGTACTGAGTGATTGCACAGCATGGGACCACATAGGAAGGAGTTTCCCAAGAAACAGGAAACCAGCAAGTGGTTGAGGGTAGGGACTGACTTCTAACAAGGGTTCACTCTAACCAACTTTTCTGACTGCAGCTCCCAGGAACTTCAGGAGTTCATGGTTGCTTTGACCTATTAAGCATCCTCTCCCTTTGAAGTTTTCACAGGATCTCCACATTCAACCCATATGCAAGGTATCACATTGATGAACAAATAAAAAATATAACCCGATGGAATGTATTTATACACGAACTGTAAAAAACTGATTAAAAATACACAGGGAAAATTTGCTTAATGCCAGCTGAATATGTTTCTGACCGACAACAGAGAATGTGAGAATTGTAGGAAGAAATGCATGAATGGGGTCGACACTGTCGTCATTATAGTGAAGACTTGAAGAAAACAAGGGCAGAAGTCAGAGAAAGATCTCAGAGATGAATTCCAGAAGAAAGATACAATCAATGTAGATGTTGCCACATTCAAGAAATAAAATAGTAAGGCCTGGTGGTGGGGAATATTGATCAATCATCAGTATGTATACAGAGAACCATGGAGTTAGCTCGGTCTAGCTGCATTGAGAGACATGAGTCGTTGGTTTATGAGATTAGAATCCATGGCCCTTGAGGCACAATCTGCCTTCCAGTTCCTGAGAGACCAATGCACTCCCTCAGGCTGTGAAGAATTCAGGTCAGTTTGTGTTTCTCTGCATCTTCCCTTGGTAGTCAAGGAAGTATGAAGACTTGACAGGATAATTGGTCTTAGACATTAATCTTGTGGACCTTCTGTGACTTGCAGGCTTCACTGTGTCCTGGCAACTACAACTGTAGTGATTCTGGTAATTGCCACTGTATTCTATTTCTGATAAAGGTATAACAATCTGATTGCTCTCAACAGAATCGTCACAGTCTCAGGTGTACTGTGGCCCCTTCAACCGAGCCGGATTTTATTCCTTGAAGCAGTTAATGGTAAAATTGGCCAGGCAAGTAAGGGCAAGTGCATGCCTACACACACACACACGTACACACACACACACACACATGCATGCACGCACACAAATTACTATGATCAACTTTCCACAGATTTCCATTTTGTAAAAAAAGAAAAGGTATTTCCTTCCATGCAACAATCTGGGCACAGAGTGGCATATAGGATGAATGTCACCGGCCTCACACCGGCCTCACACGTGGGAAGACAAACAAACTGACAACTGCAGTTGGCCTCTTTGTGGTGAGATGACAGCATCACCTGTGTGTACTGATCTGCAACCATCCCATCCCATGGGTTAAGGCAATGGCATTCCATCTCTACAGGGTACCACCAAATCCTAGAAGACTGTGAGCAATTTTCATGATTTCTCTACAGTTGTTCCTTGTTTGCTTGTGAGTTGTATTGAAATGTGCATCTTCTTGAAAGAGTTTTCTCTCCACCCTGTTAATCTCTTCCTCACGCCATTTGTCATGCAGGACTCGCTTGCTTGCTGAGTTCCTAGTTTACCAGTGACAGAGATTATGGTGGGAAACAGAGGCTCCGGGCCCCTAGCAGAGCCTCTGCTTTCCAAGAGGACAACCCTGAGTAAGCCTGACTCTCAGAGGTGACATCACCGTCATGCTCTCGTTGCTGTACAGCAGGGCCTTGCACGGTCCAGGCCACTGCTCAGCAGCTGAGCTCATCCCCACTCAGAGCTGACATTACCTTTCTCAGCTTGTAATTCTCTCCTAGCAGTAGAATCCCTAAACCCAAACAAAGGTGAGAGAGAAGTGAGGAGTCCAGCTGTTGTTCCTTGTGGTGGGAAGTATTCCGTCTTAATGACAGATCTATGTTTTAGCAGAAGTTGCCAGCAGGAAAATATGTCCCAGTTTGTAGATTTATTTTTCATTATGTATATTAAAACCAAATTATAATAGTCTAGCATAAATTTTGTGTTAATCTCAGAAAGCCATTGAGCTACTTGACAAACACTTAAATAATTTCCCAATTTTCAGAATGCACAGGGTTTTGCTTTTCCTCCTGCTGAGCAGTACAGAATTGCATGGCAAGGCCTCTTCTTTGCACTCTACCTGTTGAAGGTGGTGGTTCACTATTCCCTTTCATTTCCTTGTCCCTCTTAGCTCAGGCATTGCCATGGTGACAGGCATCATTTGGAGATGTCTCTCATAGCAGCCCTATGCATTTAAGGGTGCTTGACCATTCCTCACCGAACAACGCACATTTTACATTATTAACCAACCACCTTTACAGAGAAACTTTTGTCTCTAGTCAGTGCAACGCACTTGATGTTTTTTCTGTATCATTTCTGCAAGTTCACAATGGATTTTTTTCATTTATTGTTCAGAGCTCTCAGCTGAATATGCTAATCTGTGTCAGGATTATAACCCTCAAAGGACTGATTTAAAAAAATCTAATGTTCTTGAGTTTAAGAAAATGAGTATTTGTTATAAGAAAACAAGAGTGCATTTGTTCTAACATTTGTCATTCATGAAGATATAAGGCAGATCTCAGGGTCAACAGCTGAGTTGGGGGTGCAGAAGAGGAACTCGTGTGTACACAATCCCAGGTATAATGTCTTGGTGGCTTTGGGTTTGGTATTCCTAGGGCTTTGGCATTCCTGGGGATGATGATAGGGTGATAACCTGAATGTCCTCCAAATAGTCAATTTGTGGGTATCTTTCCTCAGAGTTCTAAGGTTGCCCCCTTGTGGTAATGCAAGGTATATGTTTGGAAAATGCTGCTTCCAAAATCCAATAAAGGCTAGGGAAGGAATTTAAACCGCGAGGGGTGCACCCACACACTGAGACAATGGGGATGTTCTATCAGGAACTCACCAAGGCCAGCTGGCCTGGGTCTGAAAAAGCATGGGATAAAACCGGACTTGCTGAACATAATGGACAATGAGGACTACTGAGAACTCAAGAACAATGGCAATGGGTTTTTGATCCTACTGCACGTACTGGTTTTGTGGGAGCCTAGGCAGTTTGGATGCTCACCTTACTAGACCTGGATGGAGGTGGGTGGTCCTTGAACTTCCCACAGGGCAGGGAACCCAGATTACTCTTAGGGATGATGAGGGAGGGGGACTTGATGGGGGAGGGAAATGGGAGGTGGTGGCAGGGAGAAGGCAGAAATCTTTAATAAATAAATAAACAATAAAAAGAAAAAAAAATAAATAAAACGTGAGGTCTTTCTCTAGGAGGAAGAAAAGAGTGATCGTGTTTTACCAGCAAAGTATATAGGTTAGGAGGCAGAGGAAACTGTGACAAAAATTGTCACTTTGGTGTACTGTGTTGGACAATCATTTAGCTTCTCCTGCCCTTTTAGTTGTGAGTAAAAACCATGAACAGGGGAACCATCTTTCCGCCCCCACACTTAGCTTCTCTAATCGAAGCCACAGAATACGTAAAGTGTGACAATAGCACTTAATTCATCTTATAAGACCGTTGTGAGGAATAAGAGACTTAGTACACAGACACTGGAACACTCCTAGTAATATTTTAGCACATGAAAAGCAGCCCTCTATAGTGTCATCCTCTCAGCTGCAGCACAAGTCTGTCCATCTAATAAATATTTCTCCAGATTTTTCTGAAATATGATTTAAACCAAAGATCAAGGAACTAAGAGATGCGTCTTAATTCTGCATGATTCTGAAGCATTTAGTCATCTAAGGTGTGACGGCACAGTCGGTTCTGTGTGACATAGACCCTAGGTGGTGACAAGGGCAGAGGCTGATTGACACAAGTAACATTCAGACATTCCACGGTACCCCAATATCACCGCATCAAACTTCTTTGAATTGTGTAATTTCATTCCTATGCCTTGGAAGTCTGCCACTGACATACATTCAGGTGTCTGTTGCAGGCAGCAGGCGTCCTTAGGAATCCAGATCAGAACAACCACCCACTGACCCGGAACAGTGTCAGCTGCAGATGTATTGCAGCAAGATGGGCCTGTATCCAAGGCACGTGGCTTCCTGAATATGCTCAGTCAGCCATTGTTAGACTACAGGAACTCATGGATCAAAAACCATTATACAGAAACCAGAGAAACTAAGTCGTCCAAAATACAAACATAAAATGAGAATTGGGACAAATATCTTCTGGTTGTAATGATTTGCCTAATTTCTTACATTCTGTAAAGTATTAAAGAAAATTCAAACCATCAATTCCTATGTTCTAGGTTTTCCCTGTATCATATGTGGGATCTTTTAAACACTGCCTGGCCCATTAGTTCCAGCCTCTTATTGGCTAGCTCTTACATTTTGATGTAACCCCTTTCTAATATTCTGTGTAGCACCACGAGCTGGCTTACCAGGAAAGATCTTAACCTGCGTCTGTCTGGAGTGAGAGAATCATGGCGACTGCCTGACTCGGCTTCTTTCTCCCAGCATTTTGTTCTGTTTACTCCGCCTACCTAATTTTCTGTCTTATCAAAGGGCTAAGGCAGTTTCTTTATTTAACCAATGAAATTAACACAAAACAGAAGACTCTCCCCCATCATTTCCCTTTTTTTTTGTTTAAACAAAAAGGAAAGGCTTTTAATTTAACATAGTAAAATTACATATAACAAAACAGTTATCAAGTAAGAATTACAGTTACAATATTTACATCTATTTTATCTTTTATTATAACAAAAGAAAACAATTATAATTATCTATCTATTTTTTTAACTCCATCAAAGACTTTAGAAGGATATACTATTACCCAAGCAAACAAGAAATAAGTAACTTTCAAAACTCTAGAAATGACAGAGACATCTCGCTGTCTGGATAGTCACCCAAAGTTTTTTTGTACCGTTGGGGCATCCTTTTTTGGCCTACAGGCCCATAGTTTCCAGCAGACTTTTCCATGAAGCAGGTAAATTTAAAGGCAGTTTAGTCAATTTCTGCTGTGTCCTGCAGAATGTCTTGCAGACTCTTTCATGAATCAGGAACCCCGAAAGACCATCTCACCTTTAGGCAAGTTCAGCAGTCCTCTCTCTGTGGATTTTCTGTGTCCAGTTTATGCAACAGTCCAGGCAAGAGCAGTTTTCTTGCCCAAATGGCTATCAACTCCATAAGGATCTTCTTCGATGCCCATCTTTTTCTTGAAGTAGATTGGTGCTGCCAGGAGCAGAAGTGTCTCATTGTTATGAAAAGCCCTAAGTTATTAAAACATTTAAATGCCATGTTCTGTAGTCTTTGAAAGATATGAAGAATGTCTGTCTAATTGAAATATATCTCTATATATCTAGAAAATCTAATTAATATGACTACAAAATTGACTATTATCAATGATTATCCATTAACAACCTATATTTTCTAATTATACATTACATTTAAAAAATAAACTATACAATCACAATACCTTAATCAAGATCAGAAATACATATACATATAACAAAATTGACCTTAAAATCCACACCAATGCAAATTATTCATATCTCTATCATGGGATAAATACAGACTGCATTTCCTTTGATCTAAAATTACTACTTTTCCCCATTTGAATATGCTTTAAAATTATACATGACATTTTAATGTGATAATGTTCATTTTTCTTTCTGAGTAAAGCCTATTAATAAATCAATGCTGCATTTATAATCATTGATGGCATTTCAGATTTAAAATTAGAAGAAGAGAAACTGACGCTGAGTATAACACAGTATCAGGGATCCAGTGAAAGTGTTCCTGGGTATTTTCAGGTTATAACACAGCAAGAGATATCTTCAAGTTGTAGAACTCTTGGGATTTTAAAACATACACATAGATTTGCTCACAAATACTCACACACATGCCCCCCCACACACACACACACGAAGAAGTAGATACTACACATCACATTTCTCAAACCACTTCTCTTGCTACTGATATCATCCCAAAATTCTCGTGCGGAATATGCATGTCTTTGACCATGGTGTAGACCTTGGAAAGAAGAGAAACTAGACTAAGAGAAGCCCCTTCTTTTAATTTGCAACACTTCAGGACAAAATCTGGCTAGGTGAGTCCTCTAATGCATATGAACAACATGGTCCAAGGTTTGGACATTTGTTTCTGTTTAATTTTTCCCTATAATCTTTGACCAACGCTTGAGTTCCAGTGAGAAGAGTCAGACTTCTGAGAACTCTCAAGAATGTACTACCGACTCTGATTCTTCCGTGAACCTTTCCTAACTTCCCGAGCTAAGAAGTAATGACAATGCAGTCATTATCATCGGAAGCAGGAGACAGAATGTTAGAAGTATAAGTGAACGTTTGCTCAGTCACAGAAACCTGTGTGGGGCATATTCTACGTGCCCCTTTGTGCCAGGAGGAAAAAGAGGAGACTGTCTCAAAATTTCCTGTCAGAATAACAACATTCATAGCTTCAACTACTTGCACATTCTGATCACCTCCAAGGCTCAACCACTCAATTTCACCAAGGTGAACAGCAAGTTTACAGGTGTGGTTTATACCACACATGGGAATCTCTCTCTCTCTCTCTCTCTGTCTCTCTCTGTTTCTGTCTCTCTCTCTCTCCTCTCTCTCTCTCATACGCACACACACACACACACACACACACACACACTCTTCTCACATGAGTGAAAAAGAATGCTGGCTTTCCTGATGACTGATGCTTTCCAGAGAGAAATGACGAGATCCCAGACACAAATCTCATGTTTATGTGGCTGATGCCCTACTGCTGTTGCCTTGAAACTCTTAAGCTGTTCCTCTGAATTTGCAGCTTTCTACTTGATGGTAGGTCAGTGTGCATGTGGTAAAGGGATATTGCATGCCCTGTCCCCACTTCCTGTCATTGGAATCTCCATGCATCATCTATGATGCTGTGAGCAACAAATTATGCCAGTCGATGAGGCCAGTGACCCTAAAGGTCAAGTTGTTTGTTACATGTTCTCACTGTAAACTATTCTTACTCAGAAAGCAGGAACCAACCAACTCCGTGGGATCTATTGTTCTTCACTTGGTACTACTGTAATAGCCAACTGTTGATGTAGAAATATTTATAGCGAAGAAAGAAGGAAAGGATAGTCAATCAGGGCTCATTTCTCCTCCAGAAATCAAAAAATAAAAGAAATCATTAACTTAAAATGGTACAGTTCTACTGTTACATAAAAAAATCACATATGGATAAATATCTACATGTACATGTATATACATATAAAAGGTTTATAGAAACTGTATATATATGCAATTTATATAAGCTCCTAATACATGTTGTATAATTTCAGTGATTTTGCATACATCTTGAATTTTCTAATTTAAATGTAACATCTAAATTTTTAATTATCAAAATATGAAAGATTTAATTTAAAGCACTTAAAACTAACACTACGCATTGCAAAGGTTGGTGGCAAATAAAATTAGTATCTTTACTTACTTCAAATATTTATATGTAGCAATTAAATGCTAAAAGGAGAGAGAAGGAAAGTTGGTGCTCCCTTGCTTGCTTGTTTTTGTTTTATCTTTGTTAAGGCAATAGGGTCTCACTCTGTAGTCCAGGATGGTCCTCTACCCTGCAAGATTCCTGCCTCCAACTCTCTAGTGATACAGTAGCAGACACATGCCCCTCTGCCTAATTTAGTACAGCTGACACGCCTTTTTCCCTCCTGATGAACTCAACACTAGGCATTGTCATTTTTTACTGTGCCTTGTAATTATTTTTAATAATGTTTAATTTACTGTTTTTAAATGTCATATATTAATTCAATGTACCTTGATCATATTCACCTCCACCTTACCTCCAACTTTCTCTAAGACCCCTCATTGCTTTTCTCTCTCCCTCTCTCCTCTCTCCCCTCTCTCTCTCTCTCTCTCTCTCTCTCTCTCTCTCTCTCTCCTCCCTCCTCTCTCTTGGTTCACTCAGCATAGAATTCATGATCAATACATAAGAAAGAATATAGGAAGTCAGAAATGCCAGGAGAGAAGCAGAAAATATCTGGAAATTCTAATGACTTACTTGCTGGCTCAGATGTCTCTGACTTCTCTGCCTCCCACACACTCACCTATAGTCCTCCTGATGTTACCACTGATACTCACTAGGCTCATAGGTTTTATGCTTTACTTGAGAGGTCTTCACGGTTATCATTACTTATTCAGTCCCAGGATAGCTTGAAGAAGAGATAGCCTATTCACTCTTTTGAACGCGTTGCTGATAACTTGCATTTGAAGTTTGGGTTGGAGATCTGTTAGAAGCGGACTGAGTAGTGAGTGACAGCTATGTTCTGTGCATCTTAGCTCCTTTCACATCAGAGAGGTCAATGAAATCACTGAAAATACTCAGTGCCCATTTGCTGCATCCAGACATGAAGCATCATCACAGACAACTGTCATAAATGGGTGCCTTTTCCATCTGTGGAGCTGTCATGAGTTTGGGCATCATCCATGATTGATCTTCTTAGGCAAGCTAACTATCCTCTGAGTACACTTCTTCCTCAATGGGGAGTAGAAAGTCTCACAGGATAAAGTCCTCCACTGAAAAGCAAAACACATTGTATTTACCATCTCAACAATTTTTACAATAAGGACATGAACCAGGACCCCTTCTTTCCTGCATCCATCCAGTATTCTGCGTAATATGATATTCTGTGAAAACATGAGCTCTATCCAGATTCTTTCTGCAAATTCTGATGATGCCAGAAGTCGCACTAATCAGCAGAAGCAAGAGTAGTGGTCCCAATAAAGCCAGCTAGCCTGACCTGAGGCCACCAGGGGACTAAGTGCAAGAGCCCACGCAATGGTGTCAATTGGGATGAAGGTTATAACAGAACAAAGTACTAAGCTCTGACTGGTTCTCTGTCCCTCCCAGACTCTGAGAGCTGACTGATAACCTTTGAGTAAATGTTGTGCTTACATTAGCTGGGGCTCTCTCTGATGCTTTAGCTCATAACCTAATTGAAGCCTCAGTTAATGTGTGTATTCTGATCCCATCCCAGGATGTCTTGACAAATGGTGTGGAAACAAATAATAACTCATTTCTGAGATTGTTTCTCTACTCTTCTTAGAAAGACCAGCCAAATCTTATTGATGACAGTGTGCTGGAGGAAGAATGATGGATGATTATTTCATATTGTGATAGAGAAATGACTACAGCATCTGGATCTGCCAGATCAGCTACAAAGGGATAAGCTGGCTTAAGGGGACGAATGTCCTTTGCTTTGTATCTGTGTGGATTATAGAACAAATATTCATGTGCTAAAAGCATCGTGACTCCCAAAAGACATTTAAAAGAGCCAATTTAAGTTCATTGGAACTCTCCGGAAAGGCCATTCGATTTGATTTGGTTTGATGAAGTACAGTGTGATAGCCAGCTGGGGCTGCTGTAAGAAAATACCTTATACTAAGTGATTTGTAAAGAAGAGAAATCCATTGCTCATCATTCTGGAGACTGGGATTTGTCTGCCCTTGGGTGTGGCATCATCAAGTTGTGATATTGCAGTAGAATAGAAAAGGGCTCCCTCAAGTTTTCCTGTTAGGATAACATAATTCACCTTCACCTACCCGCATGTCCTAATGACCTCTCAATACCACACAAATGAAAATTAGGTTCCACATGCATTGCTGAGGGACACAGATGTGCAGACCACACTGCACAGCACATTGTGTCCTATACATACTCTTGTCATGCCAGTTACTGGGAAAGAATGACCGTTTGACTGATGTGATTCAAGAACAATCATGAGGTATTATGTTTGCAGGTATCAGAGACCAGTGAGCCTTTTTCCCAACAGGAATGTGTGCATGGAATATAAGACACAGATCAAGGGACACTAGAATTTAACAAGGTCTCCACACAGTTCTCATAAAGTCTGTTTTGATGGAGGAATTACAACAAAAGCATCAGCCCCGAGTTCCTGGGATTTTGCAAGGAATCTGTGTACCTTTCTCACTTGACCTTCACTGTGGCACTGGCTCCTCTTCCAGAACATTCTGTGGGATCTGGAGAGATACCTATTGTTAGGCTTTATATATAGCCCTTGGGCTTTATAAGATGCTACTTTCTTTTTGCTTAAAGATTAGAGATTTATGTGAGTTAGAATGATGCTCTGACCTTCACCACCCAGCACTCTCTTCCCTTCTGCACTGAAAATCTCCACTTCCTCTGATTCAGCTCTTTATTGCCAGCACTTCACCAGCCAAGGTCTTATCTCTCTCTAAGGAACAAAGATGTGGTGGGCTCTACAATTATCAGCAAGGGGGATTTGGCTTAATGGAAAGATATTTTCAACTAAAATGGGTCTCAAAAGTAGAAGGAGATACCCTATATCATTGAATAGAAAAATTTAAAACTCTTACCATCACTTGAGAATGTAAGGTATTAGTGTATAATACATTACATCTTCCTGCACATCAGCCAGATCTAGAAATAAAAGAGTTTGCAGTTTCTCTCCTTAGGGTCTCAGTATCTCAGACACGTCTCCAGGCATCACAGTTTCGGAGGACAGCATTCCACACTAGGAGGTGGATTTCTTTTCATATGCCTTTCCGTTTTTTACTAGGACTTGCAATCTTTTTCAAAATCTAAGAACACCACCTTCAATACATATCCTTCTTCCAGACAAGTCCTGGAACTGACTCTTTCATACCTGAAAAACAATCTATATTTCATAAACAAGACATAATGTGTCAATTGTCTTTCAGGAAAACAGCCCTGACTTCTGGCAAGACAGAGACAAGTGGTTCTATTTCTTGTGAGAAAGCCAGAGTGGTGAAACCAGGCACGTGGAAACATGACTGAAAGGATGGGAAACAAACAAGACTTACTTTTCGTGACTATGGCATAAATTGTGGAGCTCACTCCAGCACCATGAAAATGCCTCCCTTTGCTGTCTATTCCTCACACTCGGGCGGTAAGGAGAAACGGGGCTGAGGACGGTAGCTGTGAAGATGAGACACTGTGTGAAGAAGGTGAATCACATCCATGGATATTTCTTTTTCTTTTCAGACCTTTAGATGACAGCAGGTAAAGGGTGAGGATCACATCCCGAGACAGATGAGTGGAAGGCAACTGTAAACATTAATATCTGTGAGACACTGCCCTGAAGAGCCTGTGAAAATATGCCCCGTAGTGATAAATGTTAGAGAAGAAAGAGGGATTCAATTGGAAACAGTTCCAGCTGCATCATAAAAAATATGCTGAGGATGGACCTGCTGAAAGAGAAGGCTAGAGAGATATCTGAGACTAGATGATCCTAGCACAGGAATACCTCTGCTCTTAAATAGCATCTGTGACCATCGTGTAAATGGACCACATTTTCTTCATCTATTGTTCAGTTACTCTGCTGTCAAAAAAAAAAAAGAAAAAAGAAAAAAAAAAGAAAAAGAAAAGAAAAGAAAAAGAAAAAGGACATTGTGAAATTTGCAGGCAATTGGACAGTACTAGAAAACGTCATTCAGAGTGCAGTAACTCACTCTTAAAGATAAGCATGGCATGTACTCACTTATAAGTGGATATTAGCTGTAAAGCACAGGAAAATCATGCCGCAATCCACAGACGCAGAGAGGCTAGGTAACTAGGAGGGATCAAGAGGGGATGAATGGATCTCTCTGGGAAGGGGGAATTGAATAGATTTTGTGGGTAAATTGGCAGCAGGTGGGGGTGGGAACAGGTAGGGGGTAGAAAGAAAGAGTACAGGGAGAGACACATGAAATTAAGGGACATATTTTGGGTGAGGCAGAAACCTAGTGCAATGAAAACCTGCAGAAATCAACGAGTGATTCTAATGAAAACTCCTAGTAATGGGGATACAGAGCCTGAACTGGCAAGGCTTCCAGTGGAGGGACTGGGACACCAACCCAGCCATGAATCCTTCCACCTACAATTTGTCCTGCCTGCTAGATGTGCTGGAGCAAAGGTGGCACAGGGCTTGTGGGAATGAGCAACTAATGGCAGGTCCAGCCTGAGACCCACGCTGCAAGAGGGAGCTCATATTTGATTCTATCTGGAGCATCATGAACCAGGGGCTGGATAACCCAGAGAGCTAGGATAGACCCAAACAGTTCCTGGAGGGTTAAAGGGAATCAATGAAAAGATTCTTAATGATGCTCTGATATACTTGTAGATCAGAACCTAGCATAATTATCACCAGAAAACCTGAATCCAGCAACTGATGAGAGCAGATGCAGAGATCTACAGGCAAACATTAGCTGGACCCCCTGGAAATCCTACAGAAGAAGGGAAGGATTGCAAGAGCCAGAGGGGTCAAGGATACCACAAGAAAACTCACAGAATCAACTAACCAGGGCTCATAGAGACTGAATCAACAGTCAGGGAGCCTGTATTGGTCTGACCTTGGTCCTCTGATGTAGGATGTCCTTATGTATGTGTTACTTTACTGGTTGATGAATAAAGCTGTTTTGGCCAATGACTTAGCAGAGTAAAGCAAGGTGGGAAATCAGGACAGAGATAGAGAGAGTAGATGGAATCAGAGATATCACATAGCTGCCAAAGCAGACAGATGCCAGAAAATCTTATTGGTAGGCTACATCCTCGTGGTGATCCACAGATAAATAGAAATTTGGTAATTCAAGATGTAAAAGCTAGCTAGAAATATGCATAAGCTATTGGCCAAACTGTGTTTTAATTAAGAGAATGTCTGTGTTATTATTCAGGTCTGAGTGACCAGGAAATAAACAAGCAGTCTCTGCCTACAGTCCTCTGTATCTATGTTATGACTGTTTAGCTTAGCTTAGTATTCTTGTGGGACTCCTAACAGTGGGAAATTAGGTCTGTCCATGACTGTTTGCCTGCTTTTCAGACCCTTTTCCTCCTACTAGATTGCCTCATCCGGTAACCCTGGGAGGCCTGCCATTTTCTGAAGGGAAACAGAGGAAGAGAGGATCTGGGGTAGAGAGAATGGGGGATGGGTTCTGGGAGATGAAACAATATATGTGAGAAGAATAATTAAAACATGGAGAAACAAAAATTCCATGACCATAGCAAACCTTATAATTCAATACATGTACAAATGAATACAGTTGTTTGGAACCAATCCCTAATTCGTAACAGTAGAAACCTCTTTGTGACCTTTGGTTCTTCTTATTAGCTACCTCAGAAAGCTTCTTGAACATTAATAATCGTTAACCTTACTTATCTATAATAAATGAATTTGAGAAAATATTGATGTGATGTGACTTGCAATGTTAGTGCAACTGATGTTTAAGGAATAGGAAAGAGATAGAACTAATAAAACACAAGGAAGTCATTTATTGATGTTTTGTTCTCCTGACTGGATAAAATAGCTAAAGAAGATAAATATCATTTCTTAATCATCTATCTTCTGTCTATCATCTCTCTAACATGGCATTAAGATATTCAAGAGTTGGTTTTAAGTGTTCTGAACTTGACGAATCCCGGTGTTGTAACACAGGCTGACCTGGGGACCATGTGGAGGTGATGTTACATCTTCACCCTGTACTCAGTTCAGATCAGGGCCTCAGAAACTCATTCTCTCACTGGCTCATTTCTCAAATGCCATGAGGTTCACTTCATTATGGAAGATAATTCACTTTGCTTATAACACACGGACTTAAAGTTTAGTTACATCTGAAGAGGACCTTCAGAGAAAAATCTGGACCAGTGTTTGACAATTACTGGGTGCCTTGGCTTAGCCAAGTGGATACATAAGATCAATCCTCATTTCACAAAAGGAAGTGGTAAATTACACACTGAAAGGAACCAAGTGATCAGCTTTCCATGCTGTCAGGTCTTACCTTCTTCTGTGTAAACCTAGCCATCAATGGTCAAGCCAACTCCTCAGCCTCATTATTAGATCTTAAAACTGGTAAATATCCCAGTCCTTATCATTACATAGGATAATGTACCCATTCCTCAAGCATGTTAATATACACAACACATCAAAGCGTAGTTAGTCACATGGCTCGAACTATCCCAGGCTATGGTGTCAAAAAAGAACAGAATATAGGATTTTATCCAGGTGAGGGGAGAAGCCAGGTGTTTCCATAAAAAATAATTAGTCCTTTTCTGACTAGCTCCAAGGAATCACAACACAATGTTTCCATTAAAGAATTTTTGGTGATCAGTTGATAAAGGTGAAGACCAATCTTTCTACAGTGTCTTTTATCATTGATAATTTCTAGTGCACAAAAAAATATTACCAAAAGCCACACATAACATGAGTTACAGGGAGCTTATCAGAAAAATGGTATATTCATATTAGAAAAGGGGATAACAAAAAATAAGTATTGATTTAAACAAATTCTATCAATAGAAACTGCAACTAATGTATTAACATTCAATTTTTAAAATATCCAAATATCACCTAGCACTGCACAAATATTAGGGCATGAGTATGCACAGCAAATTGAACCAGTCTTGTTGGTTGTTCAAAAAGACATCAGGTGGTTTTCTTTCAGACATGAATTCAGTGGTCTGCTATCACTAGGATTTGTGAGCTTAAGTAAGCATTGCGGAGTTCTGTTTATTATCACTGGTCATTACATAAATTGGTTTTCACAGTTTCCTTAAGGATTAGACATGATTATACATGTAAGAGATTCAGAGCTCAGGTAAACACAGACAATAGTTCCCTGCCTGAGAGGCTGTGAGACTATCGCTATACTTATCATTTTATGTCCTTCACTTGCCCGTATGTTCTAGCTTGCTTCTCCATTGCTATGATGGAACATTGAGCAAAGGCAACACAGGAAGGAAAGTGTGTATTTTATCTTGTAGCTTAGTCTATCGTCTAGGGAAACTAAGAACTCAGGAGAAGTTGAGGCAAACATCATTGGGGAATTCTGTTTACTGGTTTGCTCTGCCCTCTCATACTGAGTCTGGTACCTTATACAACCCAGGAACATCTGTTCAGTAGTGGTACTACACAGAGTGGGTTTGGTACTCTCTCATCTGTCATCAGTCAAGACAATGGCCCACAAACATGTCCACAGGTCAAAATCACATGGTACTGCACAGAGGTAAGGATATGACTGAGCACAGCGAATGAAAGCAGTCTTGTTGGTTTTTCAAACGACCAACAGATGTGCCCAAAGACATCATCACTGCAGACAAGCTCTCTCTCTTTCTGTCCTCTCTGTCTCAGCTTCTCTCAGACAGACAGACACACACACACACACACACACACACACACACCATTCCTAGCATAGTATTGCCGTTCTGTTGTCTTTATTTGGAAAGTCTATGATAATGATTTATTCTTAATTAAAATAGTCTTGTATTACCCAAGAAAGTCAAAGTATGCCTGAAATGTGGAATTACTTTGCATAGGAACAAGTAAGCTGATTGAAAAATACAGAAGAGTCTGTTGGACATGCCAGACTAAAAAGGGATGGGACAAGCAGAGACGGCCAGTGCACCTGACCTGTGCACTGTTCACTTTGTGGATGTTCCCTTTCTCTAGTCATAGGTTTGAAATATTTGTGTCACTATGAGTGATTATTAGAGAACATCGTCTTCTCTGAAGCTGAGCAGCAATAGATCTTCATGTCTTTCTGGAAAGGAGAGCTCAAATTTGGATAAATGTTACTAGAACACTGGAAGAATGAAGAGAAGGTTAGAAACTGAATAGCCAACTCAGAGCTTTGTCAGCTGATACCTTAAACCTTTGTAGATGGATGAGCCCATTAAGCCTTTTTTCTTCCAGAACTACAGGAAGTGAAACTCAGGAACATTAACTGTTTGTGTAAGATTAAACTGATTTCAGAGATAAGACTCAAAAGCTGTTTCTCTCATTTCTAAGTCTAGGGATTATTTCATTAATTGTTCATAATAAAATCATAGTTTTGAAAAACAAAAAAATATATTTGTTTGAGGTCAAACTTGTTACAAGAATGAAAATGAAGCATACTTTTATGTAAGTAATATGTTCTGACTGTTATTTTTAAATTTCTACACCTGACAAGCCACCGACTTTGAGAAATCATCTTTATTTAATCACATGAGAGAAATGCTGGCCATCCTGACAAGGAAGTCAGGACTGTGAGGGGTTGGTCCTCCTCCTGAGACAGTTTGCCTGATCTAATGGGAGCTCACCAAGGCCAGCTGGACTGGGACTGAACGAGCATGTGATCAAACCAGACTCTGAATGTGGCTGAAAATGAGGGCAGACTGAGAAGCCAATGATAATGGCACAGGGATTTGTCTGTACTGCATGTACTGCTTTGTGGGATCCTAGTCTGTTTGGATGCACACCTTCCTAGGCCTGGAGGGAGGGAGGAGGGCCTTGGACTTCCCACAGGGCAGGGTACCCTGCCCTCTCTTAGGACTGGAGGGGGAAGGAGGAGGGGTAGAGAAGTGAGAGGAGGGGAGGAAGGGGAAATTTTGAATGGTATTATTTATAAAGCAATAAAAAAGAAAAGATTAAATGAGATGAACTTTTGGAAGTTTAAAATTAGAAGCATCCCTGTCGAAAGAGTTTTCATCAAGTACCTTTTATTATCATGTGTAATGTTCTATTTGTGATATGCTTGAATATACAGAAAAATAAACTAAACAAAAGCAGAGTACAAATTGTGTGTGTGTGTGTATGTGTGTGTATGCATGCATATGTGTGAATATTGACTAAAGCAACAAATGAAGAATATAAGGTGCTCAAAATTGATATGCAATGGAATAACTAAACACTGGAAACCACTTTTGTGGACCTCTTCCATATTCACTAGAAGCAACTGTGACTGCTCACAAGCGTCTTTTTAGAGACAACCTGGTGGCATTCCCTCATGGAAAGAATGGGGGATGGCTGGGGACATTAAGCCCTCCACTGAGATCTTAGCCTCTCCCCACCATGCTTCCTGCTGATTGTATGTAATACTTTCCCAGCAGCACAAGGTCATAATGTCTTGGGTGCTGTCATCTATAAACACCTTGGAAGATTGACTGGAGAGAGAACACTGTCTATAAGTCTATCAGTAAGTTGACATCCATACTGGGGTGATACTTTGCAGTAGTGCAGCTGTTATAGGTCACACACTTTGGCAAGTTCCCCCTTCACCTACACAATAGAGGGAAGCCCAATAAACTTATTGTTAGATCTTGTTAGACTAGGCTGGAATCATTCTTTGGGTCTCATCATTGGCTCTTTCCGTGGTCAGCAGATGTCTGTTCTCTTGTTCCATGAAACATTTATACAAACACAATTCACAATTCTCTCACTCTCTAAAGTCAGTACTGCTCTTCAGGTGTGCTCCTGATATTATCCACCATTGTCTCTACTTCAAGAAGGAACTGCAGCTTTGAATTAACTGATTAATCTAGAAGAGAGCGCTGTACAGGAGACCGCAGAAGACTGACAGGATGAACATTCATGCACACCTGAAGTGATCAGTTCCAGTTAGAAGACAGATTAAAGGTGGTTCCCAAATATTTTTTTTTTTTGAAGATGGAACATAAATTTAATGCCTTGTATAATATGGCACAATCTTTGGGAGATGATTTTTTTTTTTAAGAAATTATCAAGAAATAAATTTTATTAGCCCTTCAATCTAAGGTGGATTTGTTCTTGCAGTTGATTTTCTTTTTTTTTTTTTTTTATTCTTTTTTACTTAAAATTTCCAACTGCTCCCCGTTTCCCATTTCCCTCCCCCTCCTCCCACATATTGCCCCCTCTCCCCGCTCCCCTCCCCCTATCCCCACCCCCTAGTCCACTCCCCCTCCCTCTCGATACTGAAGAGCAGTCCAAATTCCCTGCTCTACATGAAGACCAAGGTCCTCCCACTTCTATCTAGGTCCAGGAAGGTGAGCATCCAAACAGGCTACGCTCCCACAAAGCCAGTTCATGTATTAGGATCGAAACCTAGTGCCATTGTCCTTGGCTACTCATCAGCCTTCACTGTCCGCCTTGTTCAGAGAGTCCAGTTTCAACCCATGCTTATTCAGTCCCAGTCCAGCTGGCCTTGGAGAGCTCCCAATAGATCAGTTCCACTGTCACAGTGGGTGGGTGCACCCCTCGTGGTCCTGATTTCCTTGCTCACGTTCTCCCTCCTTCTGCTCCTCATTTGGACCTTAAGAGCTCAGACGGTTGATCCAAATTGGGTCTCTGTCTCTCTCTCAATCCATCGCCAGATGAAAGTTCCTGTGCCATTCTCCTTGGCCTCTCATCAGCTCTCATTGTCCACCACATTAAGAGAGTCCGGTTTTATCCCATGTTTTTTTCAGTAGCAGTCCAGCTGGCCTTGGTGAGCTCCCAATAGATCGGCCCCCCTGTCTCAGTGGTTGGGTGCACCCCTCATGGTCCTGACTTCCTTGTTCATGTTCTCTCTCCTTCTGCTCCTCATTATAACCTTGGGAGCTCAGTCCGGTGCTCCAGTGTGGGTCTCTGTCTCTATCTCCATCCATCACTAGATGAAGGTTCTATGGCGATATGCAAGATATTCATCAGTATGATTATAGGATAGGTTCATTTCAGGTTCCCTATCCTCAGGTGCCCCAATGAACTAACTGGGGACATTGCCCTGGGCTTCTGGTAGCCATTCCAGGTTCAAGTCTCTTGCCAACCCTTAGGTGGCTCCCTTAACTAAGGTATGAGTTTCCCTGCTCCCCCATCCAACCTTCCTTTACCCCCAATCACCCCGATTCCCCAAGTTCCCCTCATCCTCTCCTTCACACTTTTCTCTCCCCATCTCCCCTCATCCCCATCCCACCCCACCCCCCAAGATTCCCATTTTTTGCCCATCAATCTTGTCTATTTCCCATAGCTGGGAGGATATCTATATGTTTTTCCTTGGGTTTACCCTCTTGTTTAGCTTCTTTAGGATCACAAATTATAGACTCAGTGGCCCCTATCCATGGCTAGAAACCAATTATGAGTGAGTACATCCCATGATCTTCTTTTTGGGTCTGGGTTACCTCACTCAGGATCGTATTTTCTATTTCCATCCATTTGCATGCAAAATTCGAGAAGTCATTGTTTTTTACCGCAGAGTAGTACTCTAATGTATATATATTCCACACTTTCTTCATCCATTCTTCTATTGAAGGGCATCTAGGTTGCTTCCAGGTTCTGGCTATTACAAATAATGCTGCTATGAACATAGTTGGACAAATGCTTTTGTTGTATGATAGGGCATCTCTTGGGTATATTCCCAAGAGTGCTATTGCTGGGTCCAGGGGTAGGTTGATCCCAATTTTTCTGAGAAACCGCCACACTGATTTCCAAAGTTGTTGCACAAGTTTGCAGTCCCACCAGCAATGGATGAGGGTACCCCTTTCTCCACAACCTCTCCAGCAAAGGCTATCCTTGGTGTTTTTGATTTTAGCCATTCTGACAGGTGTAAAATGATATCTCAAAGTTGTTTTGATTTGCATTTCTCTGATCGCTAAGGAGGTTGAGCATGACCTTAAGTATCTTTTGGCCATTTTAACTTCTTCTGATGAGAATTCTCTGTTCAGTTCAGTGCCCCATTTTTTAATTGGGTTAATTATCCTTTTAAAGTCTAGTTTCTTGAGTTCTTTATATATTTTGGAGATCAGACCTTTGTCTGTAGTGGGGTTGGTGAAGATCTTCTCCCAGTCAGTTGGCTGCCTTTTTGTCTTAATGACAGTGTCCTTTGCTTTACAGAAGCTTCTCAGTTTCAGGAGATCCCATTTATTCAATGTTGCCCTTAATGTCTGTGCTGCTGGGGTTATACATAGGAAGCCATCTCCTGTGCCCATATGTTGTAGGGTACTTCCCATTTTCTCTTCTATCAGGTTCAGTGTGTTCAGATTGATATTGAGGTCTTTGATCCATTTGGACTTGAGTTTTGTGCATGGTGATAGATATGGGTCTATTTTCATTCTTCTACAGGTTGACATCCAATTGTGCCAGCACCATTTGTTGAAGATGCTTTCTTTCTTCCATTGTATACTTTTAGCTCCTTTATCGAAAATTAGTTGTTCATAGGTTTGTGGGTTAAAATCCGGGTCTTCTATACGATTCCATTGGTCGACTGCTCTGTTTTTATGCCAGTACCACGCTGTTTTCATTACTGTAGCTCTGTAATAGAGTTTGAAGTCAGGGATGGTAATGCCTCCAGAAGTTCCTTTATTATATAAGATTGTTTTGGCTATCCTGGGTTTTTTGTTTCTCCATATAAAGTTGATTATTGTCCTTTCAAGATCTGTGAAGAATTTTGATGGGATTTTAATGGGGATTGCATTGAATCTATAGATTGCCCTTGGTAGAATTGCCATTTTTACTATGTTGATCCTCCCAATCCAGGAGCAAGGGAGATCCTTCCATTTTCTGGTATCCTCTTCAATTTCTTTCTTCAATGCCTTAAAGTTCTTGTCAAATAGATCTTTCACTTCCTTGGTTAGAGTTACCCCAAGATAGTTTATGCTTTTTGTGGCTATCGTGAAAGGTGATGATTCTCTTATTTCCCTCTCTGCTTCCATATCCTTTGTGTATAAGAGGGCGACTGATTTTTTGGAGTTGATCTTGTATCCTGCCACATTACTAAAGGCGTTTATCAGCTGTAGGAGTTCTTTGGTGGAGTTTTTGGGGTCGCTCATGTACACTATCATATCATCTGCAAATAATGCAAGTTTAACTTCTTCCTTTCCAATTAGAATCCCCTTTATCCCCTTATGTTGTCTTATTGCTATTGCTAAAACTTCGAGAACTATATTGAAGAGGTATGGAGAGAGTGGACAGCCTTGGCGTGTTCCTGATTTTAGTGGGATGGCTTTAAGTTTCTCTCCATTTAATTTGATATTAGCTGTCGGCTTGCTGTATATAGCTTTAATTAAATTTAGGTATGACCCTTGTATCCCTAATCTCTCCAAGACTTTTATCATAAAGGGATGTTGAATTTTGTCAAATGCTTTTTCAGCATCTAATGAAACGAGATTTTTGATAACAGCTTCTAATTCTTCACGACTAACAGGTCTATTTAGGTTGTTCACCTGGTCCTGGTTTAACTTTGGTATATGGTATTTATCTAAAAAAGTGTCCATTTCTTTTACATTTTCCAGTTTTGTGGCATACAGGCTTTTGTAGTAAGATCTAATGATTCTCTGAATTTCCTCTGTGTCTGTGGTTATGTCTCCCTTTTCATTTCTGATCTTATTAATTTGCAAATTCTCTCTCTGCCGTTTGATTAGTTTGGATAGGGGTTTATCAATCTTGTTGATTTTCTCCAGGAACCAGCTTTTTGATTTATTGATTCTTTCAATTGTTTTCTGTGTCTCTATTTTGTTGATTTCAGCCCTCAGTTTGATTATTTCCAGTCTTCTACCCCTTCTAGGTGAGTCTGCTTCTTTTTTTTCTAGAGCTTTCAGGTGGGCTGTTAAGTCTCCAATGTGTGCTTTCTCTGTTTTCTTTAAGTGGGCAGTTAGTGCTATGAACTTTCCTCTCAGGACTGCTTTCATAGTGTCCCATAGGTTTGAGTATGTTTTTTCTTTATTTTCATTGTCTTCAAGGAAGACTTTAATTTCTTTCTTTATTTCTTCCTTAATCCAGGTATGGTTCAGTAGTTGACTATTCAGTTTCCATGAGTTTGTAGGCTTTCTGGGGGTAGCATTGTTGCTGAATTCTAGCTTTAATCCATGGTGATCTGATAAGATACAGGTGGTTATGAATATTTTTTTGTAACTGTGAATGTTTGCTTTGTTACCGAGTATGTGGTCGATTTTTGAGAAGGTTCCATGAGCTGCAGAGAAGAAGGTATATTCTTTCCTATTTGGGTGGAATATTCTATAGATGTCTGTTAAGTCCATTTGATTCATTACCTCCATTAATTCTCTTATTTCTCTGTTAGGTTTCTGTCTGATTGAACTGTCCATTGGTGAGAGAGGAGTATTAAAGTCTCCTACTATTAATGTGTGCGGTTTGATGGCTGCCTTGAGTTTTAACAATGTTTCTTTTACGTACGTGGGTGCTTTTATATTAGGGGCATAGATATTCAGGATTGTGATTTCATCCTGATGAATTGTTCCTGTTATGAGTACAAAATGTCCCTCTCCATCTCTTCTGATTGATTTAAGTTTGAAGTCAACTTTGTTAGAAATTAGTATGGCCACACCTGCTTGTTTCCTAGGTCCATTTACTTGATAAGCCTTATCCCAGCCCTTTACTCTGAGTAGGTGCCTGTCTTTGTGGTTGAGGTGTGTTTCTTGTAAACAGCAGAATGTTGGATCCTGTTTTCGTATCCAATCTCTTAGTCTGTGCCTTTTTATAGGTGAGTTGAGTCCATTGACATTAAGTGATATTAATGACCAGTGGTTGTTAACTCCGGTCATTTTTTTTTTAGTAGTAGATTTTGTGTGTTTCCCTTCTTTGAGATGTGCTGGTAAAGGGTTTCTAGATGTCTGAGTTACTGTGGTCATTGTTGGACTCCTTGATTAGTGATTTTCCTTCTATTACTTTCTGTAAGGCTGGATTTGTGGCTACGTATTGTTTAAATTTGTTTTTATCCTGGAAAATTTTGTTTTCTCCATTTATAGTGAACGAAAGCTTGGCTGGGTATAGTAGTCTGGGCTTGCATCCATGGTCTCTTAGTTTCTGCAGTACATCTATCCAGGACCTTCTGGCTTTCATGGTTTCCATAGAGAAGTCAGGTGTAAGTCTGATAGGTTTACCTTTATAAGTAACTTGGCCTTTTTCCTTTGCTGCTCTTAGTATTCTTTCTTTATTCTGTATGCTTTGTGTTTTGATTATTATATGGCGAGAGGATGTTTTTTTTTGATCCAGCCTATTCGGTGTTCTGTATGCTTCTTGAACCTTCATAGGTATATCTTTCTTTAGGTTGGGAAAGTTTTCTTCTATAATTTTATTAAATATATTTTCTGGACCGTTGAGTTGCGCTTCTTCTCCTTCTTCTATTCCTATTATTCTTAGGTTTGGTCTTTTTATTGTGTCCCATATTTCCTGAATGTTTTGTGATGAGAATTTGTTGGCCTTGCTGTTTTCTTTGATCAGCGTGTTTATTTTCTCTATGGTATCTTCAGAATCTGAGATTCTTTCTTCTATCTCTTGTATTCTGTTGGTTATGCTTGCTTCTGTAGTCTCTATTCGTTTACCTAGATTTTCCCTGTCCAGCTGGCCTTCTGTTTGTGTTTTCTTCTTTGCCTCCATTTCAGTTTTTAAGTCTTGAACTGTTTCCATTATCTGTTTGATTATTTTTCCTTGGTTTCCTAGGGTATCATTCACTGATTTACTCAATTCTTCAAACTTTCTGTTATACTTCTCATCCATTTCTATAAGGGCATTTTTTACATGCTGTTTAAGGGCGTCAATCACTTTCATAAAGTCAATTTTATCTACTTCTTCATGATTAAGGTGTTCATGTCCTCCTGTTGTGAGGTCGCTGGGTTCTGGTGGTTTGATATAGTTTTTCAGATTGTTGGGTGAATTCTTGCATTGGCGCCTGCCCATCTCTTTCTCCGAATGCTCCCCTATGGATCTTCTTTTACCGGATCAGGTCTCCTTGCCTACTGATGTATTTTCCCAGTGATGGCACCCTGCAGTGATAGCTCTCCTGGTGCTCCAGTGATGTCTCTCCTGTTACCAATATCAGATCTCCGTGCCCAAAGACGGCAATCCTGGTACCCCGATTAGCTCTACCACTGATGGCTCTCCTGGTGCCAAGATCAGATCTCCCTGCAGGTTGGGTAGTTCGTAAACAAAGGCCTTACCTTGTTTGGTGCAGGCAGGCCAGTGAACCAAAGGAAGTCTCGCCTGCCTACTTGCCCTGAGGATTTGCCCCCAGCGCCAGACAGACTGAGCTGGATGGTGTTATGTGCCCAAAGAGGAAAGGGGGCAGAAGGAAGAAGGGTTCTGGATGCAAGCTTGGTGGGACAAGAAGAGAGAGGCAGTATGGAGGGTGTAGAGCCCCTGCAGGGAGGCAAGGGAGTATAGGGTGGGGGATGAGGAACTTCAGAGTTCCCTGTCCAGGGCTGCTTCCGCCGCAGCCAGTCAGGTCACAAACTCACCCCGCTGCTGTCTCTCCTGGTGCCTAGATCAGATCTCCATGCAGGTTGGGTAGTTTGTAAACAAAGGCCTTACCTTGCTTGATGCAGGCAGGCTGAAGAGACAAAGGAAGTCTCCGTCTGCCTACTTGCCCTGAGGATTTGCCCCCAGCGCCAGACAGACTGAGCTGGATGGTGTTATGAGCCCAAAGAGGAAAGGGGGCGGAAGGAAGAAGGGTTCTGGATGCAAGCTGGGTGGGACAAGAAGAGATAGGCAGTATGCAGGGTGTAGAGCCCCTGCAGGGAACCCTGGGTGTATAGGGTGGGGGATGAGGAACTTCAGAGTTCCCTGTCCAGGGCTGCTTCCGCCGCCGCCAGTCAGGTCACAAACTCACCCCGCTGCTGTCTCTCCTGGTGCCTAGATCAGATCTCTGCGCAGGTTGGGTAGTTTGTAAACAAAGGCCTTACCTTGCTTGATGCAGGCAGGCTGGAGAGACAAAGGAAGTCTCGTCTGCCTACTTGCCCTGAGGATTTGCCCCCAGCGCCAGACAGACTGAGCTGGATGGTGTTATGTGCCCAAAGAGGAAAGGGGGTGGAAGGAAGAAGGGTTCTGGATGCAAGCTGGGTGGGACAAGAAGAGAGAGGCAGTATGCAGGGTATAGAGCCCCTGCAGGGACCAAATATTTAAGTGTTATATTTAGTTTCAGATCATGTGACTCAGTACTTTCATTTCTTTTGAATTTTAGAATAATTTTAAAACAAGTACACTATATATTCATAAAAAGTTAAGGTAAGAATGGAGGCAATATAAAAGTTAATCAATCCAAGAAAGCTATTTTTTATTTACTGAAAAACAATGGACATTTGAAACACAAATATGGATTAAGATGCATTTAAAATAGCCCCCCCCTCTGCTGTTTACATGATACCCCACTAACTAAATTCCATTTACACTAACACTTTACTCCAGAATGTCACACTCCATATTCTCATTGACTTCGGGAGCCACATACTGTAATAAAAGTTGTGAATAAGCAATTAAGGAAGAAGGCTATTGATTGGCTCTGTCAGAAATCGAACAGATATTAGTTTACTGAGGTTTCTCTGGGATTTGAAGTTTTCAACCTTGGTTTTTCTAAGATTGAGTAAAGATATTCTAGAATTTGATTGTCAGTTTTGAAACACAGGCATATTGAAAACATTAGGCAATTGTTAAGTTTGCATCCATTTAATACATCCCCTTGGAAACAACTATGTGCTTCGTAAACAAGGGTGCATTGTGATGAGTGTGGAGGGCACCTCCTACAGTGGAAACTCGCTGGAAGGTAAATCCTAGACACTCTTAACATGAGTAACCCAGTTTAGACTCCAAAACTGAACCTCGAGGATTTATTTAAGAAGGAAATTTAACTGACCCTCCTTTCTTACTTTATATAATGATATTAAACCTTCCTTATATAATATATATAATCATAGTCTCATTGTTTATCATTACATGCTGCGTACAAGGCAAACACATTGAGATCAGTCCCACCCTGCCCTGTTTGCCCTTGCAGTTCCATTTAAAGTAACTATAATGTCCCTAGCTTTTTCCATATTACCAAATAATGCATTTCTCTCAAACCTGTGCTATTCTTATTACCCCTAGATTTTGTGTTCAACCCAAAAGATGGGGCAAAGATAAGAAACAGACTGAACTGCAGTGTAAGGGGAATTACACTGCCTTATCCTTCTAATAGGTCAGTAAATGATTGGGGCACAAAAAATTCCAGGTGACTGAGAACAGCAATTCTGACATGAAGCCAGTCTAACAGAGCCAGGCCAGTGCCAGGCTTACATATAAAGCCTGCTGCAAGTCAGTTCAGTTCAGGATGTTCTATAAGACAGTGTGTGTGCTTGAGGTTCTGCAGGCTGGAAGAATGTCTAAAGATTACAGTTCTGAGAAGGGTCCCTAATAGATCCATGCTCAAAATTATTTCTCTAAGTAATAAATGACACATTTTAAGATGTAAAATTTGGCTAACTACTAATAGAACTACTATCACCAAACACTTTTATACTGCTCAGTACTCAGAATCAGCAAAATAAGATGGTTCTAATATTCATAGAGCATTACAACTCTACCACACCATTGCTAATTTTTACCCCATAGCTCTAATCCACAAGCAGTCAGCACTATTGCAAAGTTATAGAGAAATAAATACAACTGGTCTGTTTACTTCCTGGAACTGACTTCATTCATATCACCCATCTTTTATGTCAGAGTCACATGCCCTGTGTCAAATCCATGGGTTTCTTGTCATTTACATCCATTCAGCTTCCCATGCTTCCTTGCTTTCCCAACTTCTATACACACTCTCCTTTGTCCCTCCTCATCTTACCTTTTATATCTGTAACGCTGTCATTTTCTGAAAGTCTTACTTTGAATTGCTCATAGTGGATTTTTTACTCTAGAATGTAAGTTCCTCGAAGACAGAGGGGATGTTTGTCCTATGTGCACAGCACAGCCAAAGAATAAAGCTCTATGATCAACAGTAGGTCCCAGTGAACAAACAAATTAATGGTTTCTTTGTTAATCTATTGACAGATGAGAATTCAGAGACTGCAGACTTCATCAGACCGTATTTCAAACATAGCTTCCTACA
Organism: Chionomys nivalis; assembly: GCF_950005125.1. NCBI lineage: Eukaryota > Metazoa > Chordata > Mammalia > Rodentia > Cricetidae > Chionomys > Chionomys nivalis. The sequence continues at coordinate 9,270,179 of NC_080091.1, forward strand.
TCACAATCATCGACCCTCCTCATGACAGCACCAAATTCTCCAGCTACTGACAATTTTTGTGTGATCAGACCAAGCACAGCACTCCAGGTGAGAGGAGCCTGGCTCGCATCAGGACATGCCTGGTCTATTTAGCTGCACCAGTCTATCCCACAAGCTTGTCAACACTAGTCTCACCTCTGGCATCCCGACATGCAACATTCCTGAGCACATATTTGGGACTGAGTCTATGGTCCTGTCTCCGTTGCATTTTCCCCTGTGTGTCACAGTTCTACGTCTGAAGTAGCCACTAATAACTGCTGGTGAACACACAGAAGTCATGTTTATTCTCTTTGTTAAAAGTAGCATTTCATTCTGGTTTAGCTAGTAATGTAAGAAATAGAAACTTCCCATTTGTCTGCATGAATGACAACAAACTTGTGACATATTTTTCCTTTTAAACAGGAAGATTGAAGGTCACCTGTCCATTTTAAAAGTCAGGCTGAGGGATCATAAGCTCCATTTTCTGTCCACATCTCTGGTTCTACATCACAGATAGCAACCATGAGCCCTTCTTCCTGCTCCTGACTTCCCCAGTTTAGCAAAACCCCTGTTAAACTTTTTGTTAGTTTTGTTTTTCTCTTTTGGACAGATGACCCTTGTTTTGACGCAGACTACTGAGAGCAAAATAGAGCCAATATTGTTTCTCCATGGCTAAATTGTCCACACCGGAGAACTTGTATCGAATACTTTAACCAGATCACACTTTGTCTCATGTCTGCAATTCTTCCAACGCCCAAATTCAGCGAAAGCTTGCAATATGTCTATGGAGACCAAAAACATACTGATAAATTGAGTTATACACACACGTGCAACAGTGAGAAGAAAATTTGTCCACTATAAATGACATTTTCATAATGTCTATCAATCAACTCCTTGAAACTGTAAAAGCAGCTTAGTGATTGTTAATGTTTGCTATCTCCCTGCCTGTGCACAGCCTTCGGTAACAATCAAAGTCAAATTTAAGAATGCACTCACAACCACTGTGTATGCTCTTTGATGAAGGAGTAGATCTCCTCCATTGGTTTTGGCGAGTTTGAAGAAAGTTGCAGTCTATACTGTGTGTACCAGAGGTTATCAATCTAAAGAGAAGGAAATTCAGAAATTTTTAGATATTTATCTTTTCAGTTGGCTGTTCTAATCTTAGTTCTTACCCTTTCTTAATAATAACATGTTTTCCTTAAAAATATAGCATTTCAAAAAAAAATGAAAACGAATTTGAGTGTGCAGTCAACATTGCATGTGAATGGCTCTCATCAAGGTGGAGACCAAACTGAAGTTACAGCTCCAGACAATGTCTGCAGATCTTAGAAGAAACCATTCAGTCAGTAGACATCATGTATGGCAGGCAGCAGACTTCATGCTCACAGTTATACCCCACTCTACTTTTGGGGAAAAAATCAAGAATTTAGGAGTATAGTAGTAGAGAGTTAAATAATGATACTAGAAAGAGTATTTCACCTTATTTGTGCACTGAAATCTCCAACCCAAATCCTCTCCCCAGTTCCACAAATGACAAGTCAGTACATACACAGATGACCAGTTTAAGCACAAAGGAGAAGAACACAGAAGTCAGCTCTGAAATCTGCTTTTCTCATAACTCAAGTGTTGATACAGATTTAAAGGATTGATATTTATCTAAACTAAATTTAAATGGAGAAGATCATTAAGAAATAAGCAGTACAGGTGAAAGGCTTTTAATTTAAGCAGCAATCTGAGTATAATTCTAAAAATTCCTTTCATTTTTCTGGACTTCATTTCTATATAACTGGGAAACACTCGATGCCCATTATTTCAGAGAAACTCACATGTAGCTGCTAGTCTTTCCAGCATTTATTGGCTTTCTAAACTATCACATGTCTGTATATATGGTAATGAAACAATATCAGAAAAAAAATATCTGACAATTTGAGCATTTTCTCTGTGAAAGGGTCTATCTAGTGTCTAGACTAGTTATATTTATGGGCCTGTTTAAACAATATGTAAATCTCTGCTATAAGATCGCCTTATTTAGTTTGTGCTTTATACAAGCCCTAGTGTTCTATATAATTAGGGGAAATTACTTTTGGATATGAAGACAACACAGTTGGTTATATAATCCCTGCTCCTTTATCCCTCACACACCCACACAAATCTTTATTCTATTTTAATGTGACTTTTAAAAATTCATTCTGAATTGCACATAGCCTTCTGTTCTTGTATGATTAGTTTCATTTCCTGTGGATAATCTCCAGTTGAATCTACTTCCCTACAGATGACATAATTTCACCCTTCTTTGCTGAAATTTGGGAGCTGCACTGTGCCTATGCACTGTGTTTTCTTTAGCCATTTGTCCACTGATGGACACCAATGCTGACTGCACAGGCTGCAGCTGTGAGAGATGCTGTGATAAACATGGATGTGCAGGTGTCTCCCATAGAAATGGATCTTGTTATGAGAGTGGACACCCAGGAGTTGTGACAGAGCCTCTACTTTTTTGATTTAGAAGAAACCTCTGTATCGATTTCTCTAATGTCTGAACTAATTTACTTTCCCAAAACTGTGTGCAACAGTCTTTATTGCCTGTACCTTGGACAACATTTGTTTGTAGTTTTTTTTTTTTTTCTTGTCTTGCTAGCAATGAAGAACAGAAAGAGAATTTAAGTGTGGGTTTGATTTGTATCTCTCTGATGGCTAAAGATTAAAACAATATCATATTTATATTGGCCATTTCACTTCATCTAAGGTGTCTGTTCATTTTCCTGTTAATTTATTGGATTATTTATTCTCTTGGCATTTAATGTTTTTGGTTCTTCTCTCTGCCTGTTGAACACCTGGCAGAGACTTCCTGCCATTCTGTTGTTTCTTTCTGCAATTGGTTGAGATTCCTTTGCTACACCAAGCTTCTCAATTTGGTGTAATTCCATTTGCCAATCATTACTTCAGTCATTCAGATTATTCCTTAATAACCATATTTATGTCCTATGCTCCTTCAAATGTCTTGTTTTTTTAACCTGGGTTTTGAATAAAGTGATAGATAAGGACTTAGTTTTATTTATCTACATGTGTATACCCAGTCTTTTCATCATATTTTTTAAGCTGAACGCAAGTTTTTAAGGTTTTAAAAAGCAATGTATATTTTGATGCCTTTGTCAGGTTCCAATGGCTATCTATGTATGGGCTTTTCCAGGCCCCATTTTCCACCATCTTCTTGACCACTTTTGTGACAGTAAAATGTACGCTAGTATGACTGAAATTAATTTCAAACCAGATATTCTGATACCCTCAGCATTCCTGATTGCTCAGGATTACTTAGACTATTAGGGTTTCTTGTGCTTCTACATGAATGTTGAGGGCTTTATATTTTACTCCCTATTTCTTTAGAGAATTTCAACAGACCCTAAATGGAGACCATTCCTATCTCTAGATTGTTCTTGGTGATGTGTGCATTTTATCAATATTAATTCTACTTAAAAGATCAGCTTTTAAAGTACAGTTAGCTAAAGCTTTGTTGGTCTTGGATAATTTATTAGTCATAGTATTGAAACCAGTGACCAAAGGGAAATTGTAAGCTGGGAACATTCTGCTTGACAGCCTTGTTTCTGCCCCAGGATCTCAAACTTACAACAGTGGCTTGAGTTAAGGCAAATAGTCTTGCATAAATTATTCTAGGCTGAGAATTATTATTATTCTATTATTATTATTATTATTATTATTATTATAGAAATCTCTCTAGAATGAAAAAGAGAATTCTCAGTCTATTTATTGCTTAAGTAAAACCAGACATTCCATAGACTGCTGTTTCAAGAATTCCCCCAGGTTTTCAAATTATTCTAGATTGCCCATAACCACCAAAAAACTTATAACTCAATTTGTTATTAATTCATATGGTGTATACATGTCCACACATATATACAGATATATGTATATATTCTTATTTCCAGTTTGTCCCTCTGCATTCTCTATATCTATATTCTCTATATTAGTAGTTGGTTGTATGGTTATTGTGAATAGTGAAGTTTGCCAGTGAAGAATTCTCTCTAGAAAAGAGCATAGTGTTTGCTGACAACCCATGTAAGTGTTCTTCCTGTATTCCCCAAATCACATGGAAACTGATTATATATAACACAGTACAAATTCTAGATCTATTGTTGTTACACTGTGTTCTTCAGACAATGAGAGAAATGCCTTTACTTATTTAGACACAATTTATTTTTCTGAAAAGTTTTTATCCACTCTTGTCTGAATTCATGAATGAAGACAAAGATATTGAATAGTGATGATACTAAAAACATGACTTTCAGTTTGTCCGCACTGCAAAGTTATGCATTATTAAAAGAAATACCAACATTCTTAAATTTTGTCTTAGGGCAAAATGAAGTGGTAGGAAATACTTGTTTTGGGCAAGGCCTTCAGGGCTTAATGCAGATAAATTAATCAATCAGAACCAAGTCTTATAAATACAAGTTCTTGTTCTAATACCCAAGGCTTATCACAGGCATAAAATAAGGGTCAAAAAAAGAGTGTGTCCATAATTCCTGTCCAAGAACTGTTGTTGGCATCAAGTTCATCCCCTTCCTCAACCTGATCACCACCATGCCCAGAATTTTCTACCACCTTTCTCTACCTTGGCCACATATAAAGTCAATCCTGGGGTGGAGGAAATCTTTCTAGAATGAAAAAGAGAATTCTCAGTCTATTTATTGCTTAAGTAAAACCAGACATTCCATAGAGTGCTGTTTCAAGAATTCCCTCAGGTTTTCAAATTTCACTGTAGACGTCACCTTTACATTTAGAGTTTTACATCCAAGGTTCTTTTGGTGTATTAAACGTTTCATTCTTTGCTGCTCTTGTATTTTGTTGTTGTTTCATTGATGCTGTTGTTTGCTTTTCCTGGGCCCTTTTGCTGTTTAATTCCTTCCTGTTCTCTTTATGTTGAGGGAGAAACATTGAGCCTTTTATACCTGTTAAGTAGCTGCATCCTTCATTCAATCTTTACTCTGACACTCCAGAACTCAAGTCTCTGGGTTCTAAGTTCCTCTCAATTTGGGTATCTCCCAAGGTTTTCTTGGTGTCCTCATGGAAAGATGGTGAGCTTCCCTTACCTAAAGTCCACAAATAAGGTGATAACTACTTTTATGGATTAGTCTTGTTATCAAAACACACCTGATCTCTGGGAGATTCCTAAAAAAAAACATGAAAACTAAGAAGCAAGGACAACTGATTGCATCTTAAATCTTTCCAAAGTACTACTTTTAATTTGGGGAGTATCATCTACTTCTAGACCAGTAAGAAAGTAGTCTAGCATTATTCTTCTAGAAGACACATTTATATCAGAAGAATTAGAGTGTATTATTAAACAGGCATGACACAAAGTGGAACAAACAAGACTGGCTGGAGTTTGCATGAGTATCCAGACACCAGGGAAAGAGTGGCAAAATGTTCATGTAAAGAGGGTAATTTTTTCCTCAGGATTTCTGTGTGTCTGTCTCTCAGTATCTGTTTCTCTCTCTCTCTCTCTCTCTCTCTCTCTCTCTCTCTCACACACACACACACACACACACACACACACATACACACACACACACACACACAAAATCTTGAGTCTCCTTCCACCACCTCCCTGGTGCTGGAATTATAAGCATGTACAAACTTTATCTGTTTTATGTGATACTGGGGTCAAATCTTAAGGCTCTACATATACTAAGCAAGAATTCTACCAACAGAGCATACAAGGACAGTTTTATAACCCAGACCAAAGTACTTCTAAAAATGCATATATTTCAAGCTCTAAATTAGTTTAACACCTAAAACAGTATTTTCATCAAATAATAAGAGGCTTAATAAAAAGTGTGGTAAATTTTTATATATGACTTTCTCTAGCAATACCCTTAGGTGACGTCATTTCTGAAGAATCTGTGTTTGAGCTTGTGCTGGTGCTGCTGAGATTATTCACCACAGGGTCATGGGGTCAACTAGAATCCTTTATTTGATGTGACTTGCACTTTACATGGGATGTCAACTGAAGGCTGAATGTTAGGCCATCTCTATTTCTTTATTTTAAAATTCAGCAAAATTTCATTAGATCAAAGGCTTTCTGGAGAATTCATCTAGAAGTAAACAGCCTGAAGAAGATTTGGAACAAATGTTGTTATCTTCAACAGCAAAATGAACATAATAATGTGATATGATTGGATGTTTTGACTTCTGTTTTATGTCTGTTTTTCAGAGTTTAAAAAAAAAAAAAAAAAAAAACATCTGAAACCAGTGCCTTTACAGCTTCAAATATGGAATTTGTAGGACATGGTAATAATAAGGGGTTGAAAAGAACACTTTAGGGAGTATATCTAGCCCTTACAATTCGAGGTCTAGGATCATAATGAGTCAGTTTGGGAGTATAATAGATATCACAATGTCTAATGAAGATTTCTAAACTTATGTGTATAGTTTTTGAGATACACACACAAAAGCATATATACACTTATCTCTTTCTCATCATCTGTAGTAAGCATCAATATTAACTATGGGTGTTGAGCTATAAATATAAAGGGCCTTCCAGTAACGGAATAGTCAGTTTAAGTATCAACCTAACCAACCTCTTGAGCTCTTGATAGTTCTTTAGTAACTGGTAGAAAAACACGATGCCTAGACAAAGTGGGCAGAAGAGCAAGGACATGTCCAGCATGAAGCCAGAGGCTCATGCAAAGAAGAAGAAAGCAACCTTAGGTCAGGGCTTTTTGTCTTCTTAAGTTTTAGCACTGAAGGTCTCATGTCTACTTAAGATTAATTATAGATAAATTATCATTTTTTATAGTAAGACAGAGGATACATTTGGTTTCTTACACTCTACACACACAGGAAACAGGAACTATGAGAAACACATAGGAAGTAGAAACCATCACTTAAATACAGGAAATAGGAACTGTTCCCTAAGCATAGGAAGTAACAACTATGCTTAAATCTTAGGAGGTAGGAACTATAGCACAAACACAGGAAGCTTACTCTACTGGCTCATGAGTGTGACCCATCAAGGCTACCAGAGTAATGTTTTTTTTTTATCAGATTATGTTAGCCAACTAATAATGCATCCAGGAGAAGAAACAGAAGCCCTCTTACAATGGGGGGAAAACTGGTCAATGAGCCTGGTTTTGATTCACATCCCTATAATCCCAGGACAAATCAAAGGAGAAGGATCACTAGACTATGCTGCATAGGGAAGTCATATACATCATTTGCTATTGAAACTGACTGTGTGGATAACAACATATTTTCATGTTAACATTATGTAAGTAATTATTACATACCTTGGGTCTTATGTAGGAAGAAGGGGAAGCCTGGCACTAAATACTTGAAATGAAAGGGGAATTTGGTAACAGAAACTACAAACGTTATCAAGGTGATGCTATTTTCTTTTCCTGTTGAAAACAGACACAAGCACATTGGATGAAAACTATACAGACTTGATACCTTTCAGTGAAAAGCTTAGAGGTTCAAGTCAACCTCACTCAATGAAACTCCAGGCTCTTTCATGTCTGCTCCTTCCCAGGGACTCTAGAAGATAATGTGCCTCATTATTCCTTACAGCCCCTAGAATTGATGGCATTTCTCTGTTTCATTGCTCCTTCCTCTGTCATCAAGCCAGGAATCCAAAATTTTCCATTTTCCCCAGACCAGCCTAAGTCAACACATCTGACACAACTGACTGTACTAACTTCCCTCTTAGAAAGACCCAGCTGATTTAATCAGAAAACGTGGGCACGACCCTTAACCCCACATGCCAGAATATTTAACCCCATCAATCCTGCCAAGTTCATTTCACCAAGGAAGTCAAACTAAGGATAGGTTTGGACATTCACAAATGCACTTCTTCTTGCTCTTGTTTTCATCCAGGTATACGCATGAAATTTCCTTCCTCTATTACCCTGTGCCTTGTTTCTTTTCAGGCAGGTTCTTTTGCTGGAACTTTAATTTTGCCTGCAGCCAGTAAGCCCCAGAGATCCTCCTGCCTCTGAGACTTTTTATGATCAGATTACTGCCATGTGCAAGTCTATGCTCAGATTTTACAAGCATGCTGGGGTCTAACCTTAGGTCCTAATGTTTGTGCATAAGAACACCTAACCACTGAGCCATCACTCTAACCCAGTGTTAATCACTAGGGGAGAATACATTATGCTATAAAGGCAATGTTCTTATACCAATACCATCATTAAGTTAATCTGTTAAATTTGTTTCATTTCACAAACACTGTAAAATTAGAAACCAGACAAGGTTTCTCTGTAGCTTTGATGACAGTCCTGGAACTAGCTCTTGTAGCTACAGAGAAAACTTGTCTCAAAAAAACAAAAAACAAAAAACAAAAAAAAAGAAAAGATTTTATTTAGCTTCCAATTTTTTCAATATGAATTTTTAATTTTCTTACTTTCTATGAGTGCTTTTGAGCAAAAGTCTATAGGGAAACAGAGCATGTATGCCCATAGCCATGCACATGCATGCATGCCCCCCCACACACACAATGTTATAAGATAGTATTGACTGTCAATTTGATGACATCAAGAATTACCTAGAAAAACAGTACCTCTAGGGATTTTCTACTTAGGGTGAGGGATTATCTTCATTAGATTAACTGAGGTGGGAGACTTGCCTTAACTGTGAGAAGCATTATTCCGTAGGCTCGGGTTTCAGGCAGAATAAAATAGAAAAATATAGCTGACCATAAGCATTCGTCATTCTTTGTATCTTGATTGGGATGCAATGTTACAAACTGCCTTGAACTTCTACTGCTGTGATTTGCCCAACAAGATGGATTTTAGCTTCAAATTGTGAAGCAAAAATAAACTCTTTCTCTCTCAAGTATCTTTTATCAAGTTATGCTAACACAGCAACAGGAAAACAAACATGACACACATAGACACATACACAGCTACAAATACACACACAATATGTGCACGTGCATCCACAGCTACAAATATACTCACACAATGTATGCATTATGGCCATATACACATTCACAGACACAATGAACTCAGATACATAAAAGCTAGATGCCATAATACTTTTACATACACAGAGAAACGCATACAAACATATCCATTCATTCATAGAGATAAACATACACACAATCCAAGCACCTAGACACAACATACTCTCACATACAGATACATACACATGAATGCACAATTCATACCTAGACATACACACACATACAACTCCTGGTTATCTCATCAGATAGAGACAAAACATTTAAAATGCTAAGGAAATCAATGTATTTTTCAATGAAAATTTGAGCACCAACTAATAGAGATTATTCTTATTTTCAAATCAAAGCCTTGGTTCTATTATAAATATATTGATTTACGTGCTTTAGAAACTTGCAATTATACCGATTTTCATTTAATTCTCTTCTAACCGTATAAATATCAGAACACGTAGAGCAGGTCACAATTCAATACATTTCATTTTCTAGACTACTAGCTTTACTAGCTTATAGTTTTTGAAAGATAGATTTGAATCATGTCACATATGAAAATTTTTAAGTCTATTTGATGATCTCCACAGATAGATTTTCACCGTTTCCTCAGATGTCTGTGGTACTCTGCCATGAGGAAGCTCACAATAGAGTCCTATTAATATGCTCTGATCCACATCATTACCTGTGAACTTATGTATTTCAGTTTGATATGCGTCAGCACACTGTGTCTTACTAATATATTTCAAAGAGGAGAAAATTATCATTCTGGCAATTTGTCATTTGTGTTGTCTTCCTTCTCATCCCAATAATTTTCATGTGAGATGTCTAGATAGGACAGTATAAATAAACACAAACACTTAAATGCACTTGCTGCAGACTCATTTGTGCTTGAAGCAGAATTGAAAGCTGGGGTTCTTAGAGAAACAAACAGGCTCCAACCCAGGAATATATTTTCATGTCAGAGGCAGGAAGTATGGGCATGATCAGAGCCTCTGCCAAAACCCATGGCTTTTGACTCATGGGAAAGAGGCTCAGTATGAATAAACAAGTTCAGAACAGATTAAAGGGCCACTCTCCATGTAGCTTTTGTTGGGTCAAGCACACTTTCCACAGAGCTATAGTCATACAGACAGGAAAAAACCCAACCAAGTCTATCTTTCTCAGCAATGAGCATAAAAGTCTCTCAGGAAAGATAGAACCTAGGAGGCAATATCAAATTATATAAAAATAATAGTGAGATTATCCAGAGGAATAGATTAATAGAATAAGGATATATTAACAGGGAATTTACTAGTTTGATTGCCTTACATGCATGGTCTGTGTTGTCCTACAATAGAAGTGATATCAAATTATATAAAAATAATAGTGGAATTCTCTAGAGGAACAAACTGATAGAATGAGGATATATTAACAGGGGATGCTAGACTGTCTGACATGCATGGTCTGTGTGATCCTACAGTGTTGTAATATGAGCAGCAGGGCTCCATCCCCGGCACCCAGCCGCCCGCATGGCTTTACCCAAAATAGTTACACGGAAACTGTATTCTTTTGAACACTGCCTGGCCCATTAGTTCTAGCCTCTTATTTGGCTAGCTCTTACATATTGATCTAATCCATTTCTAATATTCTGTGTAGCACCACGAGCTGGCTTACCAGGAAAGATCTTAACCTGCGTCTGTCTGGAGTGGGAGAATCATGGCGACTGCCTAACTCGGCTTCTTTCTCCCAGGATTCTGTTCTGTTTACTCTGCCTATCTAAATTCTACCCTATCAGAGGCCAAGCAGTTTCTTTATTAATTAACCAATGAAAGCAACAGATTAGAAAGAAATCACTCCCACACCACTACAGTGGATGTCCTCACATTCCTCACACTGCCGATGCTGAGAACTGGAACTGCCTCCACAGTACCATTCTGAAACTGAAGGTCTGGAGAACTCCTGGAGTTCTCAGCACATGCTGGATGCCTGAAGAAATTGTGTTCCAGCATCAGAAAAGGAATGTGGCAATCGGTCGCAGCAGCAGCAAAATGCAAAACTTGAAGGCAATGAGGGGGAAAGCACTTTTTCCCTTTGGACCTCCTTTTATGTGGCTGCCACTGGAAGGTGCCTCCCACATTTGCAGTGGGTTTCCTCAGTCCAAATGACTTGAACAAGGGAATTCTCACAGATGAGCCTGGAAGCTTATTTCTTAATTGATTCCAGATACTGTGCAGATTAACCCCACAGATGATAAACAACCCTGCAATTGACTTGTAAACCAATGGTAAACAGTGGCTAATCTTCAGCTATGAATGAGTAAGATGGGATCAAAGAGGCATGCCAGGGTATCCATGGCCTCAACTACAGAGGGAGATAGATATTAGGAGAAACCATGAGTTAGATATGAAGGTTTGTTGTATGTTCAGTCAAAATGATGTAGAAGAAAGAGGAAAAGAAGTTCACAGGACTTTCTCCAATGTAAAAATATATAAAACATTGAAAAGGGAATAAAAATTAGCAATCAAATGGTCAAAACAATGAAAGCCACTAAAAGACGTTAAAGATAATAATCTCAATGAAAGAATTCAACAAGATTGTAAGTAGCTGTTATTCAATATACTCCAAATGTGTTTAAAGACAGATTTAATGAAAATGTATTAAAAAAACAAACCAAATGGAAGGATGTGTCTGTAAACATGCAATATTTAGAGACAAGAACGTATTGGATGATCTGAAAAAACAGAATGAAGAAGAAAATATGCAAACACATATGGACACAAAGCCAGAACTTAAAAGGAAAGAAGAAAAGAGTAGTGAGGATCAGCATCAGCTCTGGGAAATGCTGAAATACAAAACAGCCTCAAACTGTGTCTTTGCAGTTGGAAAAAATAGAGGAAGATGGTGATGAAGGACAGGCTGAAAATGTTTAATATTTTATAAGCAGCATGAACATGGGCCTGGTCAAAATAAACACACAAAACCTACACATATCTTAAGAAAGTTGCTGGGCAAGATTAAGAAAGTGACTGAAAAGAAAATAACACTATACAGACAAAATCAAGTATCCTAGTGACTGAAGAGATCCCTTCAGAAATCAGGAAAGGGAGGGTCCATAAGGAACTACAAACCATTGACAAAAAGGCTTTCAACCTCAAACATTACATTCACGAACAATATCCTTCATGAGTTCGGGAAGCCAGGACCTTGTTCAGTAGGCAGCAAGTGGAAAGTCAGACCTGTTCATCTCCAGACATTCTCAAAATAAACGCACCAGCATCTACTCAGACCCAAGAGAAGTTGGAGATAGAAGTGAGAAGCATTAGAATTTGAGAGGAAGAGATAGCAGCAATATTTCAACAACTGCAAAAAGTCACCTTTCTCCTAATAATTCCCTAATGTAAATGACAGGAAAACTCCTTACATGATAAGCCAGTAAAACAAGAGTTAGAAAAAAGTGGGCATTCACAATTTAGTTCATAAAACTACACTAAAAGGAATAAAATAAGTAGCCATCATGAAAACATGTTAAAATAATCAAATACTAAAACCCATGCACAAAAAGGATAATACACACTTTTTAAGGAAGAAATTAATTTTAAAAAGTAGCAAAATTATTGCACTGAAAGGGCCTTATTATATAGGTAATTTATGTGGCATAAGCAATAAGCCAGAAGACAGAGTGTCAAATTAGGTTGTTTTAAAAGAAGCAGATTATATTCTGCATGCTGTCTGCTTAAAATATAAAATGTCAGAAAAACATAAGAAAATAGGAAAGGACAGACATTCACTACTAACACAGAACAGATACTGTCTACATCCACCTCAGACAGAGTACTGGAGAACAGATACTATCTACATCCACCTCAGACAGAGTACTGGAGAAGAACAGATACTGTCTACATCCACCTCAGACAGAGGACTGGAGAAGAACAGATACTGTCTACATCCACCTCAGACAGAGGACTGGAGAAGAACAGATACTGTCTACATCCACCTCAGACAGAGGACTGGAGGGGTTATTAGATGAAACTAGGAAATCCATGATGAGATGCTAAAATCAAAACTCACTGAGGATATTGTGATGTTAAGTGTGCATGCACCTAGCCATGTGTCAGGAGCCATGTTCCCCCAAAATTTACAGAAAGCACCGCCGTGAGGAGTTTTGCAGAGGGCTTCACTTCCCAATTGTATTGAGAATAGTCTTATTGACAAAGCCTATCCCACACCCAAATTAACTGTTAATAGAGAGCTATCGGTTAACGGAACCCGCCTCACATTCCAAACTATCTAGAGAACTAGGTGTGTCAACTTGTAACTTCCTCACCAAGGAATCGTGACCTGACCGATTGTAACCTCTTGGCCTACGTGATAGACGTGGACCACGTTGCAAGATCCCGTGCCCCAGCCCCCCAAGCTCCTCATCCAGGGGCTATATAAGCTGTAACTATGACTCTAATAAAGGGAGGCTTCGACAAATATGCTTAGCCTCATTCCTCTTATCAGACTATGTCTTTCAGGTGGTACCTCTCCGTGACCCTGAAATAACTGACCAACCAGGCGGGTTACAGACCCTAGACAGAGTGACCTGCCAAGGCAGTTGACAGCCATGATACTTCAGAAGACATGAAGCAAGATAGATAGAAATAGATAGAGAAATGGAAAAGCCATATAACTTAGAAACATCAACATTCACCTTTGATCATAGGTATGGTAAGTAGAAAGATAAACATCAGGGACATTGACTAAATCAACCACCACAGTGACCATTAAACGATGCTTGTTTATAAAATGTTTAATCTACAAACTGTATCAGAGTATACATTTCTAAAAAAAAAAATAAAGTTCAAATATATCATTTAGCGAGTTGGGAAACAAAGCGTAAAACAGGAAAAAAAAACAACCAATTTAAATTGGATTGAAACATAAAAAGGAATATTCTTTCAACCTAAGAGAATTTTAAAAAGTAACCAAGAGAGGCTGTACCAGCCCAGCAGGTCCAGTTATTTCAGGGTCTGAAGGGGCACTACCTGAAAGAACATGGGCGAGAGAGAGAAAAGGAGACCAAGCAAATTTTACTTGTCAAAGTCTCCGTTTATTAGCGTAATGGCAGCAGCTTTTATAGCCCTTGGATGAGGAATTTGGCTTGGGGAGGGGGGCAGGGGTAGGAAGGAACTCTGCTGGTGCAGCACACCTGGTGTTCTCTGTGCAAGTGGAAACCTTTCTTTTGTGATTCCAACAACAAACAATTCTCTAGATAGTTGGAATGTGGGGTGGGTTCCATTAACAAATAGTTCTCAATATAGTTGGGGTGTGGGGCACTCTGCAAACATCCTTAGGACAATGGTCCCTGCTATCATCTTTAAGAAAATGGCTCCTGACAAGAGGCTGGAGAGATGGATCATCAGCAGTACAGAGCCCTGGATGCTCTTATAATGAACTCAGATTCAGTTCTGAACACCCACATAGATGCTCACAACCATCTACAACTGCGCAAAATCCAGTGCTATCTTCCAGCCTCTGCAGACAGTGGGCACAAACATGTTGCACATACATACATAGAGGCAAAATATTCACACACCTAAATTTTAAAAATCTTTTTAAAACAAGACAAAAAAACCAAGAGTAGGAAAATAAGCTCTATTTGACTGTGAGCTAGAAATTCTGTTTGAGATTATAAATTAAAAAAACAAGTAATAGATCTCAATAATAAATGTTAAAAATTAATGGAAGATACCACAGGGTGTGGCACTTCATTAAAATCAATTGTCTTGCCATGCAAAAATTGATACTACTAGGAGTCAAATCACAAAGTAAAATGCCACCAAAAATAGCAGAATGGCAAGGTGAGGGATACTAATGCAAATGTGAAAGAAATATGGAAATGTCTACCTGAAGGACGCTAAACACAGGACTGCAGAAATCACTGCAGACAGATGGAGAGCTTTAGAACCTTCTTCAGTGAAGACTCGGCATTCATCAGATCTCAGTTGTCCCCCAGTGGCCTACAAATGAAGAGTAATTCAAAGTTTGTTCCTTTTGACAGCAGGATTCACACTTTCTATAGAAAACCAATTCGATTATAACATAAAGGTTTTAAAAACAACTGCCTAGGAAATGTGCAAGGGTAAGTGTGACACAGAGATTGTGAGAGTGGGCAACCAATGAATGGTCCAGCCTCAGATCCATGACATGAGAGTGAGAACACCCATGACATGCCTGGAGTGCCTGAACCCAGACGCTAGATGGCCCAGAGACCTAGGATAGAATCAAACATGACTGGAAAAATAATCAGTGCAGTATTGCCTAATGATATTCTGCTATACTCATAGATTAGTCCCTAAGCCCAATAACCATCAGAAAGGCTTCATCCAGCAACTAATGAAAACAGATGCAGAGATCCACAGCCAAACCTTAGGTTGATCTCAGGGAATCCTGCTTAAGAGAGGGAGGAAAGATTGTAGATGCCAGGAGGGTCAAGAACATCACAAGAAAGCCAACAAATTCAACTAACCTAGGCTCACAGGAGCTCACAGAGACTGAACTGCCAACCAGGGAGCCTGCATGGGACCCACCTAGGCCCTCTGCATATATGTGAGAGTGGTACAGTTTTTTCTGCTTGTAGAACTCCTAACAGTAGGAACATGGGCTGTCCCTAAATCTGTAGTTGACTTTTGAGAACCCTTTTCTCACTGGGTTGCCTTGTCCAGCCTTAATACAAGGGGAGGAGCTTAGTCCTAGTGCAACTTGATATGCCATGCTTTGTTGACACCCATGGGTAGCCTGCCCCTTTCTGAACAGAAACTGAGGAGTGGATGGGGGTGTGAAGAGGGGAACTGGGGGGAAGGATGGGAAGATAGCAGGTAGGGGAAACTGCAATTGAGATGCAAAATAAGTCAATAAATTTAGTTTTCAAAAAGAAAGGAAGATCACATTTTTTATGAAGATTTGGTGAATTCTTTAATTTTAAAGGTTCAACATTGTAATGGTGGCCAGATGATAATCTCACAGATATATTCAAAAGAACGAAGTCTCCATACAGAAATACAGAATGAGGCTGGTTGAATATTTTGAATACAAAGATATTCCAGTGGAAAGTGTAGCTACGAAATGAAGGTGCAGCATCTGAATATGTTTGCTCTGCAGAACAAACCACATCTCAGAATCCAGATTAACGACTGAGAGAGCATGAGCTTGTCACTTAGAACTGCTATCTCTTCAGGGAAAATGGAGACACATTCAAAATAACGCTTTAGCACTCCCAATAGATAAAAGAAATTGATAAATTCGACTTCATCAACATTTGAAAGCTTGTAAATTTTGAAAGATGTTTTTGCAAAAAGGCATAGACACCATGGGAGAAACGCTTGCAAGTCACAAACCTCAGAAGGTGCTCATTTCAGGCCTTATAAAGAACTCTCAGAACTCATCCAGAACACAGGAGAGCCAGCAGAAAAGAGTGAATGGCTGGAATAAATGTTTCGCTGAAGCAGCTCTGCAGAAGGCAAGTAAGAACAAGAAAGATTTGGACACAAGCATAACAGAATACCGCCACACTCAAGGAAAGAATCGGGACAAATAAACAAGCCTTGACTTTGGTATGAGGCATCCGGGAATCCTGTGTAAATGTAGGGGGTGAGAAGGGACCAGGGCCTCTGAAAACAGCCTGGCCTCTTCCAGTGGCATTAAGAACATGCTCCCCATGCTTCTGAGCAGACACATTCCGAGATATTTTGTTAAGAGTACTGAAGACTCGTGTTCACACAGAGCATAATGGAAAGTCTATACAAGTCTACTCCCAATCACTGCAGGGGAAACAAGCTAAACTCGCTCTGTTGGAGTACAGATAATATGTTGTATAGAGAATGTGAAATACTTGCGCCATTTGCACAATTGGCTGTCAAAAAGAATCAACTACTGATACTCACAGTTTAACCACGTTTCCATCTAGAAGATAGTTCGGAGCATGAAATTAGAAGAAAACTGACCAGTTTTTTTGCCTTGCCCGATATGAAGGGGGACTGCCTAAATATGGAAATGATGGGATATTTGCTATCTTTTTTGCAATTGCACAGCAGCAACCACTTAAGTGAATTAATCTTTTAGGTAAATTCAAAGACCCATCATTAAATACAGTGAATTAAGTTCATGAAAAGCTTTTAAAGCATTATGACAAAAATAATATAAAGACTTTAGCCCAGGAGACAATAACATAGTCCCTACTAAGCTCATTCATTCACTCATTTATATCCTCATACAAGTCAATAACAACTGATTAGCAAGGAGCGTGTTAAGGGTTTGCTGATCATTGAATGTAGGTGGCTGTTAGAGAATAGTGAGGGAGGAGAATTAGTAACCTGGAAGCTCAGAAGATAGAGCTTTCTATATGAAATCAAGTCATCATGAAAAGAATGAGAGATTTCTGTCTTGAGCATAATATATCCTGGGCATGCATGCACATTGTCAAGATCTCTCAAACGTCGTCTCTCCCAATTCTCTTAAGTCTCTGTGTTCAGACAACTGCAACTCTTAGACTCACTACCACCACTTAGGTTTGATTTTTATTTGACTCTGGAAAGCCTCTTCCACTTTACTCTTAAGGACTGAACTTCTCTCCTATTATAGTCCAGCATTTTGAAGTTTGGGGATATTGATATTAGGTTGAAAGGCCGACCACTGAAGGGACATTAACCCACTCAGTCTTACGATGATAGCAAGCCTTGCTCTTCTCCCCATTCCCTCTGCCTTGCTAAAAAAAACGGTTAGTCATCAAGGTTTATTCCTGCAGCATCTAGTCACTTCCTCCTCCAGAGTCTGACTACCAAAGTCCAGCAATCAAAAGCCATCTTTGGCTCACCTAACTAGCATGTCCAATTAAAATTAAACACCTCATCCTAATGTGAGGTTTTCCCCATTACCTTTACAAACAGACATTTGCCTATGTGCTGTGTGGGTTTCCTTTCTATCCAGAGGCAGTCCTTTGTCCCTCTGGACAAATATCCCTGCCCCCTTCCCTGGTACTCTTCCCTTTCTCCCTTGTGCCCTGTCTCCTTTATCACCATATCCTAGCCTATTCTAACACAGAGTCCTCCTCCTAAAAATTACACCTGCAAGCCGGGCAGTGGTGGTCCATGGCTTTTAATCCCAATACTCAGGAGGCAGAGGCAGGCGGATCTCTGTGTGTTGGAGGCCAGTCGGGTCTACAAGAGCTAGTTCCAGGTCAGGCTCCAAAGCTACAGAGAAACCCTGTCTTTAAAAAAAATGACACCTGCAAAGGTCGTTTGCTGCTGTCCCCTGCCTAAGTCAGAAAGCAGCCACTTTAACTTTGCTTCCCCACTTAATAAAGGGTAATCTGGGGACCCAGAGGAATGCCCCCTTTGCAAGGGTCTCTTTCAGGACCACCTTTTCAATGAATATCCTTGCTCATCTTGTTTGTGTGCTCCTGTTCTGAGTGGGCTTTTAACGGTTGCTTCTCTTATTTAATATTTTCCAGCCCAGGAAAATATCTTTGTGGATTTTCTTCTCAATCAGACCAAATGTGAATTCATCCCACCTCTATCAATCCACCCATCCTAAACCAAACCTCTGCTTCCAGCTTTTGTTCTTAAAATGTTAGCTGGTCCCTGGTGGGCTCACGGAGCAGCCGCCAGTCCGGCAGAGACCGCTGCCAGAGCGGTGCAGATTCCCAGCGACAAAAGGCAGACACAGCTCACACTGGGTCCTGGGAAAGTCACTCAAGCAGCGGCAGCGGGAGACAGAGACATGGACAGACAAAACATGTTAAATATTTATTTAGGGGGGTTATGGAGGGGAAAGGGAGAAAAGGGGGCAGAGGGAGGGAGGGAGGAAGGGAGGGAGGGAGGGAGGGAGGGAGAGAGAGAGAGAGAGAGATTGAGAGAGAGGGGAGTAGGAAAAGTAGGAGAAAGAAAGAAAGAAAGAAAGAAAGAAAGAAAGAAAGAAAGAAAGAAAGAAAGAAAGAAAGAAAGAAAGAAAGAAAGAAAGAGAGAGAGAAAGAAAGAGGGGAGGAGCAGGGAACACAAGTGCTCCAGGAAGAGAGGACAGCAAGAGAGAAAGTTCAAGATGGCAACAAGAGATCAGAGGTTCCTGGGAGTGGGTGTGAAAGGGGCAGGGACCAAAAGAATAACACCAGCTATGTGTTGTAATAGGAGCAGCGAGGCTGCTTCCCGCCACCTGGCTAGCTTTAGCTTTACCCGAAATAATTACACGGAAACTGTATTCTTTTAAACACTGCCTGGCCCATTAATTCCAGCCTCTTAATGGCTAGCTCTTACATATTGATCTAACCCATTTCTAATATTCTGTGTAGCACCATGAGCTGGTGGCTTACCAGGGAGGATCTTAACCTGTGTCTGTGTCCAGCAGGAGAATCATGGCGACTGCCTGACTCAGCTTCTTTCTCCCAGCATTCTATTCTGTCTACTCTGCCTACCTAATTTTCTGTCCTATCAAAGTCCAAGCAGTTTCTTTTTTAACCAATGAAAGAACAGATAGAAAAATGACCCTCCTCCATCAGCTATGGATGTAATCTTTAATCTGATAGCCATCTTGTGACGAAGGAGTTTTCATCTGTGATCTGTGAATGAATGGGGAAAGAGAAGCACTGCCTCTATGTGTCTATTCATTAACCACAGAGGGATGCTGTGGTATCCTACTACCATTAACAATAATAATATTTGACAAAAAAACAACACACAAAAAAACTACTTATCATGTCTTACACTGCAAAGTCTGAAAGAAATCAATTATGAGCTAATAAAATAACATAAAACATCTCATTTTTAAAAATTAAAATTATTCTGACTACAGATATGACCAAAGTCTGACATGGTGAACCATGAGTTTCACTGGATTTATTTTCAGGAGTATGATTGAGGGGTTGCTTACAGGAGCAGAATTAACTCACAGACAGCTGCATCACCAAAGCACACCCCAGCATGGGTGACAGTTCACAAAGTTGGGACCTTGGAGTGCATTGCACAACTTGCAGGCAGCTCAGCAGGTTGGAGAGTGTCCTTTCCATTTGCCTCAGTTGGTCGAAACCTCTATTAGACAGCTTGGTTGGTTCCTATTTCTTCTAGGTCTGGTCTCTGAGTCTTCTTTGCAGTTTGGCTTGTCTGAGAGAATTTCAGCTTCTATTGCTTACTCTGGCAGGGAGGGGCCTAGAGAATCTGGTCAATTTCAGGGACTTCCTGAAGCTATTTTAAGTTGTTTACCTTCTACCTTCATGTTTAAAGATCTTCCCAGCAGGCCTGCAGGATGATAGACTATTTCAATTTCAGAGGACACTGTTACACAACAGCATGATAATTTATAGTTGTCTGTATGGTAAGAATAATAAAAGAAATGGAGAGTAGAGTTTATTTTATGACTTCCATATTTGGAAGGGGGGCGGAGTGACTTATAGCATCTCTATGACGTAGAACCCTCAATTGAGGACAGATGGGGACAGGTTCATTCCTATCCCTTTTGTGCCTTCTCCAGGGTAAATTGTTCTGTGTGTTTCTAAGGAGAAAAAGCATGATTCTCAGGTGAAATTAATAAAGAACCTGACAATACTTCTGTCTTAGTGTTTCTATGGCTATGAAGAGACACCATGACCACAACAACTCTTATAGAGGAAAACATTTCATTGAATGGGCTGGCTTACCGTTCAGAGGTTTAGCCCAAAGTCACCGCGGAGGGAGGCGGTCAGGCAGACATGGTGCTGGGCAGGTACCTTAGAATTTTTCATCTGGGTGGCCTGGCTACTGGAAGAGAGCAACATTGGGCCTGGCTTGGGTTTCTGAAACCCAAAGCCCACTCCCAGTGACACACTTCCTCCAACAAGCCACACCCAGTCCAACAAAGCCACACCCAGTAGTGTCACTTCCTATGAGTCTATGGGGCCATTTTTATTCAAACCACCACATCATCCTTATATAAGAAATGAAGATCCAGTTTATCAACATTGAACAACTGCATGACAATACCTTCACCATCCACTGTGGCCATTGATTCACCTGGACGAGGCTCAAAAGCCTTTCCCAGAGCATTAACAATAGAAAGGAAAGAATTGGCAGATTAGGAAAGGGAGTAAATTCGTGTTCTCTCTGGAGCTTGGGAAGGTTCAATCCCACCATTGTTATGCTTTCTATAAAATAAGGGTGAGTAGAGGATTTAAAAACTCATTATTTATCACATATAAAAACCCGTATACTCAGTGGAGAGCATAATGTCTTGTTGGCTCAATAAAGTAATTGATTATTAGGAATAGCATTCCTTGGTTGGCCAACGAGCAACAATGTCGAAAAATCATACTTGTTATTTGACTCATTTTCACCGTGTTCAGAGTAACTAGATTGACTAGAAAGCAAGAAGGGGTATTAGTATTAGTAGGGATGGACTTGAAGAGAGCACAGCATAGCAATAGAAAGATGTCACAGAAGAAAACTCATTGATCAGTGTAATTAAGAATTAAATAATTGTGATAGAAATAGAGTGGCTATGTTAACTTTTTATAGAGTTGCAATGGAAATAAGAATATACAGGTCTGGAAAAATGGCTCTAGCTGTCATTGCAAAAGACCCTGGCTTTCTTTTCAGCACTCCTGTCTCACAGGAGTTGTAAATTCAACTCTAGGGCATCCAAAACCACCTTCTTGTATCCACAGGAAACAGCCGCCTGCACACTCAGACAAAGCACTACTAAACATATTTTTTAAATGATTTTAAAAAACTAAGAAAATATAATTGCCAAAGTCCTTAGCAAACTGAGAAGGGAAAATCAGCAGTGCCTTTTTAATTTAAAGATATTATTTTGTAACATCCTTTCTAACAGACAGCTCAACAAAGTTCAGTTCAAACCTAGAAGAAACAACAGAGATGCCCACTTAACATACCAGGTTCTCCCAGGATCCCTCGGTCCCTACCTGTTTTAGGCTATGGCTAGCATAACCCAAACCCTACCCTAAACTTCTCCAGCTCAGGGACTGGGCTGCTGTTCCCTCAGAGGCTCTTCCTTATATAATCTAGGGATTTTTATTACCTTCCCCTTTTGGACCTTTGTCCTGCTGGCTGCTGCTCCTGGTTCCCCTCTCTTGCTTTGACATGGCCCAGATGAGTTTGGACATCCACTCTGGACTCTCTCAGACATCCCTGCCTCTGACTTTGCTTTCCCACATAACTATAATAAACTTTGTCCTCCACCACACATAGGAGTAGTGCTGTCCTTTCCTTTTTATTTCTTTTTTCATTCACAACACACCTTCAAATTTTAAAAAATTGGAATGATGCTGTTCAAATAAGCTTATTTTTGGTAATAGAATTTGCAGCCTGAGGGTTTCAAAAAACAGCAAGATGAAAAGGAATGAAATATCTGGATTAATTCTGAGAAGAAATGTTCTCCTTGCATGCCTGCAAGTTTCTCAAAAATTTCAAAGAATTCAGCATTTCCAGGAAATACTATATTTTTTTCTTTTTGGATAGAAATAAATATAAGAAATATGTAGGAAAGAATAGATAATTATTTCAGAAAAAAAGTATAGAAATTTGCTTGATGTGAGACCATTTGTTGCAAATGCTTCATTATCTCTATTTCTTGGTTCTTTCATTTGTCTTTATTTCCAAAATTAAAAATCTCCTTTGTGTGTGTGTCTGCGTGTTTTAAAGAAAATGGCTGCCAAAGGGTGTGGCCCTATTAGGAGGGATGGCCGGCCTTGTTAGAGTAGGCACACTCTTGTTGGAGGAAGTGTATTATTGTAGGGGTGGGCTTTGAGGTCTCCTATGCTTCAGCTATGCTTTGTGTCATCGTTCACTTCCTGTTGACTGTGGATCAAGGTGTAGAGCTCTCAGCGCTTCCTCCAGCATCATGTCTGCATGAATGCCATTACGTTTCCCACCATGATGAAAATAAACTGAATCTTTGAAACTGTAAGTCACCCAAATTAAATGTTTTCCTTTACAAAAGTTGCTGTGGTCATGGTGTCTCTTCACAGCAATTGAAACCCTAATTAAGACATACTGAATGATTGGAAAGTGCAGAAAAAATAATTTAAAATATACTTTTGTGTCAAAGCAGGACGGTCACTGTCAGATCATTTCCAAATATTGTGGAGATTCATTTAAATACTATTCATACTTGTGAATAATGTGTAATACACAAAGTTATATGAATTAATGTATATATATATAAATAAGCTACATATGAATTAATATACATATTAATTCTCATCACTACATTTAAGTAAGCTACACTTATATTTGTGTCTATATACATATTCAGTGCAAAATAGTGTTATTATTATATTTAATCTATTTTTGGTAGGCAAATAACCCTTTAGTATTATGTTTAATCATGCATTTTAATTAATCTGTTCCTTTAGCATTTCTTAAGACCAAAATAGTCAACCAAAACTAGGGCTAAATATTGAACCTGAAAGCAATTAAGAAGTAATAAATTCAAAATACCTGCTTTTTTTCTAATATTTTTTTCCAAATACTAGAAACAGACTTAAAGAGATAAAATTACTCCCACCTCACCTTTCTATCAGGGAGAAGAAAGAAAGATCTGGAAAGTTGACACTAGACCCTTATTGCTCAGGAGAGATAGGCATTAATGAGAGGTCTAATTAACTCTTGCAGCTTATCAACCTTCCCCTAAGTACCTAGCCTTAGAGACTCATAGCTCCCTTTCTTTGTTATACAGTCCTACCTGCTAGCCATGACACCCATGAAACACAGTAATGATCAGCATGACACAATAATCCTAATTAGGGTTGTATTTGCGGCACATATATATTAGTGAAAAACAACAGCTCTCTAATTGGACATAAAACCTGCTCAAAAACAGGAAGATTATGCTAAGTACTGGAAACCCTGCCAACTGCAACAGGCTCAAGCAAACAGTCATGGATCATGCGGGAGAATGTACTACACCACTACTCTGCTAAACCAACATAATTGCTAACAACACTCTAAATAGTTGTCTTTGGACCCACAGCTAAGTGTAGTTCTCACCCCTCATTAAGGAAATTTCTCTTTACAGCAGAGATCATTATAGAAATTCACAACCAGTCAAAATGTAAAGTTGGGAAAACTCATACCAGTGAGTACTTCTATAAAACATTTCTATACCTAAGTCTCGGGGAACATCATGGAAGGGTAGAAAGGTTGTAAGGTTCAGAGGATAAAGGAGTTTGTTGTGAGATTGTCTCTCCTACGAATGTCAGAAGCTACGTCATAAAGCCTCTCAGCATGACTGTTTAAACATTAGTTGACCAAGGACACAAATAGATTTCCTGGAGGAATACAGAAAGCCCAGGAGGCCTCAACCCTACAAAAAGAAGTACAGGCAACCAAGGAATGCTGAGAGCAAGGAAAACAGCCTTCCCCTGGGAAGAAACACTATTTGGTTTTCCAATACCAGTAAGTATACATGCAAGTAACATTATACAGGCTGAACAGGTTGTATTTAGGAATATATATATATATATGTATATATATATATATGTATATATATATGCATACATACATACAATACACACACACACACACACACATACAAACAAATACTCATATAACAATTAATGAAAAAGGAGGCCGTGAATTTAAAAGATCAATGAGAGAGGGGCTTATGGCAAGGTTTGCAGGGAAGAAATAGAAGAGAGAAACGATGAAACTATATTGTAAAACTCAAAAGCAAAACAATGTACTCTTTGCGGAGATTCTCTATTAGGCTAGCATTCAAATCCACTGGCAGCTTTTGTATTTCGGGTATCCCTCTTTTCCTTTACCATTATTGTTTCGCCATTTGCTTTTAGGGATTGTGACAACTGAAAACATATGAAAGCTAAGGAAAAATTACCATTCTTCCCCCATAGAATACATTTCAAACTTAAAGGATGAGGCAGCATCGCATAATGATTATGAGATTTCAGAAGACAGCCAACGTTTTAGCAGACTACTCCAAATAAGATTGCTCTGGAAGCTAAAAGCATGCTCATCTCCATTTCTCATCATTAGTATTCCGACTCCAATGTCACAGCAATGCTGATTACCAATGACTTCGGGAACAAACCTGATCAGAACAGGCAGTTCCAGGAACAATTATGGGGCTTGCTTAATCAAAGGATGTACAAGGAGCTTTTCTTTGGCCTGTGATGACATCTGAGACACTTTAAATGTGGTAAAGCACTATAGACAAGTGCACAGTATGAAAGTCTGGGAGGCAAAGAAAGGAACTGAGAGGGTGCACAGGCATAGACTGGCTACAGAGGTCTTTTTAAGACCAGGAGTCCTGAGGATATCTGAGAGGTAATAAAAGAAACATATTATACCGTGAAGAATATTCTATACAAATGATCACCCTCTTTTAATGAATTCCTGATTCATAGCCGTATCTCTTACCAGATCTGTGAGTTGAGGGAATTCCTTCTGTAGCCCGCCTGCCTGCAATACTGTTTATCACCTTGGAAGTATAAGATAATGAGATCTTTATCTAAGGTCATCATAAAAAATATAACATATTAACAATCTCCTAATTCAAGCCTTGGAATGTCTGAGTCCTTGTATGATTGTTACTGTGTTGGATTTCAAAATCAGAGTCAATAGTACATGTTTGTGCTAATGTTTAAAATAAAAACACAAATGGAAAATTCATGTGATGTGTTTATACTAATATTTTCGCCATAGTAAAAAAGAAATTTTGTGTTCATTTTTTCCTTTTCTTTTCTTCACTCTTTTTTCTGTTCTGTTTGGTTTCAAAGCTATAAGCACTTAGGGAGATGTGAACAGCAATAAAAATGGAATGTATCTTTAAAGAACCCAGCCTAATTTGCAAGACTCTCTAATATGCATACTCCAGTTCAGTATAATAGAGGAACTGGATAAATAAAGAGGTGTGGTGGGAGTTGTGGGCTGTGTTCCTGCCGCCCCAGCTCCTGGTTGCCTGGCTAACTTATGCCCCGAAATAACAACACACAAACTATATTCTTTTAAACACTGCTTGGCCCATTAGCTCTAGCCCTTACTGGCTAATTCTTATATCCTGATCAACCCATCTCTAATAATCTGTGTAGCACCAGTGTTACCAGGAAAGAGTCAGCATGTCTGACCTGGTGGCTTGCTTCATTGGGTCTCTCTCTGAGAGGAGCTGCCCTGCATCTGCCCGGGAGAGGGGAGCATGGCGTCTGAGCTCACTTCCTCTTCCTCCCAGCATTCTGTTCTGTTTACTCCACCCACCTATGTTCTAACCTATGAGGGCCAAGCAGTTTCTTTATTTTTTAACCAATGACCTTCCTCCATCAAGAAAAACTTCTGATTTGATTATTTGGTGTAAAACCACTTTTTACATCAGTGCTGGTTGACAGATATTATGAATGAACCGTCCTCCCACTAAAAATCGTCTATTCTACCTGCTGAGAAAACCAATGAAGGTTTCTACAGGTTATTTCATGCGGTCTGCAGCACAAGCACTCTTATTCTCTAGTGGGAGTTGTTCGTGGTGACACTGACTGCATTGCATTAAAAAGAAGAAAAATGCTAATACAAAGAAGACTATATATATATATATATATATATATATATATATATATATATAATATAAAGTCAGTGGGTCCCGGCTAAACCTGAGCCTTGTGTTTTTATTATAATAAAATTTTATTTTATTAAATTATTATATTATAACAAAATTTATCATAAAAATGCACTATGAAGCTTTCTCTTTAAAATATTTATCATATGTACTCTCATGAAACATCTTATGATAGTTCTAATTCAAATCTGAAATTGTTTGATGTTCATATTTGATCTCAAATCTACAAGACATTTCAGGGACCATTGTCTTAAAGATGATAGCAGGGACCATTGTCCTAAGGTCCTGTTTGGTACTGGCTACTCTAAGGACCCACTGCCCCTTGCCTGCCACCACATGGTCTGCTGCCTGCCGCTAACAGGGATACTGCAGCAACTTTTAATAATCAATTACACTGGTACTATTCTTATGTTTCAGAAAGTACTGGAATTATATGACATTTACATTGCTGTATTATACAGTATTTATTTTAAATAGATGGTGCTTATAATGGAGATTTTTTCAATGATGTCAGAGAGCAACGGTTTGCCTCCATCCTGTTTTGAAATGTAGATTTCAATATAGTTATGATGCAGTCTATTGGAGAGCCTTGTTGCTTGGAGATTTTAGTCCATCATGTCCAGACAACTTTCTCTTCCCCCAATGGGGGTCCGTCATTGACTCTGTTGCTTTGGAATTCCTGTCAAGATATCAATGATGGGGTAGAGTGTAAAGAGAACAGAGCCAGTCACTGCATGGCTAGAACCAAAAGAGATAAAAGAAGTTGGACTCCTTCCCATTCCACCAATCTTTTTGAGACACTTTGCAGTGACCTAAGAGGTCCTACAAGTGGCCTCCTTTTAGGTGGGACTTCATTCTACACAGGCCTTTAGATACCTTTGAGACCAAACTCTCACATGAAGTAAATGTAGAACATGTAAGCACTTGTGTTCTCTTGGGCAGAAGTCACGGTGCAAAGCTGCAGGGCAGGCTGCTTTGACTAAGTTCAAGAACCTCTATATGTTTGTTGGACACCCAGTCATTTGAGCAGGTTTGGCAGAGTAGTAGTGGCTCTTACTGTAAGAGCCTATCAATGGAGTAGCTTGGGCTGCAGCTCTAAAAAGGTAAGTTGACATATGAAAAATGCTTTGCTCACAAGGTCCTTACTATCACTGTGAATGAACTCACCTGAAAACACAACATCCTTCCATAGACCATAAGGTACTCATGCCAAACTATTAGAAATACTGAAACCAAGATGTGTTGCAAACACTCCACCTGCTTTGTCTAACACATAGAGTTCAAGAAGCAAGAGTGGTTAATGATTTTAGACATGTTCTATTGTCAGGGACCATTGTCTTAAAGATGATAGCAGGGACCATTGTCCTAAGGATGTTTGCAGAGAGCCCCACATCCCAACTATCTTGAGAACTGTTTGTTAATGGAACCACAAAATCAATGTTTCCACTTACACACACACACACACACACACACACAAAATATAAAATAAAACCACCAGGTGTGCTGACTGGTGACCTTTGCTACCCCCTACCCCCACCCCAAGCCTCATTCAAGGGCTATATAATCTGTAACCATTACTCTAATCAACAGAGATCTTGACAATTGAATTCTGCTTGGTCTCCTTGTTTTCTCTCACCCATGATTCATACAGGTAAAACCTCTTCAGACCCTGAATAACTGGACCTGATGGATGGGTCGTTCTATGAATTCTTAGATGCTAAAATTGCCTTTTTCACAAAGAATGATCCACTATGAACACCATAACAATAAGGGAATGAAGGGTGGAAGAAGAGTTTCTCAGGGAGAGGGAGAACGAGATGTTGACAGAACACAGGTGACATGAAATCAACACACATAGCTGTCTGTGGAAAGAAAGAAGCTCATCAGCATGAATCAGGAGGCCCAGAGAGGGCAGTGAGTGGAGGGGATACTAAAAATAAAATACAGCAACACATGTGGAAATGTCATGATTAAACCCAGTACTTTGTGTGTGGACTTAACAATTAATTTAGAAAGCATTTTAACAAACACATGGGTTTGTCTAGGTGTTCTTATTTAAATTACTGGTTCCATGATTCTATTAATTTGCTGCACTATGGTGTAGTCACCATTTGTAGATTAAAGACACTGGGCCTATTTTAATCTTCTGTTATTATGAACAATACCATAGTGAATCTGCTTCTCTCTACATAACTGACAAGTGTACAGGTATTTATAGGAAAAGTGACTCAATCTATAACCCATTAAAATTGCATTATAAATCACAAATTGTATCTCAGAGTTCACAGCAATTTATGTTTCCAAAAATGTTTGAGGAAGTCAGTTTCTTTTACACTCAAATTCGCTAAAAATGTGCTGATATGTTTGTGCCTCTCTGTGTATGCATTTAATGCATGAAATACAGAAATACACATTTGAGTATACAGTGGTGTATTTTTAAGACATTTTATTAAGTATGTTATAATTATACTCAGAATGCTTTAGTATTACTTTGTTTCTGGCTTTATATAAATGTTCTACAAGTTTCATTAGTTACTTCTGGGATCTCATCTCTTTTCATCTATTCTGAATACATTGTAAAAACTGCATGATTTTTTAAAATTGATTCTATATTGAGAATTGATTTTTTTTCACACAAAAGTCCTGATTACAGTCTCCCCTCTTCTCCCAGTTCCTCCCTATCTTTCTTTCTTCCACCCAAATCTATCCCTTTTCCATATTTAGAAAACAAACAATTTTCTAAGGGATAATAATAAAATAAAAAATAAATAAAAATACAATAATGTGTAATAAGTTAAAACAAAAGCCATCAAATTAGAGTAGGAAAAAACAAAGAAAAAAGAGCCCAAGAAAAGGCACAAGAAACAGATAGATGAGAAAGACCCACTCTTTTGTACATTCAGGAATCCATAGAACTATAAAACTGGAAACCTTAATATATATGAAGGAAACTGTTTTTTTGAATATTCAGTCCAATTTTAAAATTATCATGCCTTCATTTCTTTCACACCCAGGTTAAAGTTTATGGATTCTGGTTATACTTATTATTTTTATTGATTTCCCATGTTTTGATTTCAAAGTGGCTAAATTTATGTAATTCTCAAAAAAAAAAAAGAAAAGAGAAGAAATTTTCAATGATAGTGGAAGGAAGAACAATAAAATCACTCTGTTATCTATTTGTCTCATTTATGAAAAATCCATAAGGCACTGGAGCTGGTGGTATAGGACCCAGCCATGACAAGCTCAATAGAGGCCTGAGTCTCAGTGGTTTACCTTGAAGCAATACCTGGTTCCAATAAAGACCACAAACTGAGACTACTTAGGCACCACTCAAGAACAGACCATCCAAAGGAAATTTCTATTTTTTCAACTGTTGTAGATAGGATCACCGGCCAGCATACACCCATCGCTTTTCACCAGAACACTCCTAGACAAATGTCAGCCAATCAGGGGTCCTAAACCTTAGAAATCCCTCACCCCCACCTTTGCTACTATAAAAACCCAACTCTAACTGAGCTCTGGGCTCTCCAATCATTACAATATATTAGACACATGGAGAGACTGAGTTTGCAAACTTGTGTAAGAATAAAGGCTCTTTGATGCCCATATTCCTCTTGAAGTAGCTTGGTGCTGCCAGGAGTAGATGTGTCTCACTGTCATTAAAGGTCCTAAATTCTTAAAACACTTTAAATGCTATATTCTGAAGGTCTCTACAAGATTTGAATAATCCCTATCCATCTGAAATACATCTCTGTATATCTAGAAAATCTAATTAACATGACTGCAAGCTTGACTATTATAGATGACTCACTATTTACCTATAGTTCTTAATATACATTACATTTTTTAAATGAGCAGCACAAACACCTTAATCAAGAACAGAAATATACATGTAATAAAATTGACCTAAAACTTGCATCAGTAGAGCAATATCCATACAAATGCAAATCTCTATAGCATAGCCCACTTTAAATGTAAAGATACATTTATAAAAAAATATTTGGGAATATAGGTATAGTTCCTGCTAAATAGGGGCACTGTTAATTAGGTCTTTCATGGTGTATCCTGTATGTTAGGTTCATCTCAGTCAGCAGTTAGGCAAAATAATTTTTTGGTAGTGTTCATGGCAACCTTTAAGGGGCTCTTAGTCCATCAAATAATATTAGTCTGGAAGCAATCCACAGGTTCTCATCCTTTGTGGAAACAAAAGAAGAACCCGTTTTCCAAAGCAAAATATCTTTAGACCCAAATTTTAAAGATAAGATACCTTTAATGTATATATGGCGATTTAGCTTAGCAATCCCCAGAATCAAATGTCTCTCTGTAGTCATAAAATTCAAAGACAATACAATAGTATTGTAATGATTGCTCTGTCTCTTTAAGAGACAAGCTGTACCCACTCCCTTCCTGCTTTGCAGCCTTAGACCCCTACTTTCTCTCTTCCTGGCCCCTCTCTTGGAGTGGCAGTCTCTCTCCCTCTCTCCCTCTTTCTCTCTCTCTCTCTCTCTCTCCCCCCTTCTCCGCTTTTTCCTTCCCCTCCATAACCCATCTAATAAGTTTCTAACTTTACTCTGTGTGGTGTGTTTAGTCTCTCTCGCCCGCCAGCCTCAGTCACATGGAGATCTGCAGCATGGTCTCGTGCGCCATCCCTGTTTAGGACTGACTGCTTTGGGGACCCAGCAGCTTGCAGCAAACCCTTCTGCATGGTGTGCCTATCTGTCTGCCCCTTGCCCACTTGTTGCCCACAGGGGTAGTCGCCAGGGAAGCCCAGGGGACCAGCCACTTTTGGAGACCTGCTGCGTGGTACGCCTGGGCCCTGCCCGGGACTGGCTACGTGGGGTGGAAGACTAGATAGTTGTAGTTACTTTCCTCTCATGACTTGGCCAAGTTATTTACATACAAGACTTAAACTCATTAGGATATTTATCACCTGTTTCTTTCTTGATATCATTTATACTGGTTGTAATTCTACCTGATATTTGTTCTTATTGTATATAACTTTGTATCAGGCTTAGAACTTTCTTATTTAAACAAAAGGGGGAGGTGCTGTAGGAATTCCTACCACTAGTAGCCTTTAAGTTACCGGCCCACTTGGGTGTGGCCTCTTATACTATATACGCTCATGTAAAGCATGCATCTGGCCTCATTTTCGGCTGCTAGATTCAGTTGCTGTTCCCGTTCCAGCAGAGGATTGTGATCTTTGAGTCTGCCCTAGATTAATAACCTTTTATTATATTCAATTTTGAGCTAGTTTGATGTTTTTCTTAGCGTCCTTCTTCAGGTTTTCCCTAAGGCAATACCTGGTTGCAAGAAAGACTATAAACTGAGACCACCCAGGCACCGCCCAGCAACAGACCATCCAAAGGAAATTCCTAATATTCCAACCATTGTAGATGGGACCATCTGCCAACACACACCCATTGTTTTTCACCAGGACACCCCTAGATAAAATGTCAGTCAATCAGGATTGAACCCATCATCCCAAACCCTGCTAATGTAATTTTCTGATTTTTGACTTTACAGAGTACTCTTTAGAAGGCTGGAGTACCTCCTCCCACTGCTGTACTGGCAAGGTCCCTGGCAGCTTGTACATGTGGGCTATAACAAACCTTATTTTTGCATTTCAGTGAATTCGTCTTTTTGGTGGTCTAAGTCGCCACAGACTGGGCACAATACCTTATCAGGCCTTTCCCCCAGATACAGGCCTGCTGTGTCTTAAGTAACTTACCCATTGTCTGACTCCCTTTCCATGCTGTAATGGTTTATATAAAATGGTGCAGGTCTCTGAGGGGCAGCAATGGGCCGTGAGGACCTCTGTGGGTCCCAGGTGGGTGGGAGACAGTGGGTGACAGACCTCAGCCAGTCTGCTAGGCAGCCAGTCCCTCGAGGAGCCATGGCAAGTGAGAGACAGAGATGAATAGGCATGCCATGCAGAGTGAGTTTGGATATAGTTTTTTGTTGTTGTTGTTGTTGTTTTTTTCAGTAAAAGGGAAGTGGGGAAGTGGGGAGAAAGAGAGGATTGGGGAGAGGAGAAGAGGCCTCAGCCGCCTCTTCTGAAGAGAGACAGGGCAGAGAGAGCACAGGCTGGGAGCAAAAGGAAGATTTCCTTGCCTTGGTGGAAGAGGGGCACAGCATACCTTTCATTTACTAGGGCCACTGATTGAGCCCAAAGCACACTATTCTTGCATCTCTCTCTCTCTCTCTCTCTCCCTCCTCCCTCTATCTCTCCCCCTCCAACTCTCCTTTTCTCTCTCACCCATTTTTATCAATAGAATTAGTAGTCATAGATGTTAGTTAAGCAACCGATTTTGTCATATGTCTTCCAAGATTCCAAAGAATGAAACCATATTGCAACATAACATTCTTAGGTTTATGATCTTTCTTGGTTACCTCTCTAATCCCACTTACAGGAGAAAAATAAGAGAACCAATACCTCCTTGGACTGTATGTGCCTTTTCCCCATCTCTTTGTTCTTAAGTTTGAATCTTTGCTTTTATGATTGAATGTGGAAATAAATCCTCTTCTACAGATGAGTAACAGCAGAGCCAGCTGATGTGGGCCATCATGCTCTGGCTGCCTGTGCGAGTGTATGCATGGTTGCCTGTGTGAGTGTGTGCATGGCCTTCTTGCCAGTGTGTGCATGGCATTTTCTGCTGTTCAGATGCTTGACACTGGTCATGGCATGCACATGATATTTCATGCAAGAAAAAGCAAGAAAGTATGCTATCCTGTGCTAGACCAATTAAAAAAAATCTCTGTAACAAATTTTAAATCCCTTCAGCTCTCCTCCTTATGTCTCTCAGAAACAGCACACTGTCAGAGAGTTATACATTACATTTTATTTTGACATTTCTTTCCTTTTATACAAAACTTTGTAAATACGCCAGCTAACCAGCCTGTATTCCTCAGACACCAAAGTCAGAAACTTCCTTTCCTATCCGATAGTCCCATCCTAACCCTGGACTCTGTATACCAATGCATTTGAAAGCCTAACAACACATTAGGTAGGATTCAAGTCTGTGTTTGACTCCTTTTGCCTCTCAAGACTGATCATAGACTGTGACACTGTATCTGTGGAAAGTTAATAGATGCAAATTCATATTTCATGTGGTGTACCATAGCTTATTTTTGATACCGAAATTGCTTTCTCTATGCAATGTGATTTCAGTAAGATATAAAAAGCAAACACAGACAGTCATTTGGAATTTCAATGGACATAACAATGTGTGGTAAACTGTGAGTTACCTGTGAAACCACGCCAACAATTTTCAATGAATGCACTTCTACTGTTGAAAAAAAAGCATTTTTTTAAATAAACAGAAATCAAGTGCTATATAAGTGACAGCTAAAAGCCCTCGACTTAGTTTGATTTTCAAGCTGAGTTTTAAAAATGTTAGATAACCAAATGCTGCCTTACAAGGGCCTTTTTCTTTCTGGAATGGTTGTCAGATATTGAATTCCCAGGGCTGTTTGCTGCTCAGTTTATGAGACAAGTACTCAGTACCCAAATTGGTTAATTGCACCCATTATTATTCACCAAATAAAATTAGGTTCTCACACACAAACAAGAAAACACCACAGACAAAGTGTCCTCTCCATTTTCTCCTTCCCTGGGAATGGCGACATTGTGATTTTAATAAGTGGAAATCAGAATAATCCTTCATTTCCCCCATTGCCATCAACACAAAGGTTTTCTTTTCCAAAGGTCACAGCTAAAAGAACAATTTTGGCTCTATTTCTAGCACCAAGGGATACCACTTGAGAGTCTTTTAACAGAGCAGCTTGGCTGGGCCAGAATGCCTGAGTGTTCTAGCCTATTAAGGTATTCACACCCACCCAGCATGAAGGCAAATGCTGAGCTGCTTTGTTATTATATTAAAAAGACAGCCAATTTTTGTTTCTTTGAACTTTCCTCCTTTCTATACTTGATAATTATATCTGTAAATTATTCAGTTGCTTAAATGAGTAAAAGCCAATAAAACCACATACCTCATGTCTTATTGTTATTTGAATTTATGACTGAATCATAAATTATAGAATTTGATTGATCTTTATCTTTACTGTGAGCAACTCCTTTGTTTTAGAGACACAAAAATGGAGACTTAGAGATAGAAAATAATCTGGTCATTGTCAAGTGGCAAAGACTTTACAGGCTTACAAAGACGTACACTGACCCCATGTGTCCTTAATTGCCCTGTGTCTCTTTTGTTTTGAAGCTGTGTATCCTGAGAGCTATCTCTGCCCCTGCCTCTTAAAGAAGGCATCTCTTTCTCCCTTTTGTTATAGGAGGTCATGAGCTTCCCTTGCTTCACATCCCTAGAATTCATTGTTACCTTTCCACAATTTTCAGTATTTGTAATATAAAATTAAATAGGGACATTTCCTTTGCAAGGGTATTTTAAATCAAGTTCTTGTCTATATTTGTACCTCTATTATATTACCTTGTTATTGAACCAAAGTTATGGCTAAAACAAAACAAAACCCAGCCATATTAAGGATTCTACAAGTTCTACAAGCTCAGTTGACTGATGAGAGCGCACTGTTTGCTTGCTTGCTTGCTTCCTTGCTTGCTTGGTGTGTGTGTGTGTGTGTGTGTGTGTGTGTGTATGTGTGTGTGTATGTATGTATGTTTTAAGATAGGGTTTTAAGATAGGATTTTACTATATATATAGTCCAGGTTGGCCTCTAAACTACAGAGCTTTGCCTGCCTCTGCCTCCTACGGGCAGGATTAAAGTCTTGTTTTATTAAAACATGATTGTAAAGAGTTAGAGTGCTGCA
This sequence comes from Chionomys nivalis, assembly GCF_950005125.1. NCBI lineage: Eukaryota > Metazoa > Chordata > Mammalia > Rodentia > Cricetidae > Chionomys > Chionomys nivalis. Next base: position 9,305,506 of record NC_080091.1, read on the forward strand.
GATACACAGTTGAGTCATCTTGAGCAGTCTCAGCTTCTTTAATTGTGGCATTCATTGTCCACCTCCGTGTCTGACCTAACACTTTGTGGCAACCAGGTAATACCTTTAAAAATATATTACCTTACCAGCCACTGGTTTATTCCAGCAGAAATCTAAGCACATCAGAAGCTACCTTTGAAACTTATTGTAGAAATTGTCCTGATCTGCTGTATTCTGCCTGCCTAATGTTCTTAGCAACACAATGTATTTGAAACTGCTGTGTGAATTTTTTTGGTTCTGTAAATATGAAACTTCATATAACCTAGTTCCTCATGGAAGCTTGTTGTTTCAGGAAACTTGGACCCTGTGTTCCTAGGCCCTTGTCAGTCAAATTTATTCAAGAATAAACTTTGTCTTCTCCCCTTACAAGAAAGGGAGTCTTTTTGAATGGGCAGTAGACAATAGGTAGAGAAAAGACAGATGGAAGATACATGAAAGACAGACATAGAAGCAGATTTATAGAGCAGAACATTAACGTTCTCTACATCAAAAGATGATAAAAAATGACAACTTAAGAAGATATTAATTTGGGGAATATCTTATATCACCTTCAAAAGTATTTAATTCTCTGTTCATAAAGAAGAGAAAGTGTATAAATTGTATTACAGACATGGGTCTGCAAATAATCCCCACCCCCTCACTTACAGAGAGCTTTTTGAGTCTCTATTCAGTCCAGGCTGGTGTCAAACTCATGGTGATCATGTGCCTTAGCTAATGATGGGATCTCAGGCTTAAGATACCATGGCTATCTGCTTTTATTGCTAAAGAGATTTTAAATATTGACTTTACTATTATATAGTCCTCTTCACTACACTTCTTCCTCTGTTCATGCCTTCCATGCTCTAGGAAACTTCTATCTGCAACTAGATCTGAAGGTACAAATTCCTCTGTCTTATGTTAACAACGTTATCTACCCCTGGCATTTGGGCTGGATTCGCAAGCCTCCATTATTGATGTTGACTGTGACATTGTGTTCATTCTCTGTGGCTGTTGTAACACATTACCAGAAGTCTGGTTGCTTAAAACAACATAGATTTATTATTTCCCAGTTCTGAGGGTCAGAAGTGTGACATGGGACTCAATGACCTGTAACAAACTGTCAGCAGGGCTGGATTTCTTTCTGGGGCCCTGGGGTGAAGTGAACTCCTTTCTTACCTATCTCAGAACTTAATGCCTGTCTTCATTTCTTGGTTTATGAGACCCTTCCCTCTTCAAATCTACAGGAGCAATGATTGTCTCATATGTTTATTAAGTTTTGCTGGTCTGTGGACAGTCAAACCCTGCTTGGCTTTCGAGATGTTTCCCTCTTAGCATTATGTTTTCAAGATTTCCCCTTAAAAGCTACAGCAATTGGGTAAATTTCATACCTAGATATGCATAAATCCATTGTGTTCTCTAATATAGAAAGCAACTGCGAAAGTCTCTCTCTCAGCCTCTTCTTGTCCAGGGAGGTTCTGTTCTCATTCTGTTGTCTTCTTCTAAAGTCAGCACATGCAATAAATAAAGCTGGAGAAAAGTCCCAGAGGTCAGAGGGCTCCTGTGTGCACCTTTGTCTGAAGTCCTAGCGCATCACAGTTTAGTGCTCCAGTAGCTGTCTGCCCTTTTCACAGAAGGGCTTTGTATTTTATCTGACTTTTATCATTGATTCTGGTATGCATTCATACAAGAACGAATATTGGAGCTGGCTTTTTATCAAATTATAAATGGTCTGTATTGATCAAAATATGTTTTCATTTTCACTTATTGATTCAAAATTTCCTGTTAGAATATATTTTTATTTCCCTGGTAGATTTTTTTTAGCTAGTGTTTAATTTTCATAAATTTTACTTTTATAATGTCACTCTGCTATTATTACTTAACAACTTGATTGAGGAAGAGGGAGGACAAGAACAGCCAATATCTTTAAGGTCACACAGCAAGAGCCAACCAGCTCCTAATTTGAACATTTTCTAAGATCCTCCTTTGGTCCCTTGGGCTGAGTCACCAGTGGGTTAACCTTCTAATGAAGTCAAAGTCCTCATAATCAACCACCTATAAACACTGAACACTGATGATTTGAGGACCCACAATTTATGCACAGCAATATCCTCAGTGCAGATCAATGAGATGACTGGGTTTTCTCTTAATTAACACCTGATCCACGAGTATGAAGAAGCAGACATGGGTTACTTGCTCCAGAAAGGGCAGCCTAATAGCAGAACAAAAAAAAAAAATTGAAAAGCACTTGCTCCAGGCCATCAAATGGCACTGACAAGTGACCATCCACCTCTCAGCACCCCCACATTTCAGATGCAAATTTGGACTTCAAGCCCAAGCAGACTGTGAGGAGGCACTCAGAACACCCACCTGGATGTTGTTAGACAAAGCTGATAGCAATCAAGACACATACGGCCCCTGAGAGACATGGAAGGCATGCATGCCTGAGAAGCACTACTGAAGGTCCCCGCAGGAGCCAGGAATTATTTCCCTTCCTCCCTCTGGACACTAATGAGATGACCTTCTCAGGAAATCATATCAGAGAACATCAGTGATGGCAGAATTCTCAGTAATGCCGCTTGGTGTGTCGTCCCCAATCTCACATTGTCAATCCTGAACTGTGGATATAAGGAGCAAAGATGATTTATTTGCTTCAATGGAGGATTCATGGGAGGCTACATGGGGCAATGTCTACACCTGCCTCATGAAATTGTATTGCAAACCAACCTTTCAACAAATTAGGCTGGTGAGCTGACAACCAAGGGCAGTAAAGATGAATCTTGCATAAGCCTCAAACTTTCTATTCAGAATGGATGCTAAAATTCAAAATAAAGGATAGTCTATGCAACTTTTAAAAAAGTAGAAATTCTACCGTTCAAAACCTCAGTTCTTTTATTAACATAGAACTATGATATGTGCTTCAAAGAAATGTACTAGTTGATTTTAATTAAAAACATTTTGAAGATTTACATATTTACTCTGGATGGAATAAACAGATTTTATTGGTGGACTAGGGCAGGGAGGTGGGAGAGGCTTAGATAGTGAAGGAGAAGGGGTTGAAGGAGGGAATGAAGGAGAGATAACAAGAATTCAAAGGAATTTGTGGGGCAATAGGGAAACCGAGTGTTATAAAAATATCCTAGTGAAGTCTCCAAATAATAAGGGAATGGAGCCCCAACTGGTCATCTCTTGTCACCAAACAAAATTTCCAGCAGCAGAATTGGATTACACCCAATTGTGCTGTTGACCATAGGGGTCCCATGGAAATTCCGACCAGCCCAGATTGTTGCCTAGACAACAGGTTGCTCTCTATAAACAACTCACTGAACATAAAGAGCCTATACAGGTTGTTCACCCTGCTCCCCTATTCTAGTGACTTTGGTTCAAAAAATGTACTCTGCACGCTATCAAAAGAGAAATGTAGGCATTAAGATAGCTGAAAAACCTTTGATCTACGAGCTGTCTTTTTTGAAAAACATGCTAGGGCAATGGTGGCGCAAAGCTTGTGGAAGTAACCAACTAATGTCTTAATGCCCACGCCACAAGATGGAACCCATACCTCATACTACTAGAGTGACCAAGAATCAGAGACTTGATAGACCTAGGTCTTTGAACCTAGGGTAAAACCAAATGCTATTTATCTAAACAAACAAATAAAAACAAAACAATAAAATGACCCCTGATGATATTCTGCTATAGTCATAGATTGGTGCCTTGTACTGTCATCATCAGAGAGGATCTTTCCTGCAACACATGGGAGGAAATGCAGAGACCCACAATCAGACATTATGCAGAGAGAGAGAGAGACCTTGAACTGATCAGTTCTCAATGAGATGTCTCCATCAATCCCCTCCCTTCAGAGCTCAGAGAACCCTGAGGAAGAGGAGGCTAAAGGAGTATGGGAGCCATAGGGGATAGAGGACACCAGGAGTACAAGACCCTCTAAATCCATAAGCAAAGCTCATATAAGCACAGGGCCTACATGGATATACCAAGTCCTCTGCATATATATATTATTACTCCCGGTTCAGTATTTTTAAGGGATTCCCGAATCTGTAGAGGAGTGAGTCTAGTTGTTATGCCTTCCATCGAGTCTCTTTTGTTCCTTTTTGCTTTCCTTGTGCAGCTATGATGGAATTGTGCTGGGTTTCATATAGGGGACGAGGCTCAACAAAAATACCTCTTGCCAGGGTAGAGGCATGGGGATTTAGAAATATAGTAAAGAATATGAAGATGCCACAAAAAAGAAGAAGAAGACAAAGGGAATTCCAGTGAGTACTGAAATTCACCCGCTTTTAATTTCCAACTGTTTAAAATACCCCTGATCCCGAAAGGTAGGAATAAGAAAAAAACTACATTAACATGATACAAAGAAATGAACATACCAACTGAAGGTCACACACTACATTTATAGCTAACCATTCTGTTGCTAGAACAAAACAAGTCATGCTCACAACCTAGACCAAAACATTCTATAAGCAAACCGCTCCCTGGGTGTAATTCAAAGTTAAGTGATTAAGGGAACTGAAACTTAATTGGATCCTTAGACTTTTGTTTAAGGTAGGAACATATGTACTTCTCTATTCCTGGAGTACAAGGTCTGGCTATTAACCACATCTGTTGACAATAACCTTGAGAGAGCAGAACTCTCTGATCTACATCTAGGTGGGAACTTTGTTTGAGGTAGAAACACAATAACTTTGAAGGAACTGGAGGTAAATTCCAACTCCCTGACCTTTGGTCAAAATGGAAATAGGCTCACATTTTTGGGCCTCCACAGTTTTATCTCTTTATATTTAAAATAAAAATTAAAGTATTTACATAAAAAAATTTAATATACTGTGGTTTTATATTTTAATATTTACAATAAAAGAACATATAAATCAAAAATACCTTTTAAGAAAAACAGGATGTACAAGGAGTGGGGAGAAATTCCACATGTCTTCTGCATCAGTTGTGGACTCTAGGTTTTAAGCCCTGCTTGAATTTCTGCCCTGACTTTCTGAAATACAGTGTTACTTGAGAATCCTAAGAATTAATAAACACTGCTCTCCTCCCAAAAAAGACAAAAAACTAAAATATTTACATGTTAAATTCTTTTTTTTTTTTTTTTTTTTTTTTTTTTTTGGTTTTTCGAGACAGGGTTTCTCTGTGGTTTTGGAACCTGTCCTGGAACTAGCTCTTGTAGACCAGGCTGGTCTCAAACTCACAGAGATCCGCCTGCCTCTGCGTCCTGAGTGCTGGAATTAAAGGCGTGCGCCACCACCACCTGGCTCATTTTAAATTCTTAATTTACTGTATGTAGAGAGATAAAACGGACTTGGCTACATAGGACAGAGTATGGAGGGGGCTTTCCAGGAAGGAGAATGCTATTATTTTGTTCCTCATTCTATATTTATTTTTCAGAGAAACTAAGAATAGTTCACAGTATGTGTTATTTATTGCAACTTATTCTGTATCTACAATTATCTCTAAATAAAAGACATTATACATTATATTTCAAAAGAAGTATAAACAATGGACCCATGACAAAGAAAAGATGAATATTTCTCCTCTGGTGACCCACAGAAATGGAAAATATCCTGAAGCACAAGTCATTTTGAAAGCTAAGACAACTGCTCTTCAGTCTTCTGGTTAGCCCAAGCCTAGCATCTTTTCCTTATCAGATTAAGGTTTATGTGATCCTCGGAGATGCTGTGTCAGTGGGGATTTAGAACTGGTGCAGGGAATTGGAGATTGTTCTGTTCACCTCATGCATCAACCTAACACCACCATATGCCCAGGACAGTATATCCCCAAAGGGCTTAAGAAGAAAGGACAAAAAGAAAAAGAAGAGAGGAAGACGATGAGCATAAGGAGAAGACGGAGGGGAGCACGTAGAAGAGGAGGGGCATGGGACAATGAGAAACATGAAGGAAAGGAAGAGCTGATGGTGGAGCAGCTTGGAGATGATGGACATGAGGAAAGGAGGAGGGGCTAAAGGAGAGGGAGGAAGAGCAGAAGAAGGAAAAGAGGAGCACAGAGAAGAGGAAAAACATGAAGTGAAATAGATAGAGGAGGGAGAGACAATGACCAGCTTTCCAGGTGAACTAACTCAATTAATTGACACTGGGAAACTGCACACACACACAGAATGTGGGCTCAGGGAGAGAATCAGTGAGCAGCAATAGCTGAAACGGTATATCATAGAACTGGAGTAGTCCATATATAAATATTGCCAGAATCCGGTGCCAAATATCAGCTTATTTCTGAAGTCCCATTTATCACAGAGAAAGTTCTTTCACATCTCCTTCACCTTCCAGGCGGTCTTCTCAGACCCGCTGTCGCAGGGTCACTGAGTAACACATCACCTTGACACGTGCTCTTGAGCAATTTTCCTTACAGATCTCTCAGAAGGTGTTTGGTTTTGCTGTTTTCTTGAGATGATGCCTCCCTTCCTAGGCTAATTGTTCTGCCTCAGCCTGCAGGGTGCTGCAGTCACAGCATGTGCTACTGTTGAGTTTAGGCTTTGCAAGTACAACGATGCATGTAATTGGGCTGCCCTTTAACTGACTCATATCCCCTCGTGTCAACCCCAACTACTGCTTACGATCATTCTAACTCTTCTCACGTTCTGAATGGTATATATTTCTTTTACATATGAAAAAGAGGTTTTCATTGAATACAGAATCATTCTTCAACATTGAATGATTCCAAATATGGAAAAAAAAAACAGAAAAAAAAAATGCTAGAAATCTACTAGGTGAATGGGATTTAAAATCAGGAGCTACACAAGTCAGACTTTTGCCAGCACATTTCACATTTAGGAGACAAATCTCCCTGAGGCCAGTCAGAGGAAGAAACACATGCTAATTTTCTTCAAGAGACGCTAGCTTTCAAGCAGTCTATTCTTTACAAAGTAGCTTTAACTCAAGAAAAGAGTTGACAAACATAACACAGTTTTTATACTTTGAACATCGTTAGTCATTACAGATAAAACTAGGTGATATAACGAATAATAGCCCATGAAATTTTTATAGCTTATTTTTAGTCAGTGTCAGTTATAAATTAGAAAATAAAATAATGAAGCTAAGGGAATAGTTTAACATCTAACAAAGCTTGCCACTCAATCACAAGTTACCATTTTGTGTGGCTCACAGATTCTTGCATATGGTGTTTACTTGAAGACAGTGTGATAGTCCCTGCTAACAACGGACTGAAATCTTTGACATTGTGAGACCTTTTCCCTTTAAATGTGTTTTTCTTGGATATTCTGTCTCACTGGCAATGACTTAAGGTAGTCCCCTAGCTCGTCTGCCTTCCTTAGACTTTTCAAGGTCTTCTAATATTTCCTTTATGAATGGCATGAATATTTTAGTTGCATTTGGTGAGGATATAGTGAGAAGGATGCTGTATCCCCATTTTCAGAAGCACTGGATGGTGTTTTAAGATATGTATATGATCTCCATTCTAGGTACGACTTAGAATCTTAGTAACAGATGTTACTAAGATGTGGTGTATGGATGATGTGCATATCCTGTGTCTTGTGACTTATCCATTTTGTCTTTTAGGGACTATTGGCAAAGGTCACCTCTATAGTCACCATCAGATAGTATTTGAGAGATGAGAAAAGACTCAGCCCGCAACTTGTGGAGTTCTGTCCTTATTTGCTTTAACTAAGAGAAGGGTATTGGTGAAGAGGACTACCACAAATATTTTTTGGCAAGGCACCAAAAAATTTTTAAAAATCCAATAAAACTGAAAGTTGCTGTATTCTTCCTTGTGAATTTAGGAGAGTTGTGACTTAAAAAGGAGCATGGTGAGGAACGTGGTTAAAACCCACTGCCTGGGTTGTGTACTGCTGAGATCCTTTCCCCAAATCCTCCTTCTAGCAGCCCTTGCTTCTGTTTACCTTTAATGTCCTTCTTTCATCTTGCCCTGTATGAATACATTTGGTTTCTACTTTTTGTCACTAAATAAATAATTCAACAGTTTAGACGTTCTGGGGACATATATTTTTGACACACCACCTTGTTAAGTAGCCCAAGCTAGTCTCAAACTTGTAATCTTTCTTCTTTCCGTCTCCTGAGTACGGGGATGACAGCTCTGTACCACTAAGCATAATACATTTCAGCTGTGGAAAATATTTCATAGCGTCTTTCATGTTTACCTTGGCTTATATTTTCCTTTCTCTTTCGGCTGCTTCTGTCTCTTGCTTTAATTGGCAGTGGAACAATAGCAGTGATGCAGAATACTAGTAGAATATTTTAGGACCTACCACTTCCCAATCCCAATCCCAGTGAAGATTCACACCATACTTCCCATATCTGTAACTGGGAGTGGCTGACAGAGAACTCTCCATTAGAAGTGGGAGAATATTGATGTGTATGGATTTATTGGTAAGTACACTTATGCATTTCCCACTTTAAATGCAATTAAATTGCAGAAAGACAGCTTTGCAATATTTGCTTAGAGCTTACTTTAGAGCTATGAAATATTTACATAACAAGGCCTCTGACTCATCTCAAATATCTGCATTAAGTATGTTTGGGAGAACCTCTTGGCATTTAGAATTTTTCCTTGTTATTTCCTTCGTTCAGAGGCAAGTGTCAAAGATGACTGTGAAAAATCTCAGTAGGAGCACTCACTTCTGCAAGCCAGACTGCTCAGATTGGTGAAAGACTCTTCACAGGTAAGGCTTGGGGACAAGAACAGATCTCAAGATCCACGATGAGTAACCATAGCCTGGTAACGCAGATTCACATTACACCAAACTCTGTGTTCGAACATAATTGATAAGGTTTTACAAAAACAGAACAAAGGAGTCACAAGTCAAGGCACCTCTCAAATGCTTCAGTGGAGGCATTAAATGGGTGGGTTAAAGCAAAGTGTGGAAATCTCTGCTACAGACCTCAGATGTGACCTGATGTCATCCTCAATATCTGCTTGCTAGGAACTAGGTGTCGTTTTGTACATTCTTAAGGATTTATATAATGTTCATAAGGATCTTATTTCACATACAGACCAAAGCAATAAATAACTATTTAGGAGGCTAAAGATAGCACAAGATAGTTTGGTCCTGCACATGTAATGTTCCAAACTCCCTACAGTTATGAGGTTGTAATCCTTGCAGAAGGCACAGTAGAAGGTGCTGATTCTTTAAGAATTCCCAAATTCTATACATCGCATTGTCCATTAATTTTAACACAGAAAGTCAATTGACAAAAGGCATCCTTGATGTAGGTTTCAAATGTTTTATCTCTGTCATTCTGTTTGACTCTAGGCAGGTTCCCACATCTTTTCAAGGCTCACATCTTCACTGTCATCAAGACAAGAGTGGTGACACCATCATTGTCCTGGAAACTTCCAGACAGCCCTGAGCACATATACATACAAACAATGCTACATTAAATCACTAGGTTGTATATACATGTGTGCATATGCATGTAACAGCAAAGCTTTATAAAAATACAAGGTTGGGAGAAGAGAGATAGGGAAGGAGTTGGAAGGGTAGAGATAACAGGGAGGGTGATGCAATGCTTATGTTTGAACACAAAGTATTCTTAAGGTGAAAAGAACAAAAGACTGAAAATTTCTGGTATATACCTCTTAGGATCCTGAATATAGGAGTTCTTTTGATTGGGTTTCCTTTTGAGAATTGCTTACATTAAAAATTCTATTAGGAGTAGCAAAATGTTTAGAACTGTACTAGAAAAAAAAATACCAAAAATACCCTCACGTTAAAATAGAGAAGAGGGGAAACTTGAAAATCTGGTTGCTTTTCGTAAGTGTGCTTTTTTTCATCTGTATATTTTGGTCATATTCTCTCTCCTACCAAAAGTCCTCTCAGTTTCTCCCCTAACCCAACTACATGTTTTCTCTCTCTTAAACAAAATGAAAACTTAAACCAAAGCAGGCAAATAAGAAATAACGAACAAAACACAAACATCAAATCCAATTTCTATCGGCCTACTGCTCCTGAACAAGGGGCCTGCCCTGGAGTGTGATTGATATACCCACTGGAGAAAACTGATTTCCCCTCTTCCTGTAGCTATCAACTGTACACAGATTTCTTGTTTATGGATGGGACCTTATGTAAACTTCCTTTCTCCATTCTAGGAGTTTGTCTGACATGCATGTTTGTAGGTCATGTGCATGGTGTCGCAGTCTCCATGAGTTTTTATGTGTTTAATGCCTGTTGTGTTTGGAACACAGTTCCTTTGATGTTGTCTACTACCTGTGAATCTTATACTCTTTCTCCTTCCTTTTCAAAATTGATACCTGAGCCTTGAGGGGAAGAGAACTACCATGGTTGACATGGTTAAGGAAGCCAGGAACCTGAGACTAAATAGGTCATGATCCTAGGAGAAAACCTAGACTACTATCCTCCAAAAGTACTGTAGCAATAAAATGACTTATTGCTCTACCTGTAGGTTATGGCATTACTCAACCCTCATCAGAGAAGCTTTTCATGCAGTACATGGCAAAAAACATAGAAGTTCATAACTGTACAATGTTTTCAACATTTAATTTTTGTGAAGTATGTACATACATGTAATCATATGATACCTTAGGACAGGGAACTTATTTTCATCTTTTATCATTTGGGTTCTAAGAATGGAACTCAGGTCACTAGGTTTGGTGACAAACACCTTTACCTGCTATGCCAGCTAACCAGTCACCTATTATTAACTCTTAACACCATATATATGAAATAGAATTTTCTCAGTTAGGTTGCCATAACATATCACACAGATATACCTATTAAAAAACAAAATAAATACCATAGTGCTGGGTTTTGTGGCTTATGTCTATAATCCTGGCTCCCAGGAAACTGAAACTGAAATACCAGGCATTCAAGGTCATCATTGGCTACATAGTGAGTTTGAGATTAGGCTGGGCTATAGGAGACCGATTCTGAAAACAGCTATTAATGAAGAGTCACGACCCTGTGCTCATATGTTAAATGAGTGAGTTCTTCATAGTCCCTGGACCACCTGTGGCCCACAAACACCAGTAATAAGCAGAATTATAAACCAGTTTCCGTTTGGAGACTGATATAACATGTTCACACTCACACCAGGGAAACTACGGAGCTATGATCTAAAGTCAGATCTGAGTACAAAATCTATTCTGTGAACCACAGCTCTGTGTTGCAGGTCCTTAAGTGCAGTAAAATCCACCCTTATTGTGTTCATATTTGCCACAAGTAATTTTAGATGGAGTTAATTAGTGGTTCAGATGCTTCACTATTTCTCTTTAATTTTTAGCATCTGCTAAGGTTATCCAATTTCCTTTTCAAAAAATATAAAGGAACGAGCAAAAGCAAAGAGACCTATCACTTTATTTCATGTATTGATCTTACATAAAGAACTGAACTTCATGATCAAATTTAAACCACTGCACAGTTTCAATGGCTGAATCTATATTTTCCTCCCTCACGCAATCTACAATTTTTGTTCTTACATACCAAGCTTTCTAAGGTGTATTCTTCACACAGTTCACATGTTCTGTCTCTTCAAGATGTGACAACCAAGTCAGTCTCAGTTACTGGACTCCTAATATCATTTTTGCTGTGCATTTCAGGGAAAGATCTTAACATGACCAGAATGTATATGCTCTATTTAACTGAACACACATTAGATGGCCATCTGTCTATCATCAATCTTGCTATCTCAGGACAGAGCATGGCCCAGGGCCTGCCATGTACAAGGGAAAGAAGTTCAGTATAGTGGGCTGGCAAAGGCCAGTGTCCATTGTACCAAGTGCTACAATAAGAAAGAGCCAGATTTTCTCTGTAAGGCCACATTTGGTTGTAAGATTGTGAGAGCGGAAGGAAAAGGTTTACAGAGAAGAAATGTGTGAAGTGGGACTTGAAGGAAGGCACACCTGCCTGGTCTGTTTACCCAGGGACATCAGAATGGTGTGCTGCACTAGGAAGTTCAAACCATAGGCATTAGTTTGTTTTCCTCTGGGCAACAGTTGTAGTGCCAGGCTAGCCTAACCTATAGTGAGATCTCATTGGGGTTAGTGACTACAGTTCCCATGAATGTTCATGAGGCCTTTCTTTTCCCCATGTCATAAAAGAGATGTTCTTTCTTCTTCCATTAGTAAGGGCATGGATCCCATCATGCAAACATACCAACACACTTCTATAGGATTCCCCCTCTAAAGGTCATGTCATTATGTGAGAACATCAATATATTAATTTAGAGCTGACAGAAGAACTCAATCCACAGTCCTGGTTATAATTTCAGCAATGTGGTACAGTAATGAAGGAAGTGATATGTGCCATGTCTGTATACAGAGCAGCTAGTGTGAAGTAGGGCTATGTAGCAATCCTGAATTAAGATATTAGGTATAGCTTACAGAAAATCTTTGGTAGTTGTCAATATTGTTATTTGGTTTGTTCAGAGATGAGGTAGCCCATTATTCAAGGAGTAAATAGTCAACTTTCAGAGGAGAATAAAACCAAATAAGGGGTAATAATTTGTTCTCCAAGTCAGCAAATCATTGTTCCCTAAAATGAATTTGGGGTAGTGATCAATATTAGGAGGAGCCAAATCTAGTCATGTGAGCAGCATCTGTGTGTAAATGCAGGCTGTTGGAAGAGAACTGAGAAGCAGAGCCATGTTCTGAGGACATCCTTAGTGAGTGTGGGTTAAGATAGTGTACCTGACGGTGTTCTAGAGAAGCCGTGTTACTGGTGTGTCTGTCATATGATCTTAGGTCCACACTACAGCTGCAATAGTGCAGCCTTTATGATTGTACCCCAAGCATTTAGGACAAAGAATGAAAAAATCAAATTTTTAGACATAGAAGGAGTTTCAATGCTTCCTATCCCATTCTAATTAGCTTGAACCTACTTGTGATGCTGAATTTCAAAACAAAGTATAATCATTTAGTGCATCAGTGAGGATTTCAGTGTATAACAAAGTAGAAGGAAACAGACAGTGGTCTCTGTTATAACACATAATGTCTCCGTCACTGTGTGGATTAAGTGCTTCCAGGAGCTTAGGCAGCACTGCTCTTTTGCTGTTCCCCATTAGTGATTAGAGTTCAGCATTTTTTTCTCAAAGATTTCAAGGACAACAGACTCTGCAATTGTCCTTACTAGGACAGGGAAGTTACATAAACAGCAGGTTTTGAATGTTGTAAGCTGAGTGGTGACAGGAAATTGATGAGATCAATTTTATCCTCATTAAGTTTTTACTGATGGTGGTCACAACTGCCCATAACACTGTTTCTTCAGGCCAAATGAAATCACTGCAAGCGAGGCTATCATAAAAATTATAATAGTAATTTGGAGTCCTTGTAATCAGAGCCTCGCCCCCTATGGGGACAGATGGCCTAGAGTAGTGAGCGTGGGCTTAGAGAAGCTCCCACCTTACTCCAGCCATGGCTCTTTTCTGTACTCTCACTCCTGAAATCAGGCTTACTGAGAAGCCCACATTTATTTGCAAACTGCAAATCATACTTCATCTAAAGGCCTTAGCCTTGCTACTTTTCAATGCAAACCTCTGTTTCAGAGCTAATAAGACGGGGGTCAGGGCCGAGACTCACCGTGCCCTCAAATAAGTTAACAGGGAGAGTGAATTTCTTAGATGACTACTTGAAGCCATTTGTTTGTTCTTGTTACAGAGCTTCTGTCTAGGGGTCACCAGACAAGTCATTCAAGAGCGGTAAGGTGCTGGATTCCCTTCAGCTACTATAAATTTTAGTAACATCAGCTCCAATACATGAGTTATTTCAGAGGCTTCTTCTGGACAGACATTGTAGCACCAAGGAGACTTCTGCATGCCTTTGCATATTTACACTTGAAGGTTTTATTTGATACATCAATTTCAGTTTTTATATATCTTGTACACTCATTCATGATCCTGTTCAGCCTACTCATTCTGTCTTCCAAACCTCCACGGTTTGTGGTATCCATTGTCCCATTTGTCACTAAAGAGACCTCATTTCTGAGCCCCTGCTTAAGCTTATGACCACCATGAGAAGACCTCTGCCTGGAGCACAGCCATCCAACTGTCTGTTCACACAATTCTGCTTCTCTTATAAGCCCCCACCCCCATTTTCTCTTTGCATCATTTTCAGACAGCATCTCCTATAATCCAGGCTGGCTTCAAACTCATTATGAAGCTTACCTTAAGCCAGCTCCTCTTGCCTGTGTTTCTCATGTGCTGGGATTACAGATGGATGCCTTGCTGCCTGACTTTCCTTCTTCTTGTGGAGTTAGATTTGTTACTGTACTTGTGAATTTCTGACACTCCCATATCTCATAGCATAAGCTTCAGAAACTGGCATTTGTTATAGTCATGGTGTAGCAGCTATATTGACTAAATGTTAAAGTTACAACCTAGTTTTCAAATGTTTTTAAAGTGTCCAATTTTCAGTGACATAACAAGAAATAAGAAAGAAGAATCCCAAGGACAAACTGACCTACTTTTGTAATTTTCTAATTTGTAATTGTAATCCTACAACTCATCAGAACATAATTGTGCACAGGGCCTGCATGTGCACCAGGTCCTCTGCATACATTTCATCGCTGTTAGCTTGGTGATTTTTACGACCCCTAACATGGGAGCAGGCGTATCTCTGTCCCTTTTCCCTGTTCTTGGAACTCTTTCCTTCCTATTCAGGTTGCCTTGTACAGTCTTGATATGAAGGCCTTTGCCTTGTCTATAATATCTAGTTTTGTTGTGTTTGCCTGTCATCTCTCAGAGACCCTCTGTTTTCTGATGAGGAAATGAATAGGAAGTGGATCTGGGGGAGAAAGGAGGTGAGGGAAAGAATGGAGGGGGGGAAAGCTATGGCCTGGATTATTGTATGAGATAAGAATCAGTTTAAAAAATGAATAAAGAACTTACTAGTAAATGTGTGTATGTAAATAATGTATATATATATGTATATATATATATATCAGAGTGTATTAGCAGCCACCCCAAGTAGTGTGACACTTTCTAACATTTTGATTTTCTGCTAAGAATAGAACATATTAAAACTGCAAAACTGTGTGATCCCTTTGATCTCTCAATAGTATTTAGGTTAAATTTGAATTGTAAAGCTTTTGGATTATCAAGCTGTTATCATCTATTTTATGGAAAACATTACACTGAGCGCTACTAGAAGTTTAAAAGGGGATTTTACACTATGAACATATGTG
The DNA here is from genome assembly GCF_950005125.1 of Chionomys nivalis. Lineage (NCBI taxonomy): Eukaryota > Metazoa > Chordata > Mammalia > Rodentia > Cricetidae > Chionomys > Chionomys nivalis. The sequence continues at coordinate 9,320,666 of NC_080091.1, forward strand.
AAAGGAAATAATGAGAAAGGCAGGCAGAAGTGGTTCCTAGAGAATAATCTGTGCAGTGAATCACAGAAGCAGCAAAGAACAGCAGAAATGAGAAATGTGCTTGAAGGGGACTAGGATCTGTAGAAATAAATCCGGGTGGATCCGTAGGAAAAGAGTAAAAAGAAACATGTTAATAAGCTAAAACAGGTTCGTTTGTAAAATAATCAGAGAAGTTTGGTCTGGCAGAAACTTGTTTAGAGAAAGAATCAATGTCTTTATGGGGACCGTAAAGCCATCAGTTACTGATGATGCCTGAGTATTGGCCAAAATGACCACTTTAGATTTTGATGCTGAGGCAGATTGTTACCAAAAATATAACTGAAAGAATTTCAGTCATATGCAAATTTTGTCTTAGTCATATGTGGAAAATGAGCTGGAATCTTTCAAGGCACACCACATAAGACTAAATAAATATTTAACTATTCTGAAACCAGTATCCCGTACCTCTTCTTTTCCACTCAGAATGTGGACATGGACCTTCTCTATAGGTATATTAGACACTGTCTTAATTTAAGTGGCTTGTGAATTCTCCATTCAGCTATAAACAAGGCCACTGCCCGTCCATTGACCCATGTCTCCCTCGTCTTTCCATAGAGTCTTAGTTGTTGCTGAGGTAGAAATCGCCAAAGGGCTTGCTTTGCCCATGTTCTCTCAGAGACCCAGGCCAGGGATATTTCTGGGGAGGTGAACTTTGTTCAGTGTGGATATTAGATCAGCAAATAAACTACTTTGTGCCTGTGGCTGGAGAATTCTGCAAGGTAGTAGGCATTCCTACCTAAAAATACTTTCTTTTCTATTATGCCGGAATATTCCAAACTCTGAAGCAGGAAACCTGCAAGATCAAAGCTAACCTGGGCAACATGGTGAAATGAAACCCCGTTTCATTAAAAAAAAAAATAAAAACAAAAAAAACCCAAAAACCAAAAGCCAAAACACTTTAACTTATATCTATAATCCATACTGGTAACTCAAAATCTAACATACTAAAAAACTATTTCTAAAATTTCTGATAAGCATGATATATGTTATTAAAATTTGTGTCATATATTATTTATAATATATAACATTAAAACTTACTAACCATTTAAGATACCAAGTATATGTTATAAATAAGTTCATATGCCACAATAACACTTTGGATGTGCCTAAGGTACATTGCTCATGATGGGATATGAACACCGTTCTGCTCAGAAACGCATTAATTGAACAGCTTTGTCTGAAGCAGAGTGCTGTGGAATATGCATATTTTGTGAACAGCTTTCTCCATCCACTCTCACTGTTCCTGGAACATTTACGGAAACGTCTTTCAAACATAGCTGCCATGTACATTAAAATAAACTGAGATGTAATACAAGATGTTTCTCCTCCCTGGAATAGATTTGTGTATGTGCAGAGAGCAGAGTTCCAGCTTTATATAAAAACAATGAAATTCAAGTTTTCTTGTATGGTAGCTCATGACTAGAAACTTCCACACCTGGTAGAGGAATGGACGTCCTACTGGGTGACGCTATGATGAATGATCAGATGGTATAGAATAATGTTTGGAGTGTCTGGATTTCCTCTACTTCCATTCACAAAAATAATCAATCTTTCAGAATTCCTCAAGTCATCAAAGGTTTTCCTTACAGTTCTGTAGCATCAAGTAGGACGTAAGGTAATGATTGGGCTATCTTCAACAGAACCAGAACAACCCAAGTAAAAATTAGCTCTCCTTCTCCACATTTTTTTTTTTTTTTTGCAAACAGTTTTGCTGACTAAGTGAGGCTGAACATGCAATCTTTACAATTCTCTGTCTTATAACTCAGATCTGCTGGTTACTCTGCATTACTCATGGAACCACCATTGTGTTTCTATGTCAGAGAGGTCAACATTCCACATTGCACAGGGACTACTTGCGCTCCCAGGTCTGGCTTGTTTCACTGACCTCAATGTTTTCATATTCACTCATATTGTCATATAACACCCAGGGCTGAATGACAGAATATTGCACAAACATACTGTACACGTACAGGACTTAACCAGACCATGGACAATTAGTTTCCATAACTTGGTCACTAGATGATCCACAGGGAAGACGGAGGAGGGCTGTCTTATTAGTTCACAGACAGGCTACTAGAGCTGGGATTGTTGAATCATGAAATAGTTTTATTATTAACTCAGAGAATTCTGTAGTGTGCTCCATCACTGATATAATAATTGGCATCTGCAGTAGACATGTTTAGGAATTCTTGTCTTCACAGCTCCCCACTGCTAGTCATCTCATGTCATTTTACTTTTCCGTCCTCACAGCATGAGTGACATCTCACTGTGGTTTTGCCTTTCTTGAAGACCAGTGCTACCCAGAAACTTTTAAGACCTTTCTTGGTCATATTTATGTGGTTTTGTTTGTGTCAAACGTTTATTTGCCACTTCGTCCACTTTTAGTCAGTTGTTAGTATTGGATTTTATGACTTCCTTACACAATTCAAGTGTGTGGCTGAGTATTTTCTCCTACGGGTTTAGTAGTCTTCAGCAGTTTGTTTTATTTTTGTTGTGTAGGAAGTTGCAGTAAAATGTAGTGCAATACAGTGTTTGCTGTGGCTCCCTCTGCTTTGGTGAACATTAAAAAAATGTTACCAAGACCAGTGATAAGGGTCTTTTTCCATTTCTGTTTTTGGGTTTTATATTTAAAGATGTAATCTCTTTTGAATCAATTTTGCAAATGATGTCAATTACGAGGATCTGCTTTCCTTCTCTGTGTTGGGAGACTGCATTTTCAACAACCATCCTTACTGAGGTGCATGTCCTGTCCCTCGTGTGTATTTTTGGCCCCTTGTAAAAGACCATTAATTATGTGTCATAGTTAGCCTCTACTGCCAATTGAATAGAAACTAGAGTTACCTGGGAAGAGAAACCTCAAGTGAAGAATTGCCTAGAACAGACTGGCCTATGACCATATGTTTTCTTTCTTTTTTCTTTTTTTATTTAATTGAAATTTTACATATCAATCCCAGTTCCCACTCCTTCCCTTCCTCCCAACTCCTCTATCTTCCTTCCCCCACCCCCTACCCCCCACCCACTCCTTAGAGAGGGTAAGGCTTCCCATGGGGAGTCAACAAAGTATCGTATATCACTTTGAGGCAGGACCAAGGTCATCCCCTCTGTATCTGGGCTGAGTAAGGTATCCCTCCAAAGAGAATGGGCTCCAAAAAGCCATCTCAAACAGTAGAGATATATCCTGGTCCCACCACCAGTGGCCCCTCAGACTGTCCCAGCCACACAACTTCACCCACATTCAGAGGGCCAATCTGGTTCTGTGCTGGCTCCCCCGCTGTTAGTCCAGAGACAGCAAGCTCCCATCAGCCCAGATAATCTGTTTCTGTGGGTATCCCCATAATGGTCTTGATCCCTTTGCTCATGTTATCACTCCTTCTTTTCAACTGGACTTTGAGAGATCAGCCCAGAACCTTCATCCAGCAACTGATGGAAACAGATGAAGAGACCACACATTTTCTAAATTGATATGTGATGTAGAGGGCCCAGCACACATGAGGTGCAACATTCCTAGGCAGATGGCCCTGGACTTTCTAAAAATGTAGCCAATAAGCCCAGGGCAAGTCAACCAGTCAAGAGCATTCCTTTATGTTCTTTACTTTAGCACCTCAGTTCCTGCCTCAAGAATCTGAGTTACTGCACTGTTTTCCCTTGATGATGGGTGGTGACCTCGGTAGTGTAAGTCAAATAAACATTTTCCTCCTTAAGTTGCTTTTGGTCTCAGTGTTCATCACAGCAAAAGGAATCAAGCTGGAATGCTCAGTTTGTGTGAGTCTGTATCTCAGCTCTCCAGTGATCGTTATGTTTATGGTTTAATGTCAGAGGCATATTGATTGGATTGCTTTAGTCTTATAATAAGGTTTGAAGTGAGAAGCACTGAGAACCCCTGTTTTATTTTGCTTCCCAATAGCTTGTTGAGAAGATTTTGATTTTTTGCAGCTCCAAACAAGTCTTATGATTGCTTTTCTATGTCTCAGAAAATACCACTGGAACATTCACAAGGATTGTAGTGATTTATAGATTGCTATGATATTAATTTAAAGAGCATTCATTACTCAGACACATAGTCACAGCTTGTATTTGCATCTCCTTCAGTTCCTATTATCACTGTCTAACAGTGTCTAGTATTTAGAATTTTGCTTCCTTGGGTTTAATTTGTTCCCAGTAAATTATTTCTAATGATGTGGTATATTGATTAGTATATATTTGTGGTTTCCATAGTTCTTGTCAGTATGCAGAAATACAGCTATTTACTTCATGATAATTTTGTGGCTTCCATCATTACCGAACTTAATTTTTCACCTTTGCATCCTTTGTTTTATTTACACTCCTGCTTTTTCCTTTTGAGGGGCAATGGGATAATGCCATTAGTGTTCTGTGTGGGGGAGACCATAGTCTCTATGGGAACCACTAGTCTGAGTCATTTTCTATCCTTTCTTTCTTTCTTTCTTTCTTTCTTTCTTTCTTTCTTTCTTTCTTTCTTTCTTTTCCTTTCTTTTCTACTTTTTTTCTTCCTCGAGATGTTCAAGACTTGCTGTTGTAGGGTCACTAGCTTTTACTGGTGTCATGTTGCTCTTTGTTGTGTTGCCTGTGTTCTTATCTTGTCTACCCATCTTTTTCTCTGGTTGGTATAGTTGGGGCTGTCTGTGACTCTGGAGATCAATCTTCCAGGTGCCAGTGGACCCATGGCTCAAATGGTTGCTCCTCACATTGCAGTTAGTGCCAGAATTCCAGTCACCTCATTGGTCACTCTATGATCCTGGAGGTGGTTTGGTGCTCCCAGGGTTTTCTCTGCTACTGTGGAATTCACTATCTCAGACCTGTTTCATCCTAGGTCACTGGCTCAGTCCTCTTTCTATAAATATCCCTGGTCTGGATCTGCTCCTGTGGGGGTTTCTGGCTTGGTGTTAATCCTGCAAAAATCTCTGGCTTCGATCTACTTCCTTGGAGGTCCCAGACTTAGGTGTTCCCAGACCTGCAGAAGTCTTGGCTCAGGTCTACTCCTTCAGAGGTCCTAGATTCATATCCAGACCCACAGAGGTCTCTGGTTCCCTCCTACTCCCTTGGATGTCCCAGACTCACACAGTTCCTTGGAGGCTCCAGACTCGCACCCAGACTTGCAGAGGTCCTGACTCCCACAGAGGTCCCAGTCTTAGTCCAGTCCACAGGGCTGTGCATCTGTGCTTTTCAAGGATGCTGCCCTATGGTAATGTTTTCTTGTTGGGTTCTTACAGAACCTTAATATGAGGATAATGGATATGCAGGATAATATGAGGATAATAAGGATATGCAGCCTTGTAATATAGGTTTGATATCATTTCAACCAAAGCACTAGTAACCTTTTCAACAATTCTTTAAATGTGTAAAGATTTTACCAGTGAAGCCATCTGCATAACTCTATGGTTTTCTCCATTGAAAGGAAAGTAATTAACAACTCAATAAACTTCATAGTTGTTGTCTGGATAGTCTATTTCCTTTTGATTTAGTAGGTTGTACATTCCAGGAAATCACCTATTTCTCCATTTCTAACATATTTTTCAATTCATTGCCATGAGATTCTTCATGGAAGCCTCTTAAGATTCTTCAGATCTGTCATGTGTTGTTATGCCTTGTTTTACTGTATCAATTTTATTTATTGAGTCCTTGTTCTTTTTTTCCCACGGGGTAGGTTAGTACAACCTGTGGTTTGTTTAATTACCTTTTAAAAGGTCTGTTCTTTGTCTCATCACCCTTTCACATTTTCCTTCAGGTTTTTATTTTATTGATTTCGGCTCCAGTTTGTGTGCCTCTGTAATCTTCAAAATTCATTTTCTCTCCTTTTTCTAGCTCTTTTTGGTCTGAAATTAAACTGTTTAGTTTGTATTTTGTCTTTTGTTCTTATGCACATATTTATTGGAATAAGTTTTGTTCTTACAACCCATTTTTCTACAGCCTAAAAATTTTCTATGTCACTGTTCCACGTTTGTTCCTGGTTCTTTTTAATATCTCTTTATTTCTTCTTTGAATCTTTGTTGATGAAGAATGTTTCCTTTAATTTTTACGTTTATGTTTCTTTAGTGATTAATTTATTAATTTCCAAATATTGTACTATTGTGGCTAGAAATGATACATCATTAACTGAACACAATGTTAAATTCATTGACATTTTGTGCCCCAGTGTTCCAGGAGTATTGAGAAGAGCTTATCTCTGCTACTACTGCATTCAATACTATAATGTGTCTGCAATAGTCTTCAAATCCTCAGTGTTCTGCTGTCTCCTTGGTGGTTTTCAGTGAAGATGCTCTTTTTCATTGCAATCAAATCTCTCTACCTTGTTTTCAAACTTTTCCACAGTTAGCATTTTTGCTTGCCCAGCATGAGCATTCTTCTTCACTCATCTTAAACTAACACAGAATCATCTTTCTATGTCTTCCGTTTCAGAGAAACTATTTATGAAGGATGAACTCTTATGCGGCTCCTCCACTACAGTCAAGAGTGAAGTAGATGCACAGACTAGTCGGTTCTTTGAACCCTGCACTTCCAGAATTGTGGACAGGCTTTGGAAAGAGAAATGGATAAATGTAGTGATTTTTGTTTATGTTTTAACAAATAAAGCTTGCCTAAAGATCAGAGTGCAGAGCTAAGCCACTAGAGGTCAGGGAGTGGTGGCACACACCTTTAATCTCAGGACTCGGGAGACAGAGGCAGAAAGATCTATGTTAGTTCAAGGCTACCCTGGGCTACACAAGATTAAATCTGTGCAAAAGAGAAATAGAACTCATGCAAAGGTGATCCCAGTTCTTGGGATCCCATGCCTTTAACCCTAGCATTTGGGAGGTGAAGACAGGAGGGATACAACCAGGTGGAGAGGGGACCATAAGGTAGAAGGAGACACTCAGATAGTCTGAGGGTTGGTGGAGACAGTTGCAATCTGATGGTCACCCCTTTAGTCAGTCTGACCATTAGTAGAGTTAAAAAGTCTCTCTAGTGGCTGACCACACTGCTTCTCTGCTTCTTCAACTTTCACCCTTTGATATCTGACTCTGGGTTTTATTTATTAAGACCAATTACAAGTCATGCTACAGATAAAGGAAAGAAAGCACTGAAATGTGTTCATTATTTTTAGAGTACATTCTCTTTACCAGACTTTTGAAGATCTGTAATTCAGTAGATGTGTAATGTTCATACTACATGCTAGTAGTAGCTAGAAAATCTCTGAGCTAGCAAACACAGGCACTGCTTTCAGGTTAAACACCGCTGTGTCCAGTCAGGGACCCACTTGTCTCATCCATAAAGCAAGAATGTGAGCTGCATAAAACTCTTAAGTCTCTCTACCTAGAATCCAATGATCCTAATTCCTTCATGTGACAATTTTTAAGATTCTTTTGAAGAATGAGAAGGTTTGCTATGGTGGCTTCTTTCAGTGATGGTGACAATACACTTTTCAAAGATATTGAGTGCTATACAAATGCAAAGAAGTTTCAGGCAGGGTTTAGATAAATAATGTTTAATGCTCTCTGTTAGCTTTCATAAAACTATGGCAATATCAGAGCATTTGTTGTATTTCCTAATATATATATATATATGTGTGTGTGTGTGTGTGTGTGTGTGTGTGTGTGTGTGTGTGTGTGTGATTTTAAATAAAAGAACAAAGTCTTTACATATGTGTCTTCTAGAACAGGTGTAAGGCATTTATTTCCTGGCCAAAGAAAATATTGAGAAAAATGGAAATTAAAGCACACTGCTACTTTTAAAAGTTCATTGGTTGTAGTTTTTCCTGCTGCCTTGTTGAAGTCTGGAGAAAATTTGGGGCATTTCTCACACTGAGGTAGATTTCCCCACTGTTCACAGGCTGACTTTGTGTTAAAACTTGCATGGTCCTCCTTCTGTATTTAGATTCTCTGCATCAGTGGATTACTGCCACCAAGGATCCTGAGCTCCTCTTTGTCTAGAACAGTAAAACAAAACAGGCTGGAAAACAATGTGTAAATAGTGAATTATAAAAGTAAAATTGCCTTCTGTTCTGTTTAGGGGTTTTTGGCTTAAGAATGTTCTTTTGATGTTGTTTGTTTGTTTTTCTTTTATAATTGCCCTGGCAAGTCATTGTGTTAAAACATTACCATAGCATTTGTGAATCCAAGATCTTTATTGAAAAAAAAAAGTTTTTTAAGGTAACTGCATCTTTACTTTTCTGTGATGCAAAAAAGAGAAAAAATTTCTAGAAACTCTCTTTTTCTAATGTGATTGCTCTCCAGCTGGTCATTCTCAGACCTCTTGGCATGGTTCACTTTCTGTTCCATTAAAAAAAAAAAATAGTCACTAAACAAACAAATGTCAGTTTGTAGACTGTATTAATCTTCCATTAAGTTTCGAGGCACAGAGAGATCTTGTTTACTGATGTATTTCCAGCAGCAGAGGCAGTCTGCAGAATGGAGTAGATTCCACATTTCTTTAAAAAAAAAAAAGTGAAGCCGGGCGGTGGTGGCGCACGCCTTTAATCCCAGCACTTGGGAGGCAGAGGCGGGCGGATGTCTGTGAGTTCGAGACCAGCCTGGTCTACAAGAGCTAGTTCCAGGACAGGCTCCAAAACCACAGAGAAACCCTGTCTCGAAAAAAAAAAAAAAAAGTGAAAAGTGGTTTATAGCTATCTGTTATGACTTTTGTCAAGATTATTAAAAAAGTCTTTAAACTGGAGTTCATATAGGTCTATACATACAAATAAATACATATCAATAATCTATAGGTTACTGCTTTTTGTAGTTTTAAATGTCTCCTATATGGTAGCAATATAGTTGTATATTTCTTACAAAGTTTCTACTTGGAGGAGATATCAAACTATAAATGTTTTTCTGTAAATCTACTAAAATGCTGATTTATTATGATACTAAATTTTAGAAACCACAGAGTTCAGGAAATCTTCAAGTTCCTGTCATTTTATCAGTACTATTATTGTCTATCCATAATAGGTAACAAACATTTACGTGTAATCAAAAAGAAGCTGTTCAAAGACAGCCTGTTTCTTTGTCCTATTTCTTCTGTGATGGATCATGGAAGTAGGCTTTCCTACATGTATCTTTGCTTGGGGAAGGGACAAAGTCAGGTGTCCATTTATTGAACATATATCCTGGAGAAGTGGTCAAGCAAACAAATCAATAATTATTATTCAATCTAATGTCAAGAATGATGGTGACACAGAGGCAGAGAAATATGAAGAAAGCCTTTGATGACTGCAGTGGCTCAGTGCATTTCTACACATGAGCTTAATCTTAAGGTATAAGGGAGATTGAAATAGAAATAAGAAAAAAGGACTCAGCCAGAATGACAGAATATGTAAGACAAGAAGGTACAAGGAAGCACAGTGTTTTGAATGTTTCTCAAGTCGTTTTCTAGGGCTAGGGGACTACTATACATAGATTTAGAAAGATGGGTATCTACGTGGGTATCTACCATCCTCTAGCATGAATACTTGTCTGACCTGCAATTTCAGATTTCAGGGTCAGAAGACAGGTAGGCTAGAGATGTTACTCTTCATTGGTATGAAAACATAATAAAAGAAGGCAAGTTACTTATTTCTGAAGCACATGCAGATGACGCAAGTATTGATGTGTAGATTCAATCATTGGAATTTCACATAAAGTTTTATTTGGGTAGAATAGTGTATGCCTGTTGTCATGGCTACCAATGGTGCTGAGGCAGCGGAATAGATTAAACTGAGATATTTGAGGCCAGCCTAGATGAGAGAGACCATGTCTGAAAAGAAAATGAGGACTTACCGTTGGAAGGAAAACCATGACTCACTGTTGAGAGATCCACGTCAAAGAACTGACTCTGAGAATAAAAGGGTCTACTACAGCTTCTGAGGGCCAGTGGTTATCAGGCAACAGCTGCCAACTCCCACACAATTGGCTCTGTCTGTGATCACGGTCTCCATTACAGGACTCTTGCATCTAATGATTGATTGATGTGGAAAGAAAATCATTGACCCTTCTTAGCTCAGTATTGGATAAAACAATAAAACAAAACTAAATGATTGGGGGACTTTTCAGAATCATTACTGAGCTCTTCCAAACTATGTTTTATGCTCGCTTTTCCAAAGAGAATCCTACTTGCTCTGTTTTCTCTTTTAATTTTTTTTATGTTATTTCTGAAAGCACACTTGCATTTTTCTATTACTGAGCAATCTTTGCTCTCAGAGAGTGTGTTTGGTAATCATTTTGTTAAAGCAGATTTTCATGGACCTCAGCTAAATCATAACATCAGAGTTTAGAAGCCCAGGTCCTAGAAAAAGTGGGCCTCTATGACAGTCTAACTGAGGTGAAGGGAAGGGATCATTGATACACCATCTTTATGAACCAAAGTGACATCAAGGTACATCCTAACATATCACTGTTAATGTGTGAAGACACGTAAGTTTCTATAAATCTAATAATTCAATTGACCAGTCTGACAGTCTCTCCCATAGACTTCAAAAGAACAAGCAGCCTAAGTCATAGAGGCATGCCACGTGAATGAATATTCTTACCATCTTTTTATTTCCACTAGTGTATTCAAATGATAGTATAATTTATTTTATAGGTGAGTTGTATTTTAGTGATTCAAAGTAAATCGAGATAGTACCTAGAATCAGAAGATAATAGCCAATCAGTATTGCTTTCTTTAGAAACACTTAATTTGCTGAAGAATTTAGGGAGCAATGCCCATTTGCTACTGGCATCTCCCAAAATTTTTCATACAATTTTTCTTGAATAATTTATATATTTACCTTAAACAAGACAGCTATCATTTAGTGAAGAGATATCTGCTCCTGCCTTAGCAAGATGCATTGTGCAAAATGCTAAGTGGCAAGATTACCTCATACACAGGGGCCATGTGCTTACATGAAAACTGTTGAGAATACCTTGTGGTGAGAGAACGGCCTTGAAAACATGATCTGTGTCCTCATTCTGTCACTGATTGGATGCCTTGGGTTTTTGTCACGGACCTTGATTTTAACTCTGACAGACTTCATAGGAAAAATAGATAGTGACTTTTGTTGTGTTGATTCTTGATTTTACAATATTGTTCAAGCATCTCTACAAACTATTGTATGACTTGCTGGTGTTGAATTTTTTTTCAACTATTAGATATTATTAGGCTGCAAATAGTAAGAATGCTCATCTGTAGAGCTCCTCCTGCATGTGACTTACCTAAAACACTCTGTCTAATCCTCACGACTCTACAGAGGGAGTTACAAGGTAAAAAGAAGAAGTGAGCAATTTATTCAGGGTACACAGTTTCTATATTTTGGAGCAGGAGTTAGAATACAGTTGACCACAGATCATGGCATGTTGTATACCACAGCTATCTTCTAGCATGGAGCTACAGATTCATCCATGAGTGCAAATGCTTTATTATCACCTAGTTTATCCTTGCATACCCAAATCCTACACAGTGCTTACACAGCCATGGTCTTTGAAATCTATTGAAATTGTGTTCTCTGACCTCATATGAATGATAATAACAATTAACATATCTTGATTTACCTTCTATTATTAAAGTGTTTATACTGAGATTTCATTTTAGAATGTTTCTCTTGGAATAGTAACTGCAAAATAGTGCATTTTATCTATTTAAGACGTTCCAATATCTTTGCAAATGTTTTGTCAATTAATGGTCTGCTCATTTCTTCATTCAATCTATGTTTCATGTAGATTGCAGATAGTTGAATAGGTGATCATCAGAACAGGTGATCCATTCAGTACCACACCCACAACAAAAAAAAGAGAAGATATTTACTAATTTTTAATTCCTTCCTAAGATTTCCATGTAATTGTAAACCTAGAAACAGAATTTTATCTTTATTTAACAAATTTCAATTATAAAGTCAGATCCTCTGATTTAGTAATGTTGGGAAATATGTCTCATATTCCATACCTGATAATACTTAAGTGACTTTTGTTGTATTATTTGATCTACAGAGAGCCCAGCAGTATAACTGTCCTCACCATTCAAGTAAAAAGAAACAAAATATTATCAGTGAAATGACATATTGCATCTCTTTCAATTCCAAAAGCAAAAAAAAGTCAATGCATTGGAAAATAATTTCCCTATTCTATAAAAGAAGCAATTGATACAATACTAAGTAATTTTCTATACTTGGTTGTCAGCATCCCCTCTATGTCTCTATACACAACACGTGCACACACATACACACACATGCATGCACACACACAAACACATACACTACTATTATCAAGATGATGAGTGTGTTATAACAGTTTGCTTAGAGATAGGGTGAGGCAAGATGCTGGTGTAGATTTGTTGGGATGAAATCAGAAGGCATAATCAAAGGGGAAGAGGAAAGGAGGATAGATTGGAAAGGGGCCAGGGGAGGAACTGACCTGCAGCATACCTGGAGCTAAGATTTCATCAGGTGAATTGGGAAGTTTGTTTTGTGAGTGCTGTCTTATAGAATCCTCCCCACTTAAGGAAGGAAGCAAAGCCTTTGTGTCCACACAGGAAACTGTCTCTGAGCAATGGATGTGCCCTGGAAAAAGGAGTAACTGAGTACAGAAGCCTTCTGCCTACAAAGACAGTTCTCTTCAGAAGGATGACTCATGGACAACTGATATTTTCAGCAGAGAGGGAGGAAGTGCAGACCTTGAAGAGGAATTCTGAACAAAGCTTCTAAGTGCTCCTTACAATTATTAAGGCAGTAGGCATGCACTGTATCTGATAGCTCCTTGTGACTTTTTCTTCATTAATCCACACCCCATAACCTTAAGACGTGAATCAGGTTCTTTTCATCATTTATAGTTGAAGATAAGAATATTTGCTCAAGACTATACAAGTGCAATGATATGAACTAAATCATCATTATGTCCTAACCCCCATACTTAAATATATTTCTCTGCAATTACTCAAGAATATCCACATCTCAGAGGTGAGCATGTTCAATTAAATTGAGTGAGACAACAAATGTATTAAATGCTGTCTGGCAAATAGAATTGAGCCGTCAAGGGATATTTCATTTTTATATCCATTTCCCTCACAGAAGATGGCTTTCATTACAGCTTCCACTTGCAAAACATGAAGAATGTATCAACGTTACAAAGGGTAGAAGGTATTTTTATGGTCAATGATTAGTCACTTGCTTAGACAATGAGAAGCCCTGCATTCCATCCTCAGCAATGTAAATACGTTAGTAAACTTACTTGTTATATACAAAACTTTGAACATGTTTCCAGTTGCCTGACATTCCAGAATCTTTTCATGTCTAAGGAGGGGGTTAAAACAGGAAGGGGACTCACAGGTAGAAACTAACATCTTTCCTTCTCCCCTCTCTTACAGAAAATTTAATGTTGATTCTATCCATCCTATTTTCTCCATCAGCTTCATTGTGACGTTGAGAACAGTAACCTTTTGCCTCATTAAAATATTTTGGTACATGGAGTTAAAATGGAAAATACTCTCTAAACAGAAATTAAGACTGAAGACAGAAATGTACTAATTAGGGAACTTCAGTATTGTCTGTATGTGGAACTCAACCCACACTAAAACTAACAAAGAGAGACAAATACCGGGAGCTTCTTACTTCTGACTTTGAGTTAGGATTCTGTCTTAACAATCCCTGTGTTCTTTATCAGAAAAATCATCCACCATGACCAAGTAGGCTTCATCCCAGAGATACAAAGAGGATTCAACGTACAAAAATCTGTCAATGTAAACCACTATAAAAACAAGCTGAGGGAAACAAACTACATGACCATCTCATTAGATGCTGAAAAAGCCTTCTACAAAAAACAACATCGATACTGTAGCTCTGTAATAGAGTTTGAAATCAGTGATGGTAATGCCTCCAGACAGTCCTTTATTGTATAAGATTGTTTTGGCTATCCTGGGTTTTTTGTTTTTCCATATAAAGTTGATTATTGTCTTCTCCAGGTCTGTGAAGAATTTTGATGGGATTTTGATGGGGATTGCATTGAATCTATAGATTGCTCTTGGTAGAATTGCCATTTTTACTATGTTGATTCTCCCAATCCAAGAGCAAGGGAGATCCTTCCATTTTCTGGTGTCCTCTTCTATTTCTTTCTTCAAAGACTTAAAGTTCTTGTCAAATAGATCTTTCACTTCCTTGGTCAAAGTTACCCCAAGATATTTTATGTTATTTGTGGCTATCGTGAAAGGTGATGCTTCTCTGATTTCCTTCTCTGCTTCTTTATCCTTAGTGTATAGGAAGGCAACTGATTTTTTGGAGTTGATCTTGTATCCTGCCATATTACTAAAGGTATTTATCAGCTGTAGGAGTTCTTTGGTAGAATTTTTGGGGTCGCTTATGTATACTATCATATCATCAGCAAATAATGCAAGTTTAACTTCTTCCTTTCCAATACAAATCCCCTTGATCCCCTTATGTTGTCTTATTGCTATTGCTAGAACTTCAAGGACTATATTGAAGAGATATGGAGAGAGTGGACAGCCTTGTCGTGTTCCTGATCTTAGTGGGATGGCTTTGAGTTTTTCTCCATTTAATTTAATGTTAGCTGTTGGCTTGCTGTAAATAGCTTTTCTTATATTTAGGTATGACCCTTGTATCCCTAAAATCTCTCCAAGACCTTTATCATAAAGGGGTGTTGAATTTTGTCGAATGCTTTTTCAGCATCTAATGAAATGATCATATGGTTTTTTTCTTTCAGTTTATTTATATGGTGGATTACATTGATAGATTTGTGTATGTTGAACCAGCCCTGCATCTCTGGGATGAAGCCTACTTGATCATAATGGATAATTTTTCTAATGTGCTCTTGGATTCGGTTTGCCAGTATTTTATTGAGAATTTTTGCGTCGGTGTTCATGAGTGAGATAGGCCTGTAATTCTCATTCTTGGTTGGGTCTTTGTGTGGTTTTGGTATCAGGGTAACTGTAGCTTCATAAAAGGAATTAGGCAATGACTTTTCTGTTTCTTTTTTTTTTTTTTTTTTTTTTGACTTTTCTGTTTCTATATAGTGAAATACGTTAAGGAGTATAGGTATTAGGTCTTCTTGGAAGTTCTGGTAGAATTCTGCATTGAAGCCATCTGGTCCTGGCCTTTTTTTGGAAGGGAGATTTTTTTATAAGAGCTACAGTATTGCAAACAGCTTGGTACTGGCATAAAAACAGAGAAGTCGACCAATGGAATTGAATAGAAGACCCTGACTTTAACCCACAAACCTATGAACACCTGATTTGCAACAAAGGAGCTAAAAGTATACAATGGAAAAAAGAGAGCATCTTCAACAAATTGTGCTGGCAAAACTGGATGTCAATCTGTAGAAGAATGAAAATAGATCCATATCTATCACCATGCACAAAACTCAAGTCCAAATGGATTAAAGACCTCAATATCAGTCCAAACACTCTGAACCTGATAGAAGAAAAAGTGGGAAGTACTTTACAACACATGGGCACAGGAGACCACTTCCTACGTATAACCCCAGCAGCACAGACATTAAGGGCATCATTGAATAAATGGGACCTCCTGAGACTGAGAAGCTTCTGTAAAGCAAAGGACACTATCACTAAAACAAAAAGGCAACCCACTGACTGGGAGAAGATATTCACCAACCCTGCAACTGACAAAGGTCTGATCTCCAAAATATATAAAGAACTCAAGAAACTTGACCGTAAAAGGCTAATCAACCCAATTATAAAATGGGGCACTGAGCTGAACAGAGAATTCTCAACAGAAGAATTTCAAATGGCCAAAAAACACTTAAGGTCATGCTCAACTTCCTTAGTGATCAGGGAAATGCAAATCAAGACAACTTTAAGATACCATCTTACACATGTCAGAATGGCTAAAATAAAAAGCACCAAGGATAGCCTTTGCTGGAGAGGTTGTGGAGTAAGGGGCACACTCATCCATTGCTGGTGGGAATGCAAACTTGTGCAACCACTTTGGAAAGCAGTGTGGCAGTTCCTCAGGAAATTCGGGATCAACATACCTCTGGACCCAGCAATACCACTTTTGGGAATATACCCAAGAGATGCCTTATCATACAACAAAAGTATATGCTCAACTATGTTCATAGCAGCATTGTTTGTAATAGCCAGAAACTGGAAACAACCTAGATGCCCTTCAATGGAAGAATGGATGAAGAAAGTATGGAATATATACATATTAGGGTACTACTCAGCAGTAAAAAACAATGACTCTTGAATTTTGCAGGCAAATGGACAGAAATAGAAAACACTATCCTGAGTGAGGTAAGCCAGACCCAAAAAGAGGAACATGGGATGTACTCACTCATATTTGGTTTCTAGCCATAAATAAAGGACATTGAGCCTATAATTCATGATCCTAGAGAAGCTAAATAAGAAGGTGAACCCAAAGAAAAACATGTAGGCATCCTCCTGAACAGTAACCTTCATCAGGCGATGAAAGGAGACAGATACAAAGACCCACATTGGAGCACCGGACTGAAATCTCAAGGTCCAAAGCAGGAGCAGAAGGAAAGAGAGCACGAGCAAGGAACTCAGGATCGCGAGGGGGGCACCCACACACTGAGACAATGAGGATGTTCTATCAGGAACTCACCAAGGCCAGCTGGCCTGGGTCAGAAAAAGCATGGGATAAAACTGGACTCGCTGAACATAGCAGACAATGAGGACTACTGAGAACTCAAGAACAATGGCAATGGGTTTTTGATCCTATTGCACGTACTGGCTTTGTGGGAGCCTAGGCAGTTTGGATAGTCCTCTTACTAGAACTGGATGGAGGTGGATGGTCTTTGGACTTCCCACAGGGCAGGTAACCCTGATTGCTCTTAGGGCTGACGAGGGAGGGGGACTTGATTGGGGGAGGGAAATGGGAGGTGGTGGTGGGGAGGAGGCAGAAATCTTTAATAAATAAATAAATAAATAAATAGAGAAAGAAAGAAAGAAAGAAAGAAAGAAAGAAAGAAAGAAAGAAAGAAAGAAAGAAAGAAAGAAAGAAAACATCGCTTCATGATAAAGGTCTTGGAGAGAGCAGGGATACAAGGAACATACTGAAACATAGTAAAGGCAATATTCACCAAGCTAGCCAAGATCAAACTAAATGGAGAAAAACTCAAAGTGATACCACTAAAATCAGGAATGAGACAAGGTTGCCCACTCTCTCCATATCTATTCAATATAGTACTTGAGGTCCTAGCTAGAGCAATAAGACAACAAAAGGAGATCAAGAGGATACAAATTGGAAAAGAGGAAGTCAAACTCTCACTATTTGCTGATGATATGATAGTTTACATAACTGACCCCCAAAATTCTACCAAGGTACTTCTACAACTCATAAATACCTTCATTAATATAGAAGGATACAAGATTAACTCAAAAAATCAGTAGCCTTCTTTTTTATAGATGATAAATATGTTGAGATAGAAATCAGAGAAATATCACCCTTCACAATAGCCACAAATAAAATAAATATCTTGGAGTAACTCTAATCAAACAAATAGAATACCAGTATGACAAGAATTTTAAATTTTTGAAGAAAGAAATTGAAGAAGCCACCAGAAAATGGAAAGATCTCCCATGCTCTTAGGTAGGTAGAATTAACGTAGTAAAAATGGCATTCTTACCAAAAGCAATCTGCAGATTCAATGCAATGTCCATCAAAATTCCAGCAAAATTATTCACAGACATCGAAAAACTAATACTCAACTTCATATGAAAAAGAACAAAACCCAGAATACCCAAAACAATCCTATACAATAAAGGAACTTCTGGAGGCATCACAATCCCTGACTTCAAACTCTTACAACAGAGCTCCAGTACTGCAAACATCCTAGTATTGGCATGAAAACAGAAAGGAGGACCAATGGAACTTAATTGAAGACCTAAATATCAGTCCACATACCTATGAACATCTGATTTTTGACAAATAAGCAAAAAAAAATATAAAATGGAAAAAAAGAAAGCATATTAAACAAATGGTGTTGGCCTAACTGGATATCAACATGTAGAAGAATGAAAATAGATCGATATCTGTCACCATGCACAAAACTCAAGTCCAAATGGATCAAAGACCTCAACATAAAACCAACCACATTAAACCTCATAGAAGAGAAAGTATGGTTGAATGCATTGGCACAGGAGACCAGTAATACAGACACTAAGAGAAATAGTTAATAAAGGGGACCTCCTGAAACTGAGAAGTTTCTGTAAAGCAAAGGACATAATCAACGAGACAAAACAACAGCCTACAGAATGGGAAAAGATCTTTACCAATCTCACATCGGACAGAGGGGTAGTCTCCAAAATACACAAAGAACTCAAGAAATTGGTCATCAAAAGGAAAAATAATTCAATAAAAAATGGGGTACAGACCTAAGCAGAGAACTCTCAACATATGAATCTAAAATGGCTGAAAGACATTTAAGGAAATGCTCAACAACCTTGACCATCAGAGAAATGTAAATAAAAGTAACTCTGAGATTCCATCTTAACACCCATCAGAATGGCCAAGATCAAAAACACTGATGGCCGCTTATGCTGGACAAGTTGTAGAGTGAGGAGAACACTCCTCCATTGTTGATGGGAGTGTAAACAACCACTTTGGAAATCAGTATGGTGATTTATCAGAAAATTAGGAAACAACCTACCTCAAAGCCCAGAAATACCACTTTGGGGTATATACACAAAAGATGTTCAATCATTCCAAAAAGACATGTGCTCAACTATGTTTATAGCAGCATTGTTTGTCATAGCCAGAACCTGGAAACAACCTAAATGTCCCTCAACCGAAGAATGGATAATGAAAATGTGGTACATTTACACAATGGAGTACTACATAGTGGAAAAATATTAATGTCACCTTGGGATTTGCAGGCAAATGGATGGAGCTAGAAAACATTATATTGAGTGAGGTAACCCAGACCCAGAAAGACAAATATAATATGTACTCACTATAAGTGACTTTTAGACATAAAGCTAAGAAAAACCAGCCTACAATTCACAACTTCAGAGAACACAAATAACAAAGAGGACCCTAAAAGAGGCATACATGGATCTAATCTATATGGAAAACAGAAAAAGACAAGGTCTCCTGAGTAAATTGGGAGCATGGGGATCATGAAAGAAGGCAGAAGTGGGGGAGGGAGGAAGGAAGGGGAGCAGAGAAAAATATATAGCTCAATAAAAATAACTTTAAAAAAGAAAAAAATCCCTGTGTCTTTTACATTGCCTAAAAGATGCTTGCATAGCGAGTTCTCAGACAGGAAATCTGTCCAGACAACTAGAATACTCCTCCTCTTGTATGCATCATTCTCTACCAAATACCCTAGATAGATTACTAGTGTCCAGGGTAACCTTAGATGTCACCTACATCCTTGTAGTTAGGTTTTATATCTACGATAACAGTGGTGCTTGTTTTTATTCACCGTGTACTGGAGAGCTTCAAAGTGCTGTAAGACCAGGTTTTATTACCCAATTACATTTTTATGCAATTGTATCCAAAAACCTGTACAATCAGTTTCTTTCATTGAGGTACATTCTCCATTTGAAGCTGATTGATTTTTGCAGTGAACGGCTGAGATCCCAGCATAAATCTATACAGTTGTTTAGTGGGCAGTCTTATTTCCATAGACAACATGTAAGCAGAGCATAGTGGATGTGAGCTGGAGATAAATTATTAAAAGAAAGAAAAAAGGCTTGAACTGAATAGAGACTTAAATGTTACTTAGATTTAACAGTTCCTTTCACATTTGGGAGCCGAAATGCTAAAGTACAATGAAGGAATATATGCCTCGGATAATTTCAATGAGGCAGTTCTTTAAAACAAGATAAATCTAACATTTATAGCTTCCAAAAAAAAAAAAAAAACCAAGAAAATGTGGATAGAAACTTAGGGAAACTGTATGAGCAATACACTTTCAGGGTGACTGAACGCGACTATCAACAAGATCTTCCACCAAAGATACATCACATTCGGTAGCTTCAGGGAAAAACAGCAAAAAAGTGGTAATGCATGTCCCTTTGGAATGGCATGAAACCTATAAAAAGCAGGGAAAGTGGAAGTTCAAATATGGTCTGGAAGGGCAAATACCCTGGAGGGATATCTGGGATGGGCTTGGGTGTTGACTTCCTGTTCGGTTTTGTAGTATCCACAGTAGGCCATTCTTAAGCTGATATTGTGACCAACATATGTAGCACAGGGTAGTCAGTCAGTCTTGAGGGACACACTTGCTTTTAAGCAACAGTATGAATTCATCCATCTTCTTGACACAAATTAGTGGATCAGTAGTGTTTCTCCAGGGGGGGAAATTCAGTATTTGCTTACACTCCCAGCTTGTAGAGTCAGCCAAGAAGCATAGAGTAGATGCAGGCTGAGAGTGAACACGAACACAGACATTACACAGGGGTCTAGATACACGACACTCAAATCCATATTGACTCCCCCACAGGTGTGAAATACTGAGCATTACAAAATAGTCCAGTCATGCCTGATTCACAAAGTGCCTCTAAGCAGCAAATTGTTTGGTCACCATGATCTTTAGTTGTTGCCCTTAGATGTATTTGGATATGCAATGTTGGCTTTGGTTTTGCAGGATATGATGGGTGTGTGTGACTGTTGGATAAGATGTCAGCTTGTTGATGTGAGGGGATCATTGCAAATTCTCTTTGACTCTTTGGAACCAAGGGCCATGTGAAAGTTTTAACTTCTGAACCTAATGGAAGGGGGAAAAAGCAAAGCAAAGACTGGCAAATGGAAAATGGGAATATTTATGGATATGCATAATGGGCATCTAATTCTACTCAGCAGTGTCCCTACTCTATGGCATCTTAATTGTTGTATCTGATCTTCAGGAGTTCTAGAAAGCTACCCTGTGATAACACAGAAATGGATGGAGACTGGGAAATACTATATGGATATCTTTCACTGAAAAATTTGATAAAGCTACGTAACTTAAAAAGGACCTGTGATAAATCTTGGTCAGACTAAATATAGTGGGGAGGGCCTTGGTCCTGTCTCAAAGTGATGTGTCAGACTTTGTTTACTCTCTCTGTGGAGTGGATTGGGTGGGGTAGGGGAAAGATGGCAAGAGGACGGGAGGGAGTGGGAGTGGGATAGGTATGTAAAATGAGAATAGAGTGTTTAAAAAAAGAAATTAATTAATTTAATAAAAAAGAAAAAAGTGCCTATGAACACTGATGACTTATAACTTGTTATAATTCCAATATTTGAAATATGATAAGTTTGAATAACATTAAGATAAGTACAAACCTACAGAAATGAGCATAGATTATTGTGGGGGAAAGCCACTTGTTGGTTCCTGGCTGCTTAGTCCTGAAATAATCACACAAAAACTGTATTAATTAAATCACTGCTTTGCCCATTAGCTCTAGCTTCTTATTAGCTAACTCTTATATCTGAATTTGACCTATTTATATTAATCTGTGTATGGCCACGTGGCTGTAGCTCACTGGCTAAAGTTCTAGCATCTCTCTCTGGCTGGGATACATGGTGTCTCTCTGACTCCACCCTTCTTCCTCCTAGCATTCAGCTTAGTTTTCCCTGCCTAGCTAAATTTTGCCTTGCTATAGGTCCAAAGCTGTTTCTTTATTCATTAATGCTAATAACACCACACAGAGGGGACTCCCACATCAGATTATAAACTGTTTATTGTTGTTGGATAATGCTAAATTTTCAGTCAAGTGGACAGATTAAATAAAACAAACTAATTTGCTTCTGGAAAAGGAGAGTGATGCAGAAAAATAGGAGAAAATAGAGATTAACTGCACTCAGAAACAGGCCATTGCAGAGGAGCTCCCTTTAGTCAACTCATGACTGACGCTGCAGTAGACAAGAGCACAAATCCAGGTGCAGACGCTGGCTCTTGACTGTTGTGTAATTTGGGGCAAATAATCAGATTTCCTGAGCTAAGATTCCATAGGTATCCACCAGAGACAAAAATTTCTGCTTCAAAATGTCATGGAGGATATTAAATGCATTGTTTTTTTTTTAAAAAAAAAAATCACTGAGCAAATATTAAAACATTATGGATGATTAGGACTTCTTGCCCAAGAGCATTTGTCCTGCAAAGAGGTTAACACACAGACCGCCAAAGTCTTTTTGTACTTCTAAAATGCCCAAAGTAGAGTTGAAGTGTGAAAAATAGCTAAATTAAATAGTACAAGTGGAAACCCAAAGGTTTTAAGCACACATAGAGTTATGCTGCTATCTACAAACTACTGAGACCTGAAAAATTAGTATATGTGAGTCCCAGTCTCAAGTATTGCAGGCTGGCATCTCTCTCTCTCTCTCTCTCTCTCTCTCTCTCTCTCTTTTTCTCTGTGTGTATGTATGTATGTATGTGTGCATCATGCTATTATCTCCTAACTATTGAGACCTAAAAAATATTACTATGAGTGAGTCCCAGTCTCAAGTAGTTCAAGCTGGCCTCTCTCTCTCTCCTCTCTCTAGGTGTGTGTGTATGTATGTATATATGCAGTGTGTGTGTATGTACATATTTATATAGTATACACACACACATATATACATACACAGAGAACTAGATAGACACAGATATAGATATAATCCGAAAATTGTTTCAAATTTCCAATCCTTCTGTTCCACCGTCCAGGTGCTGGGATTGCAGTTCCATGCAATCACAGCTGGCCGGGTGCACAGTGCTAGGACCTGAGCCATGATGCCCCTAAGTGCTCTAATAAGTAAGCTGCACACATAGTCCTGTCATTTTGGACAATGATTTAAAGGGTCCATTGCATATTCTTGGTATGTTTTTAAAAACAACATGGAGCATATTTTAACATTTCTGTTATTTTATATTCATTTTAAGTGATTTTCCACAGATAAAATATACTTTATGTTTTGAAATATTTAGGTTTTTAAATAATATTTTAAAATTAATTCTGTGGTGATTTCATATCAGATGTTTTGAACATATTCACTCACCCAACCCCTACCACATCTTCTCTCTCTCCCTTCAACGCCCTCTCTACCTGTGGGTCCCCTGAGACTGTCAGAAAACACAGATATTTACATTATGATTCACAACAGTAGCAACATTGCAGGTATGAAGTAGCAACACAAATCATTGTATGATTGGGGGTCACAACAATGTGAGGAACTGTCACAGCATTGGTAAGGTTCGGAACCACGACACTAAACTTTTAAGTTTTCTGACCTGCCATCACCATCAAGTCAAATTTGTGTTGTTAAACTGCTCTTGGAAAAAGCGGCCCTGAAGTCAAAACACATTATTAAACAAAGATTTCCAAAAGCTCCTTAGAGAGTGACTGGAATCTGCGCTTACCTCCCTGCCTCCGTGGTGGAATTACTGCAAATTCATCTGTTCATTCACTCTGTTGTGTTCAGAAAACCCTATTTTCTGTCGTCTATCTTACGCCTCTGACTCTTTTTACTCCTCCTTCCTTGATATTTTCCGAGTCACTGGGATAGAGTTCCGATATGTATTTCCCGTTTTGGGTTGCGCGCCCTGAGTCTTTCTTCCCTTGAACGCGAACCAGCTGAGGGTCTCTGTGCTAACGGCCATCTGTGGCAACTGGCTTGCCCTTCTGTGAACTTTTAAGTGTCCTAGTTAAGGTTACTATTATGATGAAACACCAGGACCAAAGAAAAGATAGGGAGGAAAGGGTTTGTTTGGTTTACACATCCACATTGTACTCCATTACTGAAGGAAGTCAAGGCAGGAACGCAAACAGGGCAAGGACTTGGAGGCAGGAGCTGATGCAGAGACTGTGGAGGAGTACAGTACTGTAAGGCTTGTTCCTCTTGGCTTGCTCAGCGTGCTCTCTTCACAGAACCATTAGAGCCGGGGTGTATGCACCCACAATGTGATGGGCCCTCCCCCATCTATGACTATTATTTAATAAAATCGCCCACAGGCTTATTTGCTTATAGCCAGATTTTATGGAAGCATTTTCTCAGTTGCGGTTCCCTCCTCTCAGATGAGGACAGTTTGTGTTAAGTTGGTATGAAAATAGCTAGCAAGTGAAGGAACTTTTGCTCCCAAGTGGCAGTATGCTTGCCTCATGTTTTCAGCTTTTAATTTTAAAGTGTTGCGAGCATACTTTTGACAAATGCACAATCTTATGGAAAAAGTAGTCAAGCATTCATCTTTGACAGTTTTAAATGTTTTTTTCCTTTTATTTTTTCTGTTATTTTTTGTTTAATTAAAACTGTCTTTTTAAAAATTTTACCTATCAATCCCAGTTCCCACTACCGCCCCTCCTCATTTTCTCCACCTTCCTCTCCCCACCCCAACCTCCGTCCATTCCTCAGAGAGGGCAAGGCACATTGCTTTGGGGAAGGTCCAAGGCCCTCCCTATTATATCTAGACTGAGCAAGGTGTCCATCCAAAGAGAAAGAATTTCCAAAAATCCAGTACAGCAATAGGGATAAATCCTGTTCCCACTGCCAGTGGCCCCTCAGTCTGACCCAGCCATGAAACTGTCACCCACATTCAGAGGGTCTAGTTTGGTCTTATGCTGATTCCTTCCCTGTCAGGGCCAGGGAGTTGGTGAGCTCCCATTAGCTCAGGTAAGCAGTAAGCTGTTTTTGTTTTGTTTTGTTTTGATTTGATTTTTTAGATAACAATATAAAGACATCATTTCCCATTCCCTTTTCTCCCTCCAAAAACACCCAATACACATTCTTGCTCGGTTTCAAATTCATGAAGTCATTTTCATTAACTGTTGTTATATACACATTTATATTACAAATTATCTACTTTAACATCTAGAAAAATTATACATCATAAAATGATGTTCTATAGTCATTAATTTTGCCACTTAAGTTTTTATACAAAATTTTGACTTCATATTTTTTTTAAAATGTCTTCTACACAGCCTTAGCTGTATGAGCACCTCTCATTTTAACTGATAGTTTGTGTTAACATTCATTTACTTTAGTGATACAGCTTTGTTTATTTCCACCATTTGATTATTTACTTTTCAGTTCTTTCACAGATTCTATTTTCCCTCTGCTTCTTTTACTGTCTAATTTGCATTAATGTTTCTATTTCTGTTTTGGTTTTCACTTCTATTGGAAATTTTCTTGCATGTACGTCACTTTGATTTATTATTTACTTTGGTGACGACCTCACACATCACAGTTTCACACTCTTGTCTACAGATGTTGTTTTACAGCCATGAGTATAATTCGTTGACCCATTTCTGCCCTACTGCTGTTACACACCTGTGGTGCATACTCAATCCTACGTCTGCTTTGCATCCTTAAAGAATGAAATATATGTAAATATATGTATGCATGCTTATACATAATTTCTGAAACTATTCACCCTAATCCATAAAACACTGTTTTTGAAATACATTGTGCCTTCCAGCCGGATCTATGTTAGCTATCTCAACATTGACAATTTTTCTGGAAATCAATTCTTTGGGGTTTTACTTATTAGGGAATATGTTTTCTTCATTTTTGATGAAAAGTTCATCAAAACTTTCTGAAGTAAAAACCTTTCAACCTTTTATAAATGCTTTCTATCACCCTGGCACGTATTTTGTTATTGCCTACCTCCTAGGCATAAATGTGGAGGGGCTCATCTTTTGGGGTCTGTAGCTGCCATTTACTTTCCATTTACCTTCAAAAGGTTGATCAAGGAATTTTGTTGCAGTGATTCTATAAAGAATAAGCTTACCCAAGTTTGGTAAAACTTCTTCAAAATGAAGTTTTTGTTTTGATTTTTTAAAATATACTGATAATTTACTCAAAGTTTCTCAAATAATTTCTGTATTATAATAATTTTACAGCTGGATAGTGGTGGTGCATGCCTTTAAAACCAGTACTTGGGAGGCAGAGGTAGGCGGACCTCTGTGAGTTCAAAGTCAGCCTGGTCTACAGAGCAGAGAGAGTGCCAGGGCAGGTTCCAAAGCTACACAGAGAAACCTTGTCTCAAAAAAACCAAAAATTCCCCTATTCTTTCAGAACTCCAAATGTGTATTTATCAGGCAATTTCACGTTTCCTCAATTCAGTCTATACGTTTGAACATTTCCACCTATATCTGAATAAGTCTTTATGTGTGTTTCTCCAGATCCCTCACCACTCATTCTTCACTATTAACATGCACTGTGACTTTCACTTATTATCTATTCTGGTTCTAAAGTTTTTATATGTTTTCTTGTAGTAGTGTTACCTGCATTGTTTTCTTACCCTGCTCATTTCAAATCTACTGCTTTGTATTTTGTTCACTGTTATTCTCTTTTGTCTTTAGAAGTTCATCCTATTCCCTCCTTGTCCCCCACAGTTTCACTGCATGTTTGACACTGAGTGGACACACCATAGGCATTCTGCACCCCGACAGCTTTCTCTAGGGAAGGCTGAATTTCTTCTATAGGTGAGTCTCTTTGTTATTGTCAGACTTACCTCTTTTTTCCTTTTACATTGTTTCTATGACTTTTCAGTCAGTTATTTCCTTAGCTCCCTGATAACTCCTTTACAATAGAAATACTTTTTGTTCTAAAACAGTCTTTCTGTGTTGTATCTCAACATTTGAAGTGTTCACACCAGTTCTTAGACATCTTTATGGCTGGAGGAGAATTTCAGTTCAGCTCCTGGCATTGTGTGAACTCTGCTAGTCTGACTGTCTCAGGTTCAGAGCAGCTGCTGGCTAGCCTAGTGAAGCCTGCAGGGCCCAGCCCTCTGCTCACACAGTATGTTCTTTGGCCAAAGACCATCAGTGAGTTCCAGGCAGGCCTTTGGGTATTTTCTGTGAAGTTTGTTCTCTGTAGTCATCTTTCCCCCTATTGCATGCACTCCACAGATCATGATCTGACTTCACTCCTTAGTTAGTGAGAAATGCTGTTTTCCTGCTCCCTTCCTAAGCCACGGTGCCTATAGGGCTTCACTAGGAATTGGGTAGAAATGGCTTTTCTATGAGTTCATTATTCTAATTCCCTAGAAATCACAAATTTCCACCTCATATTTCTTTTCAAATTTTTCATTTTGTTCAGAAGTTGAGAAAAATCTGTTATTAATTATTTCTTCATGCCTAAAAGCATAAATATTATCATTAATTTTCATTCTAATTAAATATGAGTATAGTTAAGAGAATGTCTTTAACAAATCACCACGACCAGTGTTAGGTACAATTAACAAGCAAGGCTAAGCCTTAAGGGATTTTTTTGTTTGTTTATTTTTTGTTTTATTTTTTTCTGTTGATTTTTGTTTGTTTGGTTTGGTTCGGTTTGGTTTGGTTTGGTTTATCAAAACAGGGTTTCTTTGTGTAACTGTCCTGCCTATCCTGGAATTCTCTTGGTGGATAAGGCTGACTTCAAACTCAAGGAGATCCACCTGCCTCTGCTTCCTGAATGCTGAAATTAAAGTTGTGTGCCACCACCAGACGGCTGGTGTGTGTTCATGTATGTGTGTATGTGTGTGTTTTGTTCATCACAAAATGTGAGCAGGGAGAGTCGTGACTTTAATCACTAAGATAGAAAAATAGATATGTAAAAAAGAAAACATACAACTGTTCCTATGAAACAAGAGATATTATTGATTCATAAATGTAGGCATAACTTAATTATTCAAAAATGGATTGAACAGATTTCTTAATCAAGATGTTAAAAAATGTGACAGTACTCAAATTAACTACTAAAGGACTAAAAAAAGTCTTGTTGCAAAAGAACATTCATGTAGTAAAGCATTTCCATGCTTATCAAAAGATTTCCCAAAGAAGTTCTCATTGGGAATGATGCACCCTGGAGATTTCTCTGTGAGACTTTTGACCCAAAGCAGATTTAAATTTACAGCACAAACCTTGCATTTGGGCAAAGAGTTTCCAATATTTCAAACATAATGTCAAGAATTTGAAACAGGTATGTGGCCCATCCTTGTAAATTTAACACTCTGGAGGCTGAAACAGGAGGATTGTCAGGAGCTGGAGTTTAGCTTGGTCTGCATATTAAGATCTCATCTGTAGCTGCCACCATCCAAAAACCAGTTAAAGACATTAATTTTGTTTGTGTATGTTTCAAAGGGCATACACTTCATCAAAGAAAAATTTGCCCATGGTGCTGCCAGCAAAGCAAGGACATAGGGATGCAGGCACAGGTCAGCAGAGGTCTCCATGCACAGAACTGTCACTCAAGAGCTCCTGCATCATCCATGTGAACTGCAAAGACTAAAGAAGATGAGATTCAACAGAGTAAAGTCATCCAGACACTCATTTGAAGACACTGGGCTTGACAGTCTTAAAAAGTATCTATTTTATTTATATTTGTAATTTTTTGGTTTTGCATAGAAATAGCAGGAGTTTGTTAGAATTTCATGTTCCCTCATGCTTTCAGGACAATTTGGACATTTTTTTCCAAATAAATATTTTATCTCATTGTACAGTTTCTTCTTAGTCTTAATTAGAAGTGATAAAACAGTGAGGGCAAAAGCAGGAAACAAGTTTTCAGGAAAGTAAGGGTTTTTTTTTTTTTTTAAATTTTTTTAGCTCTCCTTGCCCAGATTTACATATTCAACTATAGAGAACTAATAATTGGCTTACAGAAATGTACACAAATTATAGCTCTCTATAATACCATCATCTTTCTTAATGCTTAGAACAATTAAGAAATTTTCTATGTCTGTTTTTAACACGTTGTTGTTTGGTGTGGAACAGGAAAATGTGGTGTAATTACAATATCAAGTCAAAATACCATATGATATAGAACTTGGAGGGACATGTTCTCAGTGCATAAGGGGCAGATTCTAGAGAAACTGTGGTCTTGATGGGACATGATTGTCTTTGTTCCTCAGGTATAGCGAGAAGGAGGGAGAGAGAAGAGGGGTGATAGGCAGAGGCAGAGAAATGAAAACAGATTATCAGGAAGATATCTGATTATCTACAGATCTATCAGGGGAAACATTCTTTAAAATGAAACAACATAGAACCAAAAACGAAGAGAAAAGTTACATACATGAAGTCCAATATTTGAGGATAGGGTCTGAGAGGCCTCAGAAGTCTTCAGTTGAGAGAGTTTGGCCAGAGGAATACACCGGAG
Source organism: Chionomys nivalis (assembly GCF_950005125.1). NCBI lineage: Eukaryota > Metazoa > Chordata > Mammalia > Rodentia > Cricetidae > Chionomys > Chionomys nivalis. The sequence continues at coordinate 9,349,710 of NC_080091.1, forward strand.
CAAATCCCCTTGAAGGCCAAAGGCTTATTTATGAAACTAGAGGTGGAGAAACCCGGGGCAGAGCTGTACTGGCTAGATGGGTGGCATGAATGAATATGTATAACCCGCATAATTAGGCGATCAATTCCACGAGAGACAGAGGCTGATGGAAGTTTTGAATCTCATGTTTAGAACTTGGGGGACTGAGTTAAAGAAATATTAGAAAATATTCAATGTCAGAGGAAGGGTCATGAAAGGTTTCTATGTGATTGAATTTGTCTCACGGAATGCCAGGAAATATGTGTACGAGGTCAGTGAAGAACTCCGCAATGAAGATAAAGTTGAGATCCATAGCCATCCTGTGCAGAATAAAATCCATAGAACGTAGCAAGTCCGACTCGGGAGTAAAAGTATAGAGTTTAAATCAGGAGGTCAAAACTGAAATGTTAGAGGTTATTGTAGTTCATGATATGACAGCATAACATTCAATCCATCCAAAATGAAAGGAAAATAAAGTTAGTATTGCGAGAGAGAAGAAATAACACAACAATGAAACTGGAATAAGAGTAACCCATTCAACAAATGAGTGTTGGACCACTGATAGCCATGTACCATGAAGGAACTTGACCACTACTATAAACCTATAAAGTTGACACTAAATGGAGTAGGGTAAATTCCACGGAGTGGAATGAAACCCAGGCCTCACACATGCCAGATCAGCACACTACAACTGAGCTTCACCCTTAACCCTTTGTAGTTTGTTCAGAGACAAAGTCCTGCTAAGTTTTCCACATTGGTCTCAAACTTATTATCCCCCTACCTCAATCTCTTGATCTGCAATTAAGAACACAGCATACCACACCTAGATGAACTTACTTTCAGAACTGAAAACATCATAATAGTCACAGAGATCCACCTGCCTCTGCCTCTCTAGTGCTGGTATTAAAGGCGTGTGCCACCACCACCTGGCTGAATGCAGCTACTTAACAAATCTAATCCTGCCAAGTGCTCCTGGATGCTTGAATGCCCTTTAAACAGCTTTTATAGGTGTCCAATAAAGCATACCACAGGACTTGGAGACCCAGCACAAACATTACTCATATTCTTCACTTCCTTAGTGGATAATCTGAAATTTTTCCATTATTGTTTCATGTTTAATGTATAGTGGTAGAGTAATAAAATTTATGTTGGGAACTTACATTATGGTATCACAAATTATTTTTCCCTCAAGAGTGTATGTCATGGAGTGATGTGAAACACATTTGAACAGCTACTGCTTTGTGGAAATGACTGGTGACTTATGTCAGGTACTGGACCACTCTTAATCAGACGACTGTGGAAGATGCAAACAGTGGGAATGACTGTGGAATGGACGCTTAAAAGAAATCCCACACTAGCTCAGAATTGAGATGTAGATGGTTATTTATTTAGGGATAAACTCACAAATCAGAATCCTCTGCTTGAACAGAGAACAGAAATCGAATCCAGCAATCTGAAAGAGCAGCCTGGGAAGAAGGGGCGAACACAGCCTCTGCATATAAGAGGCCATGCCCCAGTAGTTAGGTAACCACAAGTTGTAAGATTTCCTATAGCACCTCCCCCTTTTGTTTAAAGAACAGAGTTCAGCCGGGCGGTGGTGGCGCACGCCTTTAATCCCAGCACTCGGGAGGCAGAGGCAGGCGGATCTCTGTGAGTTCGAGACCAGCCTGGTCTACAAGAGCTAGTTCCAGGACAGGCTCCAAAACCACAGAGAAACCCTGTCTCGAAAAAACCAAAAAAAAAAAAAATAAAAATAAAGAACAGAGTTCTAAGCCTAATACAAAATTATATACAATAAGAGCAAATATCCTATCCTAACTCGTTTAAGTCTTGTATAATAAATAACTTGGCTAAGTCATGAGAGGAAAGTAACTACAATTATGTAGTCTTCAACCCCATTAAAGATCTGAGAAGAGAAATAATATTACTTGAGTAAGCAGGAAGTGCAATCAAGCAACTTCCAAAATGTGCAACAAATTGCAGAGACAACTGGCTACCTGGGCAATCATCCAAAGTCTCATTTGCAACATTGAAGCCACCAACTTTGGCTAAGGCCTAGAATAACTGACAGACCATGTTCAAAGGCAGGAAAATTTTCAAAACTGTTTTACCCTGTCTTGACAAGATTTGACAGTCCTACTTATCCATTTCTTGATACTATGTATCTTGTCAGTGGTTGAGGCATGGGCATTTCTTTGCCTAAAGGCCAGTTTTGCCAAGAAGAAAACAAGCTCCAAGTGGAGTGTCTTTGGTACTCAACATTCTCTCAGGAATAGTTCAGGGCTGCCAGGAGCAATTGTGTCTCACTTCAACAGAACTCTAAGTTGTTTAAATGTCATATTCTACAGCTCTTTGAAGTGGCTGAAGATTACCTATCTATGCAGAATATAATCTCTATGTATCTAAAGAACCTGATTAGTCTAACTATAAGTGTGACAAACATAGATGACTATTGATCTATAATTCCTAATGCCTATCTAACTTAAAGACTAAGACAATAAACAACTGTGCAACAAACAAGAACAATGACCTCAAGATGTAAACAACGTATAAGTATCTTGATCAGAGGTAGAAATGTACATTACAATATGATAAATATATATCAATATATAAAAATGTTTTAAGCAGAGGTAGAAGCTGCATGTATACAATATTCAATATAATTTAACTTTGTATCAATATACAAGAATCTATAACAATGTAATTCCCCATAAATAATAACTCATAAGTATTCACTCACTATTATTATTAGTATGAGTAAGCTCACACTATTTTATTATCCCATCCAATTTTCCCCCTTTTTTGAAAGATCTCAGAGCCTATAAAATTCCCTCCAACCCTATACCAATTATAATCAATCCCTAAATTATGTCCCTAATGCTGAAAACAAACTTTGTTGGGAGAGGGGACGTCGTCTTCAGATAACTTCTTAGCACCCTTAGATATGGATTCAATTTTGTCTGTAATAGTATTAACTTTTTCAGGTAACATTAGAACTAGGTTCATGTGGTGAAGACATTAAAATATTGAGGGCAAACTTGGTGTATAATAAGCAGAATTATATCCTTCAGATGAGTGTTATTTCTTGTTATACACATTTTTGTTATTATTGCAAAGTGGTATACTCTTCTTAACATACAACTTAGAGAGTCACCTTTAAAAATAAGCTTAGCAACATTCAAGAAGCTGAGACAGGAGGATTGCTGCAAATTTGAGGATTGCCTAGGTTACACAGCAGAACAAAACAAAACTCTCTGGGTCTCCTTCCCATTGAAAACTGAACTTTAAACTATTATAGGGTTATTATTGTTGTTTTCTTTTTTTCTCCTAAAATCCAATTCAGGAGGGAGCTACTTTATGTCGGACTATAGCTATAACTATTGTAGATGTTCCTACTGCCAAAGGGTTGATTTTCACTGAAAATATTAATACTTTATTTTAATAACTTGAGATTCTCACAATAAATTTCTTCAATCAGTGCACTTTTAAGTTTAGCCTCATCAGTAAGGAAATCAGAACAAAACGGTACATTTGAATGAAATACATTGCATTTCCACACGTTTTAGAGTAATAAATACGCTATTTTATCATCAAATACGTCTTCAATACTGAGTTTATAGCAGGTTATTCTTTGGGATTTTCCTTCTAAATAGCTTGCCTGGAGAGAACACGGGTCATCAACTGAGCCTTGGGGACAGTACCTACTGCCCTTCATCCTCTGAAACTTGCATGTGCCTGACTCTTAGTGCAGACAAACTTCAGTTGTGACATTCACAGAAGCAGCTAGGCTGTCATAGGACTTGGGATAGATACCTAGTTCTTTGTTTAGGAAATAAAAGCTCCGTCAAGACACTGGCAATCCCTGTTTTTCTCACATTCTGGTAGAAAAATTGTAGTGCTTACTTTAGTACACTGACTCTTGAGAGGAATGTCATGCCCACTTTCTTATAACACACACACACACACACACACACGACCTCTGACGTGAAGACCTTGGAATTTCACATCTCTGTAGGTGAAGTCGGCTTTCTTTTAAAACTGATTTTTCAAAATGGTAGATTGCTTTAAAGTTGTGCTGTTTTCCTTTTCTGACAAAAATCCCTAAATAAAGCTTGTTAAACACTCCGTGCTTGGAATACAACATTTAGAAACTTCACAAAATGCGGTGGCATCCAGAGTCCTCTGCTTCCTCCCCCTACCATAGAGTTAATAACAATTGTCTCTGTGATCTTGCTAAGGAGTTTGCCTACAGGAAAAGGATCCTTGAAGGTGCATGAACTTGGGCAGCCAGCTGCATACCCTTGAGCAGCTGACAGGCGCAGAGACCAGAGAAGAGAAAAACCGTATGCACCAGAACCAAGAGTAGCGGACTTTGTGTTAGTCCCGGCCCATTTCAACTATAGAAACCTCCTAACCTCCTGTGGGTAAGAGCCAGCTTCTGGTCTGCACTGGCGGCTGCTGCTACTCTCCGCCCGCAGCAGGCAAGCCATTATGCATCTAATCAGCGCAGTATTTTAAGCTTACTCTCTAAGCAACATCTCTGCAAAAGCTTTGCAAGCTGGTCTGCTCCGGACCCTGAAGAGTCTGGAGTCCTTCCCAGCGAATTGTCTCTCACTCTGCGAAGCACGGCAGCTCAATTACTGGAGAAAGAGATTGGTCCTTGCCACCGCCCTCCCCTCTGGTCTTCAGTGGGAACTGGGAAGAGGAGATCTGCTTCAGTGCGCACGAGAGTGACCAAGTGCAACTGGCTACCGGAACAGCGACCTGGACGCGGCTCCTTTCCTCCGCCCGCGGATACACCCGCGCTGTGCGCCCTGACCACAGCGCTGGACCATCCCGGCAGGGCTCGCGGGTGACATCACTCCTGAAGATACTCGCTTTCTAGTCCTTGCCTTCACAAAGGCTCTGTCAGTGTATTTGTGGGTCTCTGGAGAGGGCTTCCTGAGAAGAGAGGACGGCGAGTAGCGACCAACCAGACCAGAGGAGCCAAAAGAGTAGCGGGAAGTGAAGGAGTACCCCAGAGGACAGCGACATGAAATTCAACGCCGCACACTACCTGCTGTCCCTGCTGCCTGCACTCGTCTTCGGCACCAGGTGAGTCCAGAAACGTGAGGCCCCAAGCCAGGAGGCTGCGCTGGTCACGGGAGAGGCACCTCCCACCTAAGCAAGAGGTTAGCTGAGTGATTAAGACTCAGATCTTTGGAGAGAGAGGAGCCCTTCTATAGTTCCCCCAGCCCCCTTGGAGAAAGTCTTAGGATTGCTTTGCTCCGGGTATCAAGAGCTTCCCTTCAGAGTAAAATGAAGACACCCCACCCCCACACACAGAGCCCTGTAGTCAGGAACGGCAAACGTGCTGAAGTAGGACACCATAAAGAGAAAGTAGGGAGAGAGGGGAATGTCCCTAGGGAGTGCTTTATGTTTATGTTAGACCTCTGCTAGTAACGAGGGAACTCCAGTACCCCGTGGAATGAATTCTAAGGTTCAGGGAGCCAGAGAAAGCAGAAGGTGCTAAGACTTGTGCAGTAGTCCCCAAACTCCGCCGATGGCCTGTCTGAAGTCTTAAATGGACTTGGTGGCAGGTGACTTCTTTTGGCTGTGTTTAGAGTTAGAAGACAGTACTGAAGCAGAGGAGAACCTAGCTGGAAACAACGGGGCACTGTGCTCCATCACTTGGCTGCGGATGAAAATTTCAGCCCCAGTACAGAGGACCCATTTTTAGTGGAGATTTCAAACGCACTGACAGAAGTGCTTTGTGACTGCTGCTGGGGTGTAGTCTCAAAGTTGGTGATGGGTTCGTTTTCTTTTCCCATTAGCACAGCACAAGGGTGGCCTGATTCAGTGCCCAGGGCTGAATTTATTCTGCAAGCCTTGAGCACCCTACTGGCAGCAATCCCTTTCCTTTGGCCTCCGTGAAATAAAATAACACACACAGGGTGTGGGTTCTTTCAAATTCGCATGAATGGAGACGCTATCTGTGTAAGTCACCAAAACTAAAGGAGAGACACACAACTGTACAAGATTCAGATGGAAGGGGGAAGCAGGCTCACGCGCTCTTAAAAGATGTTGAATCCATGCTTCTGTTTCTTGTACATGTTTCTTTCAGGCCAGCATTAACCTGCTTTTTCTTTCCATGCAGAAACTGCTCCATTTAGCTCCAAAAATTGATAAATTTTGCCTTTCTTGAACAGAACCAAGAAAGACTGAAATTAAACTTCAGTTTTATTTCTTCTGAAGATTTGCTTGTCATTGCAATTTATAGTATTCTTATGGTTTTCACAGAAATCCGTTCTGCTTCCCATTACTTCCTTAAACAATGAGCTCTTCTGAACACTACAACAAGTGCCAGCAGGCTAATAAAGTCAGTCTTTGGGTCCTAGGCATTTGCTCCCACCTTCTGCTTTAATAATTATTTCTGTGTTCTTTTGAAGAAGGGGCAGTTCTAAACTTTATATTTAGGTAGATGCCAGTCAACATATTCATTGAACAGTTAATGGTGGCAGGGAAACCCAACCCACAGTGGCACGCAGGGCAGTAAGCATCTCCCGTAGTCCTTTTGCTCTTTAAAGCAGCTGCCATTGGAGTATACAAACTCTATAGCCCCCACTCAAAGCTTGTTTTAGTTCTGTAAAGCAAGAACCATCACTTCCCTATCTATGAAAGTGTTAATTTCTATAAATATCATTAAGACTGAAGGTCAACACTTTTATTACAAAACATTAAGTTATTCTGGTTTGAAAATAGAAAGGAGCATTCTCCAGTGTTGGCATTTGACTTTTACAGAAGATACAAGATGGACTTGAAAAATGAATTTCCATAATTAGTAACCATTTACATAACTGCTCTGAGCCATTTTATTGGACTAGATCCCCAGGTCACCTTCTAATGGTTCACTTACTTGAAAATGAATGTGACACTGTCTGTGTGTCACTTGCCAGAAGAGAATAGGCTTTAAAGGACTCTCACAGAAGTCCATTCTCCTTCCAGTATTCAGCAGTTCTTATTGTCACATGGCAAGCATAAAGGTTAAAATCCATACTGCAAACCTCTGTGAAGACAGTCACATTAGTCATGATCAGCTATACTGTTGAGCAACACAGTGTCACACAACCACAGTCACTGGTGACAGGGTTTTCTGTTAACTTTGTTACTGTTCTTTATATGAAGCAATTGCATCTCACATGCTTACACTATGTTGGCTAAATCCACAGAGGGTGACAATCTCCACTTGTTGATTCTGAAGTTCCTTCTCACTTTAAGGAATGTGGAGCTGAAACTCTAATGTGGAAGAACATTTGTCCAGACATGTGTCTCTCCCAGTGGAGTTCCTCAGAACTGCTTGCTTTGTCTGCTGTAGGCCTGGTGTTCACTTCTGTCTAGAAGGGGAAGAATGACTGCTTTGAAACAGATGCTATAGTTGGAAGAAGAAAGGTGCTTTATAGTAGTGCTGTAGCTGTCAGAGTAGTGTTCTAGTGGTTATTCTCAGATAATTCGTTCAGCCTTTTAAATAGGAAGGATTGGTAGCTGTCTATTCTGTTTGCTCTTCTCCTTACCATTACAATTAGAGACCCCACAGACATCAAACATGAACAATATCAACACACCTAGCTTAGACTTACTTCATTTGTTCTGAAAGGAACATGAATGTTCATTCTGACAAGCATTTTCCTGTTTTCACAGTGAGCCCCGTTGAGCTTTAAAGAAAAAAAAGACCTCAATTTCTTGGCATATTGTCTTTGTTGTTTAGAAAGTACATAGAAATTCAAAAATACAGTCAAGCTAATGGTTTGAAAATGTAGCTAATACAGAGATCCACTTAATGTGTGCACGAATGCATGTGGTCAAAGAACACAAATGCATGGGAAGGTTGAAGAGCTTTTGGAGAGAATGGCTGTACTTTTCAAACAGTTTCATTCTGCAGGAGGATTGAATTGCTACTCCAAAGCATTACCTACACTTCAGAGACAGGAAATGTGGGGACTGAAAGGATGGTGGGAGGTCAGTTCTTTGAAAGTTCTTCCTGAAAAGGATCCCTGGTGTACTGGAGGAGGCTTGGGCATTAGTTTTGAACCTCGGTTCTTTGATGCTGTGTTCATGCCGCTGATGCCTTTGGAATGTGAGATTTCAAGTGACTTGAGGAGCAAGGCATAGCAGGGGAGGAGTGAAGGTCTACCAACTTCTGATGGTTCTCTGTCAGGTACAGCTTTGAACAGATGGTCGCTTATTGTCATCTCAGTAGGAATCACCTGTGAGGTCTCCTCTGGGCCCTGATCAGCAGCTGCACCCCGTGCTTCCGTGGGAACCTATTTCCAGCAATGTACACTGTGAATGCCCAAGGCTCCCACATCTTTTGTGCATCATTCCAACCTCAGGATGAAGCTGTTGTATATGTCATAGGAGAGAGGACACCAGCAAACTCATTTGTATGCAGATACTTTTTAAAAAATGTGTTTGGTATAGGAAGGAGACTCACTTTAACTACAGTGAAATGGTGTGAGGTACTGTGAGTTTCCCCACCCAAGTCCTGCACACAGGGACTCTGATGAGCACACTTTAAAGAATTGTATCCTTTTGTGTAAATGGATCACAGAAGTGTCTTTAACAGGAATGTGTGAAAGAGACTGTATTTGCTCCTGAGGCTGCAGTTCCAGCCCTAAGAACCTATTTCCAGTAGCACTCTCTAAAGTGCCAGTTTGGGGAATATCTTTGTAGATTACATTTCCTCTGTGATCGATGGCAGCAACAGTTTAAACCTTTATGTGTTGATTGTACAATTGTACCAAATCAAAATCCATGCAATTGAAAGAATGAACTTGATCTTCCTACTTGGAAGGTCTGGGATTGCAGAGCTGTGAAGTGACATTTTCTCCTGTGTGATTGGTGACATCATGTGTATAACTGTTTCTGAGTAACTGTGAGAAGAGTTGCTAAAAGTCACTCTAATAGACGGGGCTCAATTATCGAAGCTATCCCATAAGACAGGTAGTATTTAAAAGTATGATTTCTTCCATTGGAAGTTTATATAAGCAGAAAACATAAGAACATTCATTTTTTTGTATTTTCTGTGATGTTTTATTTTCACAAAATGAGTTTTTTGTCTGTCAGTCACTCAGCACCTGAATCATTTCACCAATAATGTAGATTAGTTATAACTATATATCTTCTATCAAGACATGCATGCAATTATTATATATTGCACAAATTGAATAAGTAATAGCCATCATTTTATATGAAGTTCCAAATGTGAATTATGAGGGAATAAATTATACCAATTCAGAAGTTTCAGTTGTAATGTCTACTTTCCAATGACAGCAAGATGAAGAGTCTCAACATCATGGAGCATGTGGTAACAGAAAGACTTTAGACAATGGTTTATCTTCATGTGCAGACTTTTTTATGTAGTCGACAGCACTAATGATAGAAACCACCAAACAAACTTGTAAAAGCTGAACTAATTCACGAGAAGAGTTTAGGGTATTCATGAAAGAAAGTAAGTAGCTCGTGAAACTGTTATTACCTATAACAACGTTTTCATAAAATTTTGATGTACTGACATAGGAAAATAAGGTAAATCTGAAATGCATATCGGTTGGATGGCATCCAGTGTGTGACACTCTTGTCATCTAAAACAAAGGATGGTAGGCAGAGAGAAAGGACTCAGGGGTAGTGACTGTGACTTCCTATCTGGGCCCCTGTTCTCAAGAGTGCTCTACTGTCACTGTGTCTGGCTGGTTCTGTGTTCCCTGCTGAACATTATGAAAATTAGAGGTATTTACTTTAAACACGTAGAATGTGATTTAGCTCAAAAGCATATATTTAGCTACTTGGGTTTCTGTTTACGATGCAATTGCATGTACACTGTGTAAATCATAATATCAAATCAAAGTCATGAACATGAGCACAGGTGTCAGTGAATAACTAGGATAGGTTGTTTTCAATTCATGGGTAGATAGATTTCAAAATTTGTTTGACTTCATTTTCAACTTGTTTATTGTTTTCATCATCCATTATTAATCTTTAAAATTTATAAACATTCAGAAAAATTATAGAAAACATCACACCAAGAAATAATTATAATATAGAAAACATTTTTAAAACCACTAAGGAAAAAGAAGCCCAGTTACTCCAGGTTCTAAGAATCATTGTTTGCAGGTTCCTAGAGCGGCCAGCCCTCTGAGCAGATTTAGAGCAACAGTGTCCTTAATCTGCATATATGATTACTGAATTATGCACAGCAATGCTTAAAAACGAACAGGAAAAGTTTATCTTTTTCAACCTATAAATCTCTTAAGTGTATGAGTGTTTGTTGCCAATGACATGTGCCAAGTGAGTGGATCATGAGTGGGAGGTAATGTGTGGGTAAGAGAAATTAAAAAGCGGAGTTCACATTAAACCTATGACAGAGGAAAGGAGACAGCCACAAAACCCACATGAACTTAGTTCCATGAGAATAGGAGACAGACACAAAGTTGTCAACAGTAAACGACTCCACTCAGACACAAACTGAAGGTCAGCTGAGTAATCAGCATCTTCTGTGAATGTGCTCAAAGACGCTAGCTGATGCCATTCAAGTAGGGATGGGGCTGCACTGCAGTTATGTCTGACTTATCTCCTGTTGTTTGTGGGTGTTTGGATTCATCCAAGTATACTTTAAAAAGTCTCATGTTGAGAGACAAGCTTTGAGTAAAGGCTCTGTTCTACTTCAAAGCTCTACATTTTAAAGACAGAAAACTTAGAGTAAGTGAGATTTTCTAAGGACACAGAGGAAAGTAATGCAGTCCCCAGAACTAAGGGATTTTCTCTGTCATGTCACTCTACTCAATGGCAAAGCTCTTTTGTTATCAGGGAACAGGAGAACAACTGGTTCCTACAATGTGTTAGGAGGATTCTATTTTCTGTAAATATCAAGCAGTGTTGTAAGGAGGCTGCTTGTTTGTTCCTGGCTGTTCAGTCCTGAAATAATCACACAGAAGCTATATTATTTAAATCACTGCTTGACCCATTAACTCTAGCTTCTTATTGGCAAACTATTTTAATTTAACCCATTTCTATTAATCTGTGTATCACCACGTGGCTGTGACTTACTGGCTAAAGTTCCGGTGTCTGTCTCCAGCAGGGCTACATGTCTTCTCTCTGACTCTGCCCTTCTTTCTGCCAGCATTCAGTTTAGTTTTTACCGCCAAGCTAAGTTCTGCCCTATCAACAGGCCAAGGGAGTTTTCTTTATTAATCAACCAGTTGTATTCATAGCATACAGAGGGGTATCCTACATCAAAGCAGTATTAAAGATCTGTCTCTGACCACACATCACCCTGGTACATAGCAGTCTACCAGCAAAGGAAATTACAGCAAGGAAATGAGCCTTCTCATTCTGTGTTTTGTTAATTTCAGAAATGAGAACTATGCCCAAACTACCTCAGGTCATCTTTAGATACTGAAGAAGAGCCATTGGTGGTTTTTTGCTGTTGTACACAATTGACTCTGAAAAGCTATGGCCAAAGTGGTGCCTGTTGATCCTTATACTATAATGTAAAGTCATATTTTTTATACCACTGAGATATGTTTGTTAAAGCTACTTCATACAAATGTGCATCCTAGACATTTGCACAAATATTCCTCAGGGGTTAAATCTATGGTAGTAACATAAAGATTAAGTAAAAAATGTTTAAGTATATTTCAGAGTGTAGCATGTAGTTACACCTTGTCCCTCAGTAAATGCTAAGACAGAGGTAGCATAGGAAATATCTGGCGTGTTGCTTAGGACACTGCAAACAAGCAACATGCCATTTAGCAAGTTTATTAAAACTGAAGATAAATACATTTATTAATTTCAAAATTCTAGACAAGTATAGTCTAATTTATGCAGTGGAGGCCTTTGATGGAAATGTGAAGTAACCTCATCTGATAGCTCCTAAAAAGAAAACATTGGACTCTGGATTCTCATCATTGTTGATAACTAAATAATTGAAGATTATGGTCACTTGGTTGCCCACCTACCCCTTCTTTTCAGTTGTACGTCTGTTTCTTAGAAAGTCACTTAAGGACTTGATCACTGACACACCAGTGCTGTGTAGTCCAACTAAGTAAGATGTCAGTGAGGATTAATTCAGAATTTCTTCATATCTCCTATGGGGACTGTGCCCTTCTCTAGCCAAGAAGAGGGTGAGAATTCCTAAAGCCAGTAATCTTAAGGCATCATCCTTGGGTCAACAAACACTTACTTACCAGCTGTTTATTCATTAAATGGATGATGGAGGGGAATGGGGAAGGAGTCATGAAGTCTGCCCTATTACTTGGAATTAAATTCTCAAATTACAAAATCAGAGTCTTATTATCACAGGAATTTAGAACAGCAGTTAACATCTCTTCGTCACTTTTCTCTGGTCCATGGAAAGATGTTAACAATGCCTCTCTCATAAGATTGTCAAGAGGATCAATTATGATAATGTATGCAAATGAAAATGGCCAGCTCAGAGAAACACAGTTCAACACACCACCGTCATTATTATTACATGATTGAAAGGTTTTGGCAAGGCTTATTCTATGAAAATGATCTTGTACTTTAGAAAGTGATCTTTAGTAACACCCTTCTCACACTAGTTTACACAGACCAAGTTAGGACCCGTGAGAAAAATATTTTGAAGTTCAAGTCTATCTTGAACTATGAAGCTGTTTCCTCCTTATCAATGAAGAAAGCTATTGGCAATATGGTGCAAGGGCCAGCTCTTTAATATCAGAACAATTCCCACACAGGAAGACTAATTTAAATGTCTGGGACATTCTCAAGGAAAAAGAAATCAGGGTCACATTATTCAGTTCATGTCTAGAGCCTCCAAATTGTGTTGGCAATATGATTAAAATTGAAAAAAAACATAAAGTTATTAAAAGTATCATCTAACAATGTCTCGTCAATGGCTTTGAGAAGAGTTCATTGAACAGAGTTTATTGTTCAAGCTCTCCTGATAATGGCAGACCCTCAGGGATGCATCATCAGTGAGGAAAAGCATACTGTCAAGTCTAGGCATACAGAGGACACTTAACTGCTCCTACTCAGTAGTTCCCCAGGTGCAAGGCCCAGGCTGAGTATTGTCAAATGGTCTAGAGAAGGCTGGAGTGTCAGAGAGGTAGGAGCCCAGCACAGGAGAATGTTTAGAATGCTGTGTGCATAGTAAAGAGAGGTTTGAATCAGAAGAAAAGCTCACAACCAATGGTCTTTCTGCCTTAAAAATACACAAGTTCCTCTTTCTCATGCTCAAGATCATTCCTTGATGATCTTTGCAGTAGCTGAGCCTTTGGCATTAAGTAAGAAGTGGGGAAAAATCTCTGCATTACAAAACAAACAGGAAGAAGTGTGAAAAATTGAAGTGACATCTTGGCAAAAGGAAGATATGTTTGAGAGACCCAATTATTATGGAGAGTGTCGATTTTTTCTTTTCTTCCACGGAGAGAAATGGACAAATAAATTCACAAGGAACGTGGGAAATTTCTCTTTTCCTGACACTATAGTTTGGAATGTTTTTAGAAATGTACTAAATCCTTGCTTTTTAATGTACTACACACATCTTTATTTCAGCTGTCCACTTTAAAGTATTGTGGGTCATAGGCCCAAACAGTACGGCTGAGAATGAAGGAAGCCTCTGGAGATATTATAAGTACTTACTTGTTATGAATTAACCTTGTTTTTTAGCAATATTCAAGCAATGCATGTTATACAATTAGGGTGATCTAGACTTTGAATGAATTGCAATGATTAGCCCATTTTCTTCTAGAAAGAATGTACACAAATCTCAGTCTGTTCTGAGAATAATTCCATCAGCAAAATTCCAATACTATATAAAAGCACATACAACACAAAAATAAAGAATAAAACTATATTAGTAACCTACTAATGGGAGCTAGAAAGATTTCTTTGTGCTTAAGAACACTGGCTGTTATTCCAGAGGACCTAGGTTCTATTTCTAACACCCACATAGCAGCTCATAAACCTTTGTAACTCCAGTTTCAGGGTATCCAATGCTCTTTCCTGGCCTTAAAAGTACCAGGCACGCACATGATAAACATATATACTGGTAAATTACCAATCCATAATAAAAAGAAGTATGCTTACTAATAAGAACATTGAAACTGTTTAGTCTAATAAGATGGAAGGATGCATGACATTAAAATATCCTCAAAGTAAATCAAAGAAATACATCAGTTTGAAGACAAGACAAATTGAAACTTCCATTAGATCCAAAATTTTCCAGGCAATTTCATCTCTCCTTTTTAGAGAATGTATGTGTCCTCCGATGAGTGATTCTCACAATATACTCTTTATTGTGTGGGAATGAGCATCTCCTGGGGTGAATCTGAAAGAGACGGCTCCAGGCTCCTGTGTTAGGCATATCAGATAGGTGGTCTGAGGGAGAGGGCAGTCAGTGGACTTCTACCTTAATGGGAATGCCTCCAGTGAACATGAAAGTCTAGATATCACCTCTTCACGGAGTTTGGAACTCTTTGAGTTCATTGTCATTAACTAAAAGTGAACATTGCCTCTCAAATCAGGGGAGTTGGTTAGTGTGTGACAAAAATCACCTTGTTTATTGTGGATCAATGCACTTAGTAAGTGAATAGGTTATATCACACCAAAAGCATTTATCAGTCAAGTTGCATGAAGATGTTCTCTGCCTTGTGTGCTGTTCTCCATAGATGAAAAAAATGAATAAACATTATTAAACTACTTAGATGACGTCTCAGGGGCACTATAAAATGAGTGCAAGAGTGTAGGTGAAGTCACTTGAGTGCAGTGAAAACCTGGGCTTCAGCTTCAGCACCACAGTCTCTAGGAGAGAGGCAGCAATGCCTAGGACCTGCAGCAATAGCCAGGACCTGCAGCAATAGCTAGGACCTGCAGCAATAGCCAGGACCTGCAGCAATAGCCAGGATCTGCAGCAATAACCAGGACCTGCACGAATCATGTGCTGGGGGCATCTTCACACAATATCTGAATTTTCAGATCAGGCAGAGGTGACGTGACCCTAATGAACAGGGCTTTGATCTGACATAGACACGGTTGTTCTTTTATGATGTGGAAATTGTTTTCTGCATGAATTTGATGAGTTAACTAGCGAGTGAAATCCTGCTAGACCTTCATTTCTCATTGTCCTTTTTGTCTGCAGGATTTGCTTTTTCTTTTTCTGTGAGAAGTAAAATAATATAGCAATATAGTTTATGTAATAAATATGTTCAATCTTAATTAATCTCTTAGGTGGCTCCAGATGCTGCCACAGATTATAGGTAAGAAAGTTGAACCACACATGGATGAGACTGGGCTCTTTTAAAGCCAGTGATATATTTAAGTCCTACTGATGCTATGTTCAAGTGGTTGATAGGTGACTGTCCCCATGCTGGTAAACCAGGGGAATGATTTTAAATTAAATTTGCATCATTTTATCATGCTGTTTCCTTTCCCTCAAAACCATGAAGTAATAAAAGCTGAAGAGTGTAGCATGAATTCTAATTGTTTTTAATAAAAATTCAGAGGTGCGCGCACGCCTTTAATCCCAGCACTCAGGAGGCAGAGGCAGGTGGATCTCTGTGAGTTCGAGGCCAGTCTGGTCTACAAGAGCTAGTTCCAGGACAGGCTCCAAAACCACAGAGAAACACTGTCTTGAAAAACCAAAAGAAAAAAAAAAAAAAAAAAACAGAGTCAGATATTAGGAGGTGAAAGCCGAGACATCAGAGAAACAGTGCAGCCAGCCAGCCACTAGAGAGACCTTTTATCTCTACTGAATCCTCAGACCAAAAGGGCAATCCTGTCCTCAAACGGTATTCTCTGACTGACTCAGACTGCACATCAGACTGCATCCTCAGATTGTTTTGAGCACCTGTCTCCCTCCGCGTTGTGTTCTTCTCTTTGCCCAGCCATATTACTCCCTACTTCCCTAGTGCTGGGATTGAAGGAGTGGAATCCCAATAGCTGGAATCACCTTTGTGTAAGTTTTGTTTCTCTTTTAGACAAATTCAATCTTGTGTAGCGCAGGGTGGCTTTGAACTAACAGAGATCCCTCTGCATTTGTCTCCTGAGTCCTGGGATTAAAGGTGTGTGCCACCACTCTCTGACCTCTAGGGACTTAACTCTACACTCCGATCTTCAGGCAAACTTTATTTGTTAAAACATAAGCAAAATATCACCACAGAAGGGTGTACCTAATAAAGGAAGAAATTAAAATATGGAATTTCCTTTGAAATATTCTCTACCATGTCTATTAAAGTTAATGGAAGGTTCTTTTTATAATGTTTATTTTACTCTATTTCCACTAAGGAAGAAGATAACCATATATCAGTAAAGAACCGCCCTTTCATGAGTGGCCTATTTTGCACAACTTCCAATGTCTGCATTGTTCCCTCTCCAGGTGCAAGCGCTGTCCTAACACCGACCCAGGGTTTGAATGGGGTTGTACAAACTGAGTTGACTCTTTGATATTTCTAGTTCTTTGGGTCTGAGTGATGTGATTCTGGGCAGTGCTGAGATTCAAGTACAAATGCTTAAAACACTGAACAACAGCTAAAGGGTTTTTGTTGTTTGTTTTGTTTTTCAATGTGTAAAATTTTCCTGTGATTGTCTTTAGGGTTTTTGTATTTAATGTTTCTTCAGTACCCCGTGGAGTTCTTACTTTATAGACCAAGAAGTTAATAAATCTAAGGTCACAGAATTAATAAAGAGCCGCAATATGAACCAATGATTTAATGGGCATAGCACCAAGGTAGGAGTGCTGAGACAATAATGGTTACCGGTAAAACTCTCGCTCGGGCTCATGGAATTAAACCAGAAACAAAGGGGTCGATGGGAAATGCGTGTTGACTGGTGGGAAAAGGCACCAGTGCCAAGACTCAGGGACACCCTTGCCCACAAAGGTGTGTCCCGCTCATCTAGTGAGAGATTTCACCTTTTATTTTACACATGTGGAGAGTGACAGGTTCGCTCTTAGCTCAGCTGAGTTTGAACCTGACCACGTGGTCTAACACAAGTATAGCAATAATGTAACCATGATAGCAGCAAGATACATAAAGAAGCGTAAGAACTCTGGTGTTGCACTTCTGGTACTGCATTGCAAAGCATTCTAGTCCTCTGTGGTAGACTTAACCTATTATAGCCTTTACACACTAATCCCATATTTTAATCTTATTATCTTATGTATGTCCATACATATTCATGACGCCCACATGGGACTTAGTAATAACCTCATGTTATAGATGAGGGGACTGTGAGTGATGACAGCTGCACAGCACAAACATGAGCTCTGGGTTCCACTTTGGCAATGCCAAGCATGCTATACATGTAGAGAGCTGGTAAAAAGAGGGATCAAATTGTTTCAGGTCTGAATCCTGTACCTCACAGACAGAAGCAGAGACAAGCTTATGGGGCAGAAATCACGCTGGCTTTCATCAGGTTGACTCCCTGTGTCAATGCTTCAAGATGAAGCGAAGGTCTCTAATCGCAGGTGTTCTGCTGGACTACATAGTGCAGTGCTTGGTGTGTTTAGTGTGTTTGGCAAACCTTGCTTTGGCCACTTTTGTTTTCTATCTGTTCATAAATTGATGTCAGCGCCTGCCTCTACACCTTGCCTACTTGATTGCTGAAAATACAGGGTTTTGTATATCTTGGTAAATCTTAGTCTATTATTATTTTAAATATGACATAAATTAATTTCTTCTTTCTCATGAATTTCAAAACAAAATATAGAAAATAAAGAGCTAGTTAGTTCCCCGTGGTTGGAAAGAGGGCAATCCCTACAGTTTTATAGCTTGCATAGGCCTGAGATATTTCCTCGGTCATCACCCTTCTTCTACCAAATATGCATATCCATATACATTGTCCTTGAGATGATGGCAAGAACTCATGATGTCACCATTATCACAGGGAAAAGCTGGTATACATTTAATAAGTACTGTCTTTTAACACACATTCATGGTGGGTGCTAACACACTGGTGATTCCAATTTTAAGCCAAGGATTTAATAAACTATGTGAGCTATTCAGCATTTTCACTATTGGCCTAGTTTTGGATGATTTTCCAACAACAAATTAAATGAAACATTTGTCCTAAGACTGCTTAAGGATCAGTTGTGGTGTTTATCAACCTAGGTATATTACAAGTGTCTTTAGTTTAGGATATAGTTTTATCATAAGTCAAAGAGCATCTGTGAGTGTGATTGTATGTGTGTGCACATATATACATACATATCTATACATATATAGTGTTCAATGACTGCTTTGATATAATTGGTAGACAAATTAATATTTACATGCATATAAAAACCTGCATCATCATTTTGTGATTCTAATTGTAGGAGAATTTTTAAAACATTTCTGAGCTCTTAAATTTAAAGCTCTTTCTTAAAACTGGACTCTCTGAACATGGCGGACAATGAAGGCTGATGAGAAGCCAAGGACAATGGCACTAGGTTTCGATCCTAATACATGAACTGGCTTTGTGGGAGCTTAGCCTGTTTGGATGCTCACCTTCCTGGGCCTGGATGGAAGTGGGAGGACCTTGGTCTTCCTGTAGGGCAGGGAATTTGGACTGCTCTTCAGTATCGAGAGGGAGGGGGAATGGACTGGGGGGAGGAGAAGAGGAGCAGGGATGGGGGAGGGGAGTAGGGGGAGGGGGCAATGTGTGGGAGGAGGGGGAGGGGA
This sequence comes from Chionomys nivalis, assembly GCF_950005125.1. Classification (NCBI taxonomy): domain Eukaryota; kingdom Metazoa; phylum Chordata; class Mammalia; order Rodentia; family Cricetidae; genus Chionomys; species Chionomys nivalis. Next base: position 9,368,402 of record NC_080091.1, read on the forward strand.
ATGGGAAACGGGGAGCAGTTGGAAATTTTAATTAAAAAAGAATAAAAAAATAAATAAAAAAAAAAAGAAAAAGAAGCCCGAACTATGTTGTACCATGGAAGATCAATCAATTAATTCTATCAGCACCAAGTACACAATAAATTCTAGGCAGAAATGATGAATTTTTTTAGTTTAGGACATCGGCAGCCATTGTGTCTCTGTGACCTTTCGAAGAATGATTGTAGACAGTGTTCATCCCAAAGAACAATGGAAAAGTGATGGACTGGGAAAATAAGAGCTTTCCAGCAGAATAATAGGTGCAGGAACAAACGTGGGCTGCACTGACGGAGTGTTTGATGTATGCTAGAAATGTACAGTCAGGGTTCCTGGGCCAGGGGCTGTAATAACAAGCTAGGATGGCTGGGGAATAGAGCAGTCTTATGGAGTCAGGATGTTTTAAAGACGAGTGGTGAACACTGCACTCATCAGACATGTGTCCTGTGTCACTCATGCGGAATACTGAAAAAATGCTTCCCCTTTTTTTGATCTGTCAATAAAAATGACAAACTGGCAGAGGCATACAGGGATAAGACCATAAAGGCAGACATAAAAGAACTGTCTCGGCTTCCTCATCCACAGTATAGTAGAATGAGAAGAACGGTGGCTTCCTTTACCCACATTGCTATATTTCAAGGTTTCAGACACCTTAAACAGCAAAGGAAATCATTTTGGAGGCTGAAATTTGAACATTGTGCATGTTTCAGTCTCTGCTGAAGTCTAACTGTAGGTGACTTCTTTGAAAAAGGAAGAACAAAAGAGATGGTTTCAAAGAATAGGAAGCTAGAAAGAAGGGGAAAGGCTTGTCTGTTTCATCAAAACCCTCATAGGGGTAGAGAGCTCTATTGGGAAATCATACTCTTTGAAATATATTCTCTTGCTACAGTTTATGTCCTAAGCAATAAAGTAGCTTTTGGCCACTAGGAATAATAACTTGACCATTAGTTAGTCTACAATAAGTAAGTACATTAAAATAGTACCTACTAAGAATCTACAAAAGGCCAAATAAATATTCCAGGAAATAACTTTAATTGCCAGGTATCTGAGATACATAACCAAGGCCCTTCTTGATGGAGACTGCCATCAGAAGAGAAGAGTGGAATTCCTACCACTGGATACATGGGAAAAAAATCTATGGAAGATGCCACAAAAATAAAAGACTGTCAGACTTAGCTTCTCTCGAGGCTAAAAGGGCTTTCAACTCACTTTTTTTGTTTGAGAAATAAATTCCTGGTGGAAATGTCACCTTGTGTAAAGGCATTAAGAAGTCTTAATAATGAGGGTTCCCAGTTGTCTATGACTATTATGGTCCTTACTGACTTTTAAATAAAGACCACAGACCTCCTACCTCAGGGTGGGTTTACATTTGTGGTACAATTTGAAATCAAATTCCCAAAGGAAAGTTTTGTCTATGGATGTTGGCCCAAGCAGTGGAGGCTAGACCAAGGAAAGGCTGGCCTAAAGAAAAGGCTGGCTCAAGCAGAAGATGACCCAACCAGAGGTGAACCACCTGCTGATAAATCTCAGTCTCTCATATTACCAGTTATGCAGTCTTGGATGGCCTGTGGGTGTTTACTTTACTTGTACTGGGAAAATAACTAAGTTGAAGTTCTGTTGTAAAGAATAACAGATATGTTATTTTAAAAAAAAATCAACAAAAACAAAACAAAATATACAAACACTTGTACTTGGTTAGAATATGCTACATTTATTTAGCATTGAGTTATAGAAATGGATGCAAAATAAAAAACTATTTCTTTCAAAAATTAGTAGTAGTAGTAACAGTTGTAGCAGAGTGTATGTGTGGTGTCTCTGTGTGTCTATGTGTCTGTCTGTCTGTGTGTATCTGTGTGTGTCTATATGTGTCTCTGTATGTGTGTGTCTGTCAATATGTATGTATCTGTATGTGTGTCTATGGGTGTCTGTCTCTGTGTGTGTGTCTATGTGTGTCAGTCTGTGTGTGTGTTTCTGTGTGTGTCTGTCTATGTGTGTCTGTCTATGTATGTCTGTGTGTGTGTGTGTGTGTGTGTGTGTAGAAGAGGTCCCAAGGTATCAGGCTTGTATAGAAAGCATTTTACCCATTGGCCTTCTCACTAGCCCCATAAAACTATTCGTGTAAGGAGCGCACAGGCCTTCCGTACGTACGATATATGAGTAAGATATAATTTCTGCTGTGAAATTGTGTGACCATTCAAGATAAAAGAAACAAGCTCTATAACCCTGTACAAGCTCCAGGGCTTACTTCTATTGTTTTTCTCTCTTCTTTATTATTTCTCCTTTCCCTTCCTTTACTCTCCAGGCTCCCCTACCCATTATCTTTCTCCATCTTCCCTTCTTCCTCTTCCTCCTTCTTTAAATTGCCTAGGTTGTTCTCTGGCCTCAGACTTCCAAGTGCTGGGATTACAGTCTTGCATATCAAGCTGGGCTTAGTAACTTGAATTTTCAAAGGACACTCTGGGAATTGTCTTGAATTTCTCACATTTCCCATGAGACTCTACTGACTTGGGACCAACAGGATTGTGATAAGAGAAAAAGATTCTTTAGAAATCTTTAGAGCAACCAAACCTTTCAGGTTTCATAATTATCATTAAGCGAGCATCCTTAATAAGTGAGAATAATAATATTGTAATACTTGTGGAGAGATATTATCTTATTTAATTAGTGTGTTACATAATTCATCCTACTAATGCATGGTTAAGAGACTTGCATTAGCTTGCTGGTTAATTGCAAGATATGACGTTAAGCTAAGAGATGTAAAACCCTAACATATAAGTTCCTTATCATTGAAGTAACCAATATCTTTCATTTGCTTGGGAAAACTCTGACTTTCCTATTTCCCCTGAGGCAATCTAAACTCATAACTTCGGTGCACACAGATTATCACCCTGAGGCCATCCTGTGTATCCACAGACAGAGAAAGCTCCCCCTTTCCCTTGACCCAACATCCAAAAATGCACTAATTACAATGAAGCACATGTTTGGTGAATATACCTAATCAATTTTGAGAGTATAAAGTTGGTGATTAGACCCTCAAGTGGCTGGTGGATTTTGTGTACATTTGTTAGAAAATTTTCTATCTAGTCTGCACAGTGCTTAATTTTTCTTCAATAGCTATCTTGTAGCAGCAACCGCAGGTGTCGGTTTATCTTGCAAATGCTTTACTTTTATTTGATTTCTTTAGTTAATCACATTCCTTGGCTTATAATTTTACTTCTAAAGCAACACAGCTAAGAGATTTTACAGGACTCTAACAATAAAATCCCATTATCTGGAAATCTTTAATTTGGGGGGAGTTTGAATTAGAGGATTCTGAAGTCCTGAGTCCTCATAAGTGGTGAATCTGGTATAAAGAGGTCTGCAGTGGGATTATCACCAGCAGAATTAAATGAATAGCACTTGCTACTCAGCTCGCTAGTGTATGACTGGAAATGGAATTGCCAGCGGAGGAAAGGGAAGGCAGAGCACACTGATAAATAGGGATGGCTGTGTGTGACCGGATTTGAACAGCATTGTGAAGTTATCCCTGCAGGACAAACCAGATGTGACAGTGGAGTTCTTCCCAGAGGAAGCATACAGTAAGGACTCTGCAACATTTTTGAATATGCATGGCATGGTGTGTGGAAAGCTAAGTTTCTGTAAGCCGTTGAATAATAGCAGAACTCTAAACACTGGAAAGGAGTTGGAATATTTGCTCCTCGTTCTCACTCACATTTCCCTGTGTGTGCCCTATTCATCCCTGTTGAGGGAAGTGTAATGAATCTGCTTATATAAGAATTAGAATCTGGGCCACAGTAGGTTTAGGAAACCCTGATACTACAGCTTGGTTGTTAATAGCTCAGAAAGTTAGGGTATTGTTGTTGTTGTTGTTTTATTTTTGCTTTTTTTCCAATATAAAGCTCACTAATGAACAACCCCAAAAGTATTGCCTCCATCTTGCAGAATAGCAAAACACACCCATGGTAAACAGGAAAATTGATGACATAAACTTGAGTTCATTGCACCCCAGACTACCATTCAGATTTCCATGCACTAGCTGCCTATCTTTCTGAGTAGTGAGACAGACTGGCATGTAGGAGTTTTGTCAAATGCATTTGCTCACTTCCTTTAGGAAAAGAAGGAGAATATAAACCTTGTATTAATCATAAGCAACCTCCCCAGGGCATATCAGATCTTGATTACACATTCCCCATCCTCTGCACAGCAATCCCGGATGGCATACTTCAGAGGACACTGGGCAAAGCTTTGAAGAACATCCTGCTTCCAGTGGAAAGAAAAGGAATTATGCCAGACAAGCCTTTTCCTGGATAGTGTCTTCTTCATGTGTGACTTTACCTTCCTAGGAAGGGACAAGGACAAGTTCAGGGCTGCACCAGCTCAAAATCCTGTATTTATAGCGCAGTCTGCAGTTATTGAAGAACATAATCAACAAAGGGAGATGAGCTAAATTGTTCTAAGGCCAGATATAGTAACAGCCTCCAGTCAGCAAGCCACAAAGTGACTCACACTGGAATGGGTAAATCACAGGACCTAAACCAAAAGAAACTGAAATACAGCCGAAGGTTCTAAGGTCCAGTATTAACATGGAAAAAGAAGCAGAATCATAAGGATGCCTGGTAGTGATGTTGTATAGTATTTTTTTTAACCTCCTACAGAAAGATAGCCAAAGATAGCAAAACAAAAAAAAAAAAAAAAAAAAAAAAAAAAAAAAAAACCAGGAAAACCTCCACTAGCCTTTGCACCGCCTAAAATCTTCACATTATTGTATTCTCTTTGCTAAAACATAAGATTCCCTTATTCAGTTAGACATGCAATCATTACATCTCCGGAGTGCTGCATGTAGGAGATTTAGACACATACCTGTCTGTGAGCATGCTAATTAAAAGCCTGACTCTTTTTCAAAATCCTTACAAGCTTAAATTGAAAATGAGAAAGTGGGTGGTCCTGAGGAGTGACTCATTCAAGACTTAATCACGGGGCCTTGCGTGGAGGAAATTCATGTAGTAGGAGCTGCAGGCCTCTTCCCACAGCCTGGCTCATGGCTGCCTGGCTAACTAATGCCCCAAAATAACAACATACAAACTGTATTCTTTTACACACTGCTTGGCCCATTAGCTCTAGCCCTTACTGGCTAATTCTCATATTTTGCCTAACCCATTTTTAGTAATCTGTGTAGCACCAGTCTTACTGGGAAAGATTCAGCATGTCTGACCTGGCGGCTTGCTTCATCTCATCTGCCTGGGAGAGGGGAGCATGGTGTCTGAGCTCACTTCCTCTTCCTCCCAGCATTCTGTTCTGTTTACTCCACCCACCTATGTTCTAACCTATGAGGGCCAAGCAGTTTCTTTATTTTTTAGCCAATGACCTTCCTCCATCAATTTCAAATAGTGCATGTTTTTTCAGAATACATTAAATTCCTTTCCTGTTCTTTTATCTTTGTGGCCTTTAGGCAAAAGTTCTGTATTCTCCACAAAATTAGTACATTTGTTTACTTTGGACTTGAGTTAGGCAGATGCACTACTTGGTTAAACTTGGTTAGCTGGTCACATGACTGTGCTCTCTTGTGGTTTGAATGTGAAATGACCCTCATAGGTTCCTGTGCTTTGAACTTGGTTTTCAGCTGGTAGTGTTTGGAGGAGGTATACGAATTCTTGGAACTGGGCTCTAATAGATGAAGTGGACCTCAAAGGGTGTCCAATTCAGACTCTGGCCTGCTTTCTCTGCTTCCTATGTGACTCATTGATTTGAGGAAATCCAGCAGTAAACTTCACCATGATTGACAAGACTCCCCTGAGTTCATGAGCCAAAATAAACCTTCTGGCTGCAAGATTTTTCTGTTGTTGCCGAGATGCACAAAAGCATGCACCATCACTTCCATGGTAGTCAGTAGATTAGCTCTCGCTTTCAGAGCCACAAAAATACCCATTGACAGAGATTCTGGCAAGAACAATTTACACAGGTTGCCTGTGAGGTCTAATTTAAATTAACATTCTTGATGAAATGCCTGTCCTGGCTTGAGAAATGCAATTTAACTTTTTTTTTTTTGACTTTTTCTTTTTTATAACTTTATTTTTTCACAATTAATACCTTTATTGTTCTTTGATCATATACCCTCCATTACCCCTCTAAGCCCCTGATTTCTCCAAGTGAATCTAGTCTGTTTCCTTCTCCCACCCAAGTATCCCTCCTTCCATAGTTTATTTGTGTTCAGCTTACTGCATTCAAATAGAGTTTCCTGCATGAGCATGGGTACGGTCGTTATATGCTGGAGTAGAGACCATGCACTAGTAGTGTACCAGGAAAGCACACGACTCTGCCTTTCCCAACAATCATTAACTGTCTGTAGCTCCTCAGGCAGGGGTGAGGGTTTATAAACCGTGACAGAATATCAACATCTCCTGTCTTATTTAAGTCTTATACGGTTAGCAACTGTTGCTGTGACTTCATGAGTACAATAACCATACCTTGTACTGAAGCACTCCTCTACATGTTAAACTCTTTCTACGCCCTCCTCCACATGTTTCTTAAACCTTAGAAAGAATGATATAGATACTCTGTTTAGAGCTAAGCAGTCAACATCTATTTTCCCAAACACTTTGACCTACGATGATTTTCTGCATTAACCATTCCCTCACTGCGAAAAGAAGCTTACCATGCCAAGGCTGAAAGCAATATAAGCATGTATGAGTATATCATACATATTTAGAAGGCAATTCAATATCATGTCACATAAGAACAGGCTCTCTTCTAGGGGAAAGTTCCAGTCACGGACCTTTGAACTGGTTTACAATACCAGGCAATAATTTCTGTCTTGCCAATATTGTATCAGAAGGCACATTTTCCCCAGCAAGTTCTTATTATAGCTTGAACAATCCAAAGATGGGTAAGACCATTGATTGCATTCTATTGAAGTAAACCTCACAACTACCTAGTTTGGGCTTGTTTGGAGTAGTAGAAGCTACATTCCAATAATGACTTTTTTTTTTCTCTCAACTTTCTATATTTTGATTTCCAATTGAAACATTATACATCAATAACACTGATGTATATTCAGCAACTTTGTGTATCAGTAACCTTGGCCAGAGTGTTTTTAGAAAAAAAGCTTGATGTTTGATATTCTCTTTCTCTCTTTCTCTGTCTGTGGGGTGGGCGTGCACACGTGTGTGTGTATGTGTACATATGTACGTGTAGGCACTTGCTGTCACACATATGTATGTGTATGAGTTTGTATGAGAAATTTGCTGTAGAAAATGGATTCTAGATTATGGAGGCCATGCGGTTCCTAAATCTGCCATTTGCCGTCTGTCGTCTCCCAAAGAACCAAGAGAACCTACACATTCATCATGATTCCAAAGGTCTGGTAATTGTGTTAGCTTGATATGCAGTTAGATGATTACCAAACTGTAAGAGGTAGGAGTGCTTACATTCAAGGGCAGTAAAAGATAATGTGAAGGAAAAACAAGTATAATCAGATACTTTCATTAGGCTTGTCAGCTCTCCAATAATGACACCGAGTCTTCTTATTAACTATGGAAACTTGGCTGATAGGTTAGGGTACTTTCAAAGTAACTTTTATAACTTAAATTAACCCATTTGTATTAATTTAAATTTTGCCCGATGACTTCATTTACTCATCTCTGTAGTGTCCATCCTGCTTACTCTGTATCTCATGGAATCTCTACCCTTCTTCTTCCCAGCATCCTCTTTGCCCAGAAAATCCTGCATAACTATTAGCTTTTCAGTTTTTTATTAAACCAATCTAAGAGACACATTTTCACAGTGTACAGAAAGATTATTTCACAATATTTCCCCACTTTGTCTAAATAAAAAGAAAGGCTTTAACTCTAGCATAGTAAAACTATATACAATAAGAAAAATTATCTGATATTGTGTAAAAAGAGAAAGGAAGGATATTAACTTTAACAAATGAAACTATATATAATAAAAAAATTATCAAATAAGAATTAATTTACAATATCCAGTCCATTTGTATTTTGCAAATTCAGAGAAAATACTTCATTATTAATCTTAGCTTGGCTAGTCCAAACTTCTGTACCTAATTTGTCTTTTATCATAACTAAAGTTTTATCATAACTAAAGATCATAACTATAATCATATAGTATTCAATTCTTTTAAGAACCCCAGAAGAATATAATATTACCTGAGTAAACAGGAAGTACAGTGCAAGCCACTTCCAAAACAATAGACAGAGACATCCGGATGCCAGGCAGCTCACCTAAAGTTACTCTGCATTGTTGGGGCATCCATCTTTGGCCTACAGGCCTTGAATATCTTTTCTATGAAGCAGAAATTTTGAGGACTAAGCTGCCTTGTTTTAGTAAAGTTTGGCAGTCTCTTCTCTTTGTATCCTACCTGTCCAGTTTACACAGAACACTTTCAGCGGTCAAGGCAATGGCAGTTTCTTTCTCAAACGACTAGTTTTGACCCAATGAAAACAAGCTCCATATTGTATTTCTTCAATGCCCATCATCCTTTCTGAAGTAAATTTGTGTTGTCAAGACCAGAAGAATCTCACTGTCATGAGAAGTCTTAAGTTATTAAGCATCTTAAATGCCACATTTTGTAGGTCTTTGAAGTATTTCAAGATCAGCTATCTATCTGAAATGTATCTCTGTGTGACCATGAAACCACACCTACATGACTACAAGTTTGATTACTATAAATGACTATTAACTTGCGTCTTAAATTATGCATTACATTTTCAAATAAGCTGCATACGCATAATAATACCCCAAACAAAAGTAGAAACAAACATTTAGTATAACAAAAATAACTTTAAATTTATATCAAAATACCAAAATACCAAAATTCATACAATATAAAATATGTGAGACTAGTGGTTGTTCAAAAGTAGACTCAATAATCTACCCTTTTATCTAATCATTTTTATATTATATCCCCCTTTTCCTTTTTGAAAGAGATCCTTGAATCTAATCTCTTTTGTTTAGTTTTCTTATTGACCATGACCCATAACAACTTGTAACCAAATCCCTGTAAATGACAAATATCCACAACCTGCTAAATGATCAAAAACCACCAATTCCACCTCTTAAGAATGTAGATATTGTGCTCTCTAGACTGCTTCCTGTGGTCTGGGAGCACTGGAATCTTTAGAGAACCCTGAGAAAATTGAGACAATGGTCAAGTCCTGGGAAAGATAGTCTTATCATTTGTTGTCCAGTCTCTGTGTAATGGGAAAATGCAAGGATTATCTGAAGTCCTGGATGGAGTTGTCTGTGAGACCATAGTATCTCAGTGAGTAGTCTTGGAGCTGTTCTGGATGTAGAACTCTGAGGAAACTTCAGCAGAATCACTGTGAAAGGCTGGATCCCCTGAGCCATTCATTTTCATTGGTATCTGGGCCCCTTGCTCTGAAAACACATAAACTTTCAAAGATAACATACATATCTACACTAGCACAAGTATGGACTGTATGTTGTATACTAGTCAGCCAAAGATGATTTTTCATTTTATGTTTGAGCAGATAAAATATATGTCACCTGTCTTGTGTTTTTTCTAGGTTTATTTCTTTATGTCTGTAGAATTTTCAGGATCTTCCCTGATCAAATATGTTCTCTATCAATTAAAGCCTTTCATTTTTTGTGGAAACAAAAACATAAACTCTTCCCAATGTACCATATTTTTGACTTCCATTTTGAAGTTACGACATCTTTAAAATATATAGGTTCATTTAATTTAGTAGTTTTTATAATTCAATATCTCTCAACAGCTATTGTTTATTCATTAGTAATCAAAAATTTAAAGTCATCAGACAGGACCTAAACTCTCTGTGGACTTACCATCTCTACATGGCTTATTCTTTTTTATTATTCTATTTTTTCTTCAAAGACTTTATTAATTATAAACTACTTATTTTGCTTTCTATGGTTGACTATACCTATTTCCTTTTTTTTTTTCTTAAGCCTACATAATATTTTTTAAAACACATTGTAAGCTGCTTAAAGTGGATCTGTCCCTACTGAGCATCTGCAGAATTCCCTGATAGCATGCCACAAATCTTAAACTGTTACATCAGCCACAGGCGCAGCTCAGCTTAGCACATGGCCCCTATTGCTGGTGGCTGGCTCCACCCCAAAGTCAGTCTCAGTCCTCTGAGGCTACCCGAGCGACCTCAGTCACCAGGAAGCCATGCCAAGAAGCTGAGTTTGAAGCTGCGTTTTAAACTTTCACCCCCTCAGTCTGTCTGTGGATAAACATGGCTTCATGTTGGATGTCATATGTGATCAAACTTTTTTTGTCAGAACCATCAGCTCCCAAGAGTGACACAGAGACTTCTTATTAATTATGAAAGCTTGACTGATAGATTAGACTTGTTTCTAAGTAGCTTTTATTATTTAAATTAGCTCATTTCTATCAATGTACTCTTTGCTTCATGGTTTTATTACCTTATCCCTGTGGTGTTCATCCTATTCACTCTGCATCTCATGGTATCTCCACCCTTGTTCTTCCTAGGGTCTTCTCTGTCCCCAAATCCTGCATAGCTATTGCCAGTCAGTTTTTTTATTAAACCAAATTGACTGACCCATCTTCATGGTGTACAAAAATATTATTCCACAACAAAGAAGGATTTTGTCTTTTTCCCCCCTTCTGTTCTATCTGAGCTGTCAGAATATTGAATAATGGCTATCTGTAATGGGGCCACCAGATGCTTTACTGTGCTCACTGGCTGAAAACATTCTTATGAACACCTTGAAATAAAGTATTGCTCACTGTCAGGACATCCATAATGTAGTTCATTTTTCACATAGAATTAAACATTGCATATACCATGTTTTAATGGACAATGCAACCACATCTGTGTGATGTCTTTTTTGAAGAGTTGGCTTTTTCCATAGTGTCAGAACTGTCAATATTAAATATAAGAGTCTGTCACAAGGGCCACCTGCACAGAACACAGCTCCCTCCCTCAGACCACAACTAAAATCTATTGAACTATGATCCTAGTAGGAGCAAAGAGAAATACATTAAAGTAAGACTTATAAACAGTTTAAATTGAGGTAATCCATGTATGCCTATCAATAATACTTAAAGTATCTTTACTTTAAGGAAATACATTTAAGAAAACATGAGGTAGAAATGTCAAGAAAGTCAGTTTCTTACTACTGTGAGATTTAGTTTCATGGAAGAAGGATTGATTTAATAGATAACATTTCATAAATTGGTATTTTGCTCCCAATTTTCCTCTAAGAGATTTCAAAATTCTCTAGTTTTTCTAATGATGATGATGATGATGATAATAATAAGTTTGACTAAGAAATTATTACTTTTGTTCTGAAATAGTCATTTGTAATTTGCTTTAGATTTGAAGATGAAATAGGTAAGGATCCTATGTTTTAGGGCTATGTAACTCAGAAGGGGTATTTGCTTTCCCAGGACCTATGTCTAGTAAGCAAACTAGAATACCTGAGAAAACTATGCATCTGAAACTGTTACAAAGTGTCAAAAATAGAGTGTATATTCTTATATAGAAGAAAAGACTAATCCAGAAACATCTTTTCAAGACTGACACATCCATGTCATGTATATGAATGAATTGTATACATGTGTACATGTTATTTCTAAAAGTTATGGTTTACAATGATTTCCTCACCCAGATTGCTAGATGTATGTCGGTAACTTGATATTTCTCTTAGAATAATTTCTACCTAAGGTTTTCAGGGCTACAATAAACTGAAGCCAGCAGTGCTGACTCCAGCATCTATGTGGTTAACTCGAGGCAAAGGAGGCCTGTGCTGGGAAAAGATCTTGCATCTCAATTACTCAGCAGCAGCATGCTTGTGGACCTAAATACATATGTGAATGAGTACTGTGGCTGCTGTAACATTTCAGGGAAGTAGACTTGTCTACAGCAAGGCACTTTTAGATAACGACAGTAGAATGATAAAAGGAAGCTAAGCACAGAATTTCTAATGCAATGTAGAAAAAAATACTTTCCAAGGTTAAAGAGAGAAAACTTGGCCATGAACTATGAAATAATATAGTCTACCTTCTTCATTAACCATTCCATCATTGCTGTCCACCTGTTGTGAAAGTCTCTGCACTTGATTTAATTAAGAGGAAATACATTTAAAATTAGCAGTCTGATAACTCTGCTCCAGAGAAGCAGATCCCAAAGAACAGCTGCTTGGCCATTCAGAGCAGATGGCTCATTTCTTCATTTCTTCAGGTTTCCCTTTCAGAAACAGCTCATCCACTGAATACCAGAAAAGCTCCTGCTATCAGGAATTCTGAGTGATGAGACATGTTCCTGAATGGATCATACTAGAGATGTGTTGTGGATGAATGGATGTCCATTTACCATGGACACATAACCAAATGCCTCTCTATGTTTTTGCTTTTATGTTTGTTTGTTTACTTTTCAATAAATCACAAAAGTTAGACAGTACAGAGAAATCTGTTTGGGATAGTTTAATATTTGGACCAACTTGCCAGGAGGTTTTCTTTTTTTTATTTTTATTTATTATGTATATATGTTTCTTCCTTCATGTATCCTGCAGTACAGAAGAGGACACCAGATCTTATTACAGATTGTTGTGAGCCACCATGTGGTTGCTTGGAATTGAACTCAGGACCTCTGGAAGAGCAGCCAGTGCTCTATTCCTCTGAGCCATCTCTCCAGCCACCGCCAGGAGGTTTTCTAACTGATAAACTTAGCTGATGGCAAGAGGGATATATGAGTACTATTTAGAGATGATGGTATAAAGATGCAGAATCAATTTTTTGTTCTTGAGACTTCTACAACATGTCCTTCTAAATGTCTGTGCCTTTAAGTTATCATCAGAGAAAATGACATCCTTAATCAGGAGACAGAAGATCAACCATAAATATCCACACAATTTTGTGGAACATTCTTTTTTCCTTTTTTTATTAAGAACTTTTTTTTTTAAAGATTTATTTATTTATTATGTATACAGCATTCTATCTGGATGTTTGCTTGCAGGCCAGAAGAGGGCACCAGATCTCATTATGGATGGTTGTGAGTCATTATGTGGTTGCTGGGAATTGAACTCAGGACCTCTGGAAGAGCAACCAGTTGCTCTTAAGCTGTGAGCCATCTCTCCAGCCCCATATTAAGAATTTTTTAATACAATCCTTTCTGATTTTACATAGCTATCACCATTACCACTCCCTCCCCTCCTCCTGCTTCCTCCACCTTCCTCCCACTCTACCTCCGCATCTGCTCCTCAGAAAGGGTAAGACTTTCCATGGAGAGTCAACAAAGTCTGACACTTCACTTCAAGTCAAGACCAAGCTCCCCCTCATATCTAGGCTGAGAAAAGTATCCCTCCCAAAAGAATGTGCTCCTAGATGCCAGTTCAAGCACTAGGAATAAATCCTCGTTCCATTGGCAGTGGTCCCACAGACTGTCCAAGCCTCACCAACTGTCCCCCACATTCAGTGGGCCTAATTTGGTCCTTTGCAGGTTTGCCTGTTATCATTCCAGTGCAGTGAGCGGTGTCAGTGAGCTCCCACTAGCTCAGGTCAACTGTTTCAGTGGGTGTCACCATCATGGTCTTGACCCTTTTGTTTATATTATTGCTCCTTACTCTCTTGGGCTGATCTCAGGTACCTTGACCCAACTAAGACTCTAAGCAACAGTGGAGAGGATGGCTTTATTGACCTTCACCTGTAATCTATGGTGACTACCTTAATTGTCATCATGGAACCTTCAACTAGCAACTGATGAGAGAAGGTACAGAGATCTACAGTGAAGCAATGTGGAACTGATTCTAAAGGACGTATTCTTTAAGTTTGTCTTAGCTAACTGACTTGTTTGTTTAGATTTGCACCTTGGTTATGGTAAATAGTACTCACAGGCTAATGAAACATAAATGAAAACATTTTAGTTAAGGTTCCTCCTCACGGTCCTGAATAAGTCAAATGTCCTTGATCTTAGCAATTATGACAAGCCTACACCATGACTTTATAATGTATTCACTCTGTTTTCAACAAGAAATATAGCTTTCAGTAAATCTTAAGTCCATGGGCAGTGGAGCATAACATACTAGAGAAAAGAAAAAGTTTTACATATATATGTGTGTGTGTGTGTGTGTGTGTGTGTGTTAAATAATGCAAAATAAAGGCATCTAGGTACAGTCTGTTTGTGTCAAGCCTCCTTGAAAGTCCTGAAGTTATGTGAGTCACAGAACATCAATGAACAGCTGAGTGAGGCTCTGCTACTATCTCATGAATGAGTCAGAATTTAATTTACCATAAATATGGTTGCTGTCCAGAGACTGAGATGAAATAAGGGTCTATTGTTCAAGCTGATGTTCTTGGATACTGAAACTCTTTCAGAAACCAGGCTGGCCAATTCTCTCACTTCCAGCCAAATGATGAGCAGTCCAGAGCTACTTTTCATTACAAAAATATTGTATTAAAACACATTTAAAGAAAACAGTTGGCACATGCGTATTATAATTTGAGTCATGACCACCCCTGGTACCCAACACCAGTCACTCAAGACAATGCACTGTGACTGGAATGCACAGTCCACCCACAAGGAATCGATGTCCCTGTCTGACCTGTAGCTGCTGAGAAGCATGCGGATCGATAAGGATTTTCTTTATAGCTAAAAGCTCTTCTTTGGTAAGCATCCATTCTATTGACTGTGAGTCATCTAATTGAAAAAGTTGTTTTTCTTGTAATTAGGAACTCAAATCCCTTAGAAGGAGCATGGACAATAACACCCATCTTTTACCTAATGTCCATGGCACAGACAAGCATGATTTTTCCGAGTCAGGGGCTACACTGCTCAGAATTCAGATGATAACTTTTCTGAATTCTCTGACTGTCATCTGCAGTTGAAGCAACTGACAGTCCAGTCACAAGAGAGTAGAAAACCCCTTAGTTATGAGACATTAACCGACAGGAAAAAGTGTAAGTGGAAGAGGCAAGGCCAGGTCAATGAGGAATGAGAGGCTGATTCAGTTTGAACACCACACCATCTTAGAACCATTCTGATACTTAATGTACTTGATTGCAAGCATGGGCACTGGGAGCCAGATGTCCCTGAGGAGCCGCCCTCTTTTCTGCTTCCTTTTGGTTGCTTCCTCTGTTTGTGTTTACAATCTGCACCTGTGCCTCCTCTGACTAGGACACTGTGCTGAGAAGGAGCTGCCAAAATGCCTGTCCACTCACATTTCATGTGATTGCTCACTGTGGTGACAATGCCATTTCAGGGTTATGTAAATGTGGATTGGCAATCACATGCTGTGGTCCTTAGCCGTGCTGCCTTCTTTCAGTAATGCAGCAACTGCACTCACTTTAGCTTTGTTTCTTTTATGATTGGTGTCTCAGCTAGATGAACTGACATCACAGACATGTTTTAGTACACATGTCTATATATAATTGAGTGCATATACACAGATAATTATTGTAGTCAAGAGACCACAGTATTTTCTGTCCCTGAGACAAAAGAATGTGCTTACAAGAGTTTTAAGAGATAGTAGATTTAAATGTGATAAACAGGATTTCCTTGATATTCTTGAAAATGAATGATCCATTTGAGAATGATTGTCATTGCTATAGTTGAAATTACCTGGTTTGAGTGAGAAGGAAACACAGAACATGGAACAAACCCACTTAGGAGTTTATTAGAGGGGGCATGAACAGGCCTGGGGAAGTCAGTGTGCAGAGAGAGAGAGAGGAAGATGGCACATCCAGCTTTTAAAAGCTGTCTAGAGCATGCACACAGGTAGTTGATGTGGCTAACTCAAACACAGATGAGCAGATGATGGACAAAGCACTTAGCTGAGTCATATGTGGATGATGTAACCCACACCATGCGTTGATGATGTCTGCACATGCATGGCCCCTAGAACCCTGAAGTATCAGCCTTATGTGGCTGAAATCATTACAGCAGTTAAAGAATTTGAATTGTAGGTAGAAGCTTCATGAGCTCCAGGCCATTGTGGGCTATATAACAAGACCGTGTTTAAACACGGTAAAAATAAGTAATTGTTGAATTCTGTCTTTGTAATGCTCAACATTAACTGTATTTGAAGCACAATTCACTTCGAGTACTAATATCTAAGAAAGGACTTGATAGATTGGGCACCAAAAATCCTATTTCATATAAGAAAAAAATGGTAAGCTCCATGTGATCAAAGTCTGAAAGTTTTGTCTCCACAGATACAGGAGCTACAAGTAAAAGAAATTCAAACTAAAAGGCCTTGAATATCACAGCCACTAGTGGGTTAGTATCTAGACATATAAAAAAAAGTAAGAGTAGGGTGTATAAAGTATTGGGGGCCTTGAGTTCCAGCCTCAGTAACCCCTCAGGGCTCAGAATAGGATGTCTATGGCAAGTGAGAATCTGAGGGTAAAATATTAACTCAGGCACATTACCTCTGCATGTTCTTTATTTTTCAGGCGAGGCAGAAAAAGTGAAGTGAAGGGGTGCAGAGAAGAAGAAAGAGTGACCTCCATGTGGTTTCTAGCTTTGACAGACAGAGTTGGAAAATCCTATAGGCAATGGCAATGACAATATTCATATCAAAATCACAAAAAAGGAATGTAGAGGCTGATAAAACAGTGCTCCAGGAACAGGTGATACCACCCAGGACAGAGCCAGCATTCCAAACCAGTTGATAAAGTTCCTAAATGTCCTGGAATCCTGGATCTACCCATTTGCCTCATTCAAGCTCTTTTGTGATAACCAGCTTTGGGGACACCCAGAATTGTTTGTTAGCAAAGTTGGGGCATGTTGCATTCCTGCTCAGTGCCTGTCTTCTTCAGATATTTTTAGGTGGTCTATTAGTGGGTAATTTTGAGGAAAGGACTCAATGTAAATTTGACTGTTAGAGCAAAGAGTGGATGTTACTGTTCTAAGGCCTCATGGTGTGGGGGAATGGAAAGGTCATTTATTGCCCATGCAGAAGTTACATTGCTGAAGTGTTTTGGGAATGAATTCCATTTTGAAGGGAAGAATCACGGCTTCACAGGTTTTTTACAGATTTAACAGTAACTTTTCCAAATGACAAGTGTTCCCATAGCTCTGTAGAATGGGTTATTCCATGTGGACATGTATGTATACACTTCCCGTAGATCTGCCTATTGGTTTGTCATCTGTACACTTACTCTACAGTCTTATGGGCTCCAACAAGAAAGTTCTTCATGCACACATTCAGATAGACTGATGAGTTATTTATAGACAGCAGATTGATAGATGAATGTAGATGCATAGTTACAGATAGGTGATAGTTATATTGTTAATGGATTGATAGATGATAGATTTAAAGACAAGCATAAATGATTGGATAGATTAGATAGATAGATGATAGATAGATAGATAGATAGATAGATAGATAGATAGATAGATAGATAGATGATAGATAGATAGATGATAGATAGATAGATAAATAGATATACAGACAGACAGACAAATAACAGAAGAATGAAAGTTGACACCACAAGGGAATGAGATATACAGCATGCTCTGTGAATATTGCAAATTTATTATGCTGTAAGCACTAATCAGCTATAGTCTTCATGTCAATTATACATTGCTAAGTTGTTTCAGTAGCAGCAAAACAACACCAATAAATCAAATGATGCAATAAGAACAATGAGTGAAACACAGAGACCAAAACGCACTAGAAAGAAGAGTGATGGATGGCAAATGAGTACAGAAAGACACTTAGCATCGTAATCTATCAAGGAAGCATAAAATGATAACCCACTGCACACCAATCAAAAGAAATGCAATTATACCGAGCAACACCACCTTCTGGGAAGGGGCCAAGCAACTAGATCATGTGTATATCATTGGAATGAGTGTTAAATGGCCACTTTTCAGGGATATAGATTTTTATCTATTTTTGTAAAAAGTTATCTATGTAATTATTACCTATCCTATAATTGAAAATCTTTACAATTGCATTCTAAGGCTTATTTCACAGAATTTGGGACTCATACTCATCTAAAACCTGTACATGTTTGTTAATCTGAAAGACCCTTAATCTAAAATAATACAGAACAATTATTGTATGAATGAAAAGAGAAAAGCCATGCACTGTAATAGAAAGAGTTAAGGTGGATACTTGAGATGATTTGGATACCCCTCCATGGAATTATGCTGAGAGAAATACTACAGATTTGGGGTATAGAGATTCATATTCAGTGACAGATGGTTTGCTTAATCAATAGGAAATCAAAAAATGAAAAGCATAGGGATGGAGTGGTTCAGGACTTGCATTGCAAATGATCCTCCACAACGGAAAACTGACAATTTCAAAATAGTGGATAGTATCCATAGTTTTTTTTTTTTCAGGCATAGCCCAAGTCAGTAGCCCAGGCTATCCCTGTTCTTCTCCCTCCCCTTCCTCCCAACAAATTCTTCTTTATGTTTACAGAAGACAGAAGTTGTTTGAGGAACCTGTCAGTCATTGTATTTGAGTTATCTACTTCTTTTGGTTTTGTAAAGCGGTGGCTACTTCATTTCCTTCAGAGCTTTAAAGTTAACAAATCAATTAACATCAATTAATCATTTATGTTACATTTGACACTGGGAGGTAAGATAGTTCACAAGTGTACATTGCCTGATATTGACAGAGCATTCTCAGCTCAAGCTTAAATTATTCAGCTTTTATTCACATGTGACTCACAGACTCATAAAATCTAGTTTTACACGATTAGTAATTAAAATAATTCTGACTAACTTTCAAGTTTAATCCAAATCTCTCCAGCTTTATATTTGAAGATATTTTTTAATATTTGGCTGTATGGTTGATTTTTTTAGTGTATTACTTTACTACTACAGAATTAGAATGTGTGAACTGGAATGTTTGTGTATCTTTGTCTCTGTGTCTTTCCCTTCTGCTGAAGCCAGATCTGCCTGCAATTTGTTGATGTTTTCTGGAAAGTTCTCTCTGTTCTTGGATGCTCTTTACTCTACAGTTCTGCTTTCTTTCCCATGCACAAATTCACACAATCCACACTTAACCCAGCCTTGAGAAAAATAGACCTCATCCAGGCACGTCCCTCATTCCTTATGAATTGGGTCACTTAGCAGCTCAGTTTCTGGGTCATGGCCTCATTTTCTCCACAGATTCTTCACCTCCTTGAGAGCTCCAAAATTTTCCCAGAGAAGAGTCCTAAAAAAACTTTCAAACACAAATCTTGAAGTACAAATGAAACTGAATAGAGAACGGTTTATAATTGGTCAGCCATAGAGGATTTGGGTTTTTGTCTATAGAGATCAGCAGCAGGATTTCACAGATTGACCCTGGGCTTCCGTTCCTGGCTTCGGGTCTTTGTTGAGGTCTTGCTGACTGCTATTGAGAATATGTCTCAACCCTCTGTTTCCAGTAAGTGTGGGAATTTTGCTTTTGTTGACAAAATAGAAAAGCTTCCTTTCATAAAACCTCAAGGCTAATTGAAAACCAAAAAAAGAAAAAAAAGAAAGAAAAGAAAAAGAAAAAGAATCTTTACAGTCAAAACCAGTTTCCTCAGTTTGTTCCACCAGGCACTGCTAGTTTCAGAAGACATGAACAGACATTGAATGAGTGAAGTGATTCCCATGGGGGAAGCACTGACTCATGAGATCCACAGATTTCTTTACTTCAGAGATTTTCTAGGAAAGAATAAATATAAGGAAATTAGCAAGTTAATTTAGCTAGTAAAGAACCTGTGATAGAGAACATGATTCTTTAAATCATATTTTATAAACCCTGGTGACATATACACATTAAATAGTGATTATAGTCACTATTATAGTCGTCACTGCGACATGCAATGACCTACTTGGGGACAAATCCATCTCTCATTACTCTTCGTTAGAATACTGCACTTAATTGTCTCCAACATAGCTCTTTTCCTTCCAAGGGTCTACCACAAAACACCTCAGACAATCTACTTCCTGGAAAGGTAAAGAGTAATCTAAAGAATACTGAAATTTTCACTCGCCGTTCACAACCCAAGGTAGACCAATATCTTACGAAGTCATTCCGCTCACACTGTCATAGCTGCTAGAAAACATCTGTCATCCCCGACTGTCACAGTGAGCACTTTCTCTGTGAGATGCACACCTTCTCCATGCTGAGGTTTATTTTGCATGACATCGATCACATCTGTTTTGAAGGGCCTTGTGTTAAGAGATACTTCCCTAGGATTGCATGGTTAGGAAGCAGTGGATCCTGTTAAGGGGTGGGGCCTTCAGGCTGTGGCAGACCTATCCTTTGCAGGATACACAGTGGAACCAATCCCTTTCTCCTCTTCCTCTCCTCTGCTTCCTGTTCTGAGGTGAGTGCATTTGTTTCTCCCTGGGTTTTCTGAATCCCTTCTGCACCCAAAGCCACAGGAACACCTCATTCCAGGCTAAGACCTCTGAAACTCAGAACCAAACAACTCCTTTCTTCCATAAGTCAGTAAGCTATGTGTTCAGTAACAGAAAGATGGCGAACATTGGTGTCTTCAACAGAACACTGGCTTGTCACAGTTAACCTGCAGATGTACTGAACAGTCTAGAATCAACATGTATCTATTCTCCCTGAATGCTGCTTCGGAGATGTCTGTGCCTGCTCTGCCTATTGGAAAACAGCATGGTGTGTTCATTCCACACGGTGGGATTCACTCCCATCTCTAATTGTGTTTGTTTATTAGTCTAATTTTGTGGGGTTTTCCTTCTTTACCAGACATTTAATTGTTTTCATCATTGCATGTTTATTCATCAGAGTTAGCAAGGTAACAGGGATAGTGTAGCTAGCCAATGATTAGAGTCACAGAATGACTGCAAACATCAGACTCTGTCCCCATCTGGATTCTTAGTTTTGTGTTCACATTACTGAACTCCATCATGCAGCCTTGAATGCTTCTTCTATTTGCTTTCCAAGAGGCACATCTGTGGCTGCTAATCACAGTCATCCTGAAAGTGAGCAGGTCTGAAGGGAATGACCTGCAGCTTCTGTGGTCAGTGGTCTCTGAGAAGTGGTCAGGTTTTATCATGAGCACACACACCATTATGAAGATGTACGATGTCTGCCAGATATTAGCTCCCTTCAACATGGTTAATACCTATTCATCTAAGATCTTCAATCCATATGGACAAGGCTTAAACTACCCAGCACTAAATTATATATGAATGAAATCATTAGCTTTCTCAAGTATTAGCTTTCACTGCAAGTATGAACATTCTATAAATATAACATATAGTAAAAAACAAGTTATTGAATGACAACTATGGACGCTTTCAAATCTACAGAAATTTAACTTCTAACTGCTGAAAAATGCCTGACGCTTCATAGTCTTTTTGAAAATTAGCAATATTTGCTTGCATGTACAGGTAATATGTTGTTGCAGAAAGTCAGTGAGCATCTTTATTTTTATTTATGTATTTATTCATTCATTATTTATTTATTTATGTTTAGTTTTTCGAGACAGGGTTTCTCTGTAGCTTTGGAGCCTGTCCTGGAACTAGCTTTTGTAGACCTGGCTGGCCTCAAACTCACAGAGATCTGCCTGTCTCTGCCTCCTGAGTGGTGGGATTAAAAGTGTGCACCACCACTCTCTGGTCTCCATATTCTGGTTTTAAACATAACATCATACCATTCAATTAGTAAAATAAAAAGTATTCTGACTCAAATATGGAGACATTAAAATATCCAAGTGCAGTGTACATGTTGTGAATCTACAAAGGAGAAACTCTCCACTTTGGAAATACAGAAGTTAAATGCCACTCCTCAGCATTAGCGTACATGACCCAACTTTCTCTGCTTGATACTTGCAGCAGTTGTCAGGTAAGACTGTGAACTGGTTTTGATCAAATTATCACTAACATGATGAAACACCAGTCCACCACAATTTATCTTAATATTTCTATCTGTGTACACAAATATATGCTTATATACATTCATAAATATTTATCTATACATACATGTATAGATACAAAATGAATGCATATTTTATTTGAAGTATAAGCATATAGTATCTTGAACTATAAAGAGGCTATGTTTGGGTCTTACATGTGTATAGCTTCAAGTCCATTTAATTTTATTTTATGGGGCATATAAGAAAGAAAGGAAGTTTCTGTGTTTGGCTTCCCATCGCTTACCCATTCTCTGCTGAGTCTGCAAGGGGCCTTCCTCACTGCTCAGGTTCTGTACAGCTGGGGTTTCTGGGCTGGCTGGTCACCACTTTGTAATGGTCCTCATCGTTTTAGTACACTGAGTCTCTGCAGTTGCTAACCTATGAGAACAGTTTATAAACATCATCTTCCTGTCTCCTCTGGAGCCCCTATGACACCAGGCATCCTCATTTTGCTTTGTGCTCTCAGATCCCACCTCTTCAGGATTCAATAGTGTCTTTCCTCCGTGTTTCCTCTTGGTATCTTGGCATTTTTGGTACCATAGCGTTTTTGGTTTAATTAACCCAATCCATACTTACCTTACATAGAGTCTATGTTCTCAATTCTGCCATATTCAATTTTCTCTGACTCCCCCTTTGTCTGCATGATGACTTATCATCTGAAACTCTTAAAGCCCCAGCCTGGATTCTATCCAGGAACTGCCATCATCAGATCACCCAAACAAGCTTCCATTTCTAGTAATTGAACTGACAAGGAAAGGACTCCCATGGTTAAGGTAAAACCCTCAGAATCATCACAGATTTGTCTTTGCTACCTGCTAAGTTTCCTATTTAGTCCATTAGTCAGCCTCTTCAAAAGAGCTTTCCCCAGATAACCCCAAAGTGCCCATGGCTCTTCCCACCACTACCAAGGTTCCAAGACACACAAATTTAAATTAAAATTGGGGTTTTAATGATGAATGCTAATGCTGTGACATTCATAATGTAATTGTGTAATGTTATTTGCCAATGATCTCCAGAGAAATAGAAGGAATAGGTAGATGAGCAAGGATTAGACAGAGACGCTGACTCACACCAGAAGAATTTCTGCAAGTCAGGGGCTGTCATCTAAGAATGCCATGCAGGAATGCCATGCTAGGAATGCCACGCTAGGAAAGTCATGCAGGTTGCCACACTAGGAGTGACATGCAGAAATGCCACACTAGGAATGCCACTCAGGCATGCCATCTAGGAATGCCACGCAGCCACATTCACATACTCAGGACTGAGGAAGCTGAGGATACAACAACCCATTATCTCAAAAGAATGCCCAAGAACACGAGACTCTCCATGCTAACTGTAATAACTAGCAATAACAAGTTTTAGCTATATCCATAAGTTTTCCCTATGCACTGCACCCTCTAAAATCCGCTGAAATATTTCATGGCAATTTCTAAATGTTAAACATGAGCCACTCATATAGAAAACCTTTAGAAAGCACAATGCAATTATTAACAGTAATACTTTCATATTATTACATATGCAATCTTTGTTTAAGACCTTGAAGCTATGGAAAGCATGTATATTGATGTGGTAGTCACAGCTCAAATATTACTCATGCTTGGTGTTTATTAAATACTTTAAAAACTGCAGTAGCTCCCTCACTTATTTTATATCCCATTTACTATACTTTATATTCATGCACTGATTACACTGTTTTATTTATAAAAATACCTATATCACTTCTGTGGTGAATTTAATGGAGCTAATCTTTATGTTGATAACGACTTACTGCTGCTGATAAAGCCTATATAAGGAAAGGAAAATTTTGGATCCTTCTATAGGCACAGTACATTCCTGGTGTCTGGACTGTGTGGGCTGGAGTCATGTCTTGCACTGCTTCTTTGATGGAATCATTTATCAGTGAATTTTTAGGTGATTGGCTTAATATGTTTATGTGTTTTTCTGTTAACATCTACTCTAACGTTCCATCAACACCTAATATATTGTACTTTAGCACCACTGATCCTTGTTTGATCTGCTGTTTCTCTAGAAATGGAAAATGATGGTCTTCCTCAGAAGTTAATGGAGAAGTCTAGGAAGGCTTCTATTTAATTTAATTATTTGTTTTAAAATAAATTTAACCTACAATAGAGACTAAATCATTGATTCTGTGTCATGACATCAGTTATTTCCTGAAATACTTGATTCCTAAGCTTCCAAAATAGACCATTGAGAATAGTATAAGGATGGTGGTAAAGCTACTGGTTCCCACTTGTAGATGTGTTTTCATGTGATAAAACTGTTGTGATTTAGCTACTGTAATTAGTATACCGCCATTGGCAAGTACAGTCAGAATTAGATTGTCATCTGTGTCCTTTAATTATAACCATTACAATATTTAGGAATACCATATACATGGGTGTAAGCTTGAGGCATCTTCTTAATATCAAGCAGTTACCTTGTATTCATTCAATTGCTTTTCTATTGCTTTGAAATTGGTACTTTTCTCTCCATTTAGTTGTCTAAACACTGACCTACAGGCCTTATCCTAAATTTTATTTAAAATAAAACCTCTAAGCTACAAAATAATTTCCTCCTCAGACAATTTTCTTAGATTGTTTTATTCCAATGTAGTTTAAAAACTATGCCCGGAACTTAAAATATTCTGTTCTCCTGATATAAAATATACAAGCATAGCAGTGGTTCACAATAATTTGTAATATATCTTATTTAGCTAGTCGTTGCTTTATTTTCCCAAAGCCCCCAGCAGGAGCCTCAGAAAATACTTTTAAAAAAACAAACAACAACAACAACAAATAAAAAACCCTAATCTTTTGCTATTGTATGGATTTCAGAGCTACTATTTAGCAGCTATCTGTGGCTATTTATTTTAAATGATTTGTCTCATTTTTAGTATGCAAAGATAAATACTTAAGTATAAATGCAGCCTACCTTTTTGAATGATAGTAGCTTTGTAAACTCCAGAATCTATTAGCATTCCCCTCCCTGTCAGCCAAACTTGCATGCTGCTCCTGCCCTGCTCTGTGTGTTGAGAGCCTCAGGGACAGTAATCACTACTTAAGCTCCATGAACAATGGGAACTTGTTCAGATAAAACAGCAAATAAAGATTCTCTATCTGCAAACAAACTATCTCTGCGGGACAGAAATAAGTGGTTTTCTCTTGTCATTTTTCCATTTGCTTGTTGAAAACAAGTCCTCAAGTCTTTGTTGTTACTTAGAGCCAGACTCATTTTAAGATTTTGAGGTAATGTATCAATTTGGTCTATCTAAAAATATTATTTTCTGTATATTTTGTTTTTTATTGAAAACATCAGAAGAAACTACATAACTACATACCCACAAATATACATGTACATAGATACTATATATATTTATAGTAAACTCTTATACAAAGTATATGAGTACAAAGTTAATATATATGATATATGTGTATATTTCTACACATAAGCATGTATATAACCTATGTGTATGTAAATATATGTAGAATAAGATGCACACATGCACACATGCAGCGAACAAGATTTGTTGGTAAGCACTGTAGGTGGGTGAAATTTCATTACTGAGTTGCGCTTTTTTTTTTTTTTTTTTTTTTTTGGTTTTTCGAGACAGGGTTTCTCTGTGGTTTTGGAGCCTGTCCTGGAACTAGCTCTTGTAGACCAGGCTGGTCTCGAACTCACAGACATCCGCCTGCCTCTGCCTCCCGAGTGCTGGGATTAAAGGCCTGCGCCACCACCGCCCGGCTGAGTTGCGCTTTTGTGACTGTGTCTCCACCGCTGCCCTGGTGTCTGTTGTTATTCTCTATCCACAGCCTAGTGTAGATACTGGGAACATTTTCCTGGATGATGAAATTAGGAAACACCCCTTCATAAGGCTTTCGGACTGTACTTTCCATTTTTCTTGCTTAGCCAAAAGCTCGTGATCCATATAACCATGGACTTGTTTGAAAACGATACATTGCATAAGTCAGAAGACTTAGGTTAAAGATGGAAGAAGCCATGCAGTCAAGACAAAGCAGAGCACCTTTGAATAACTGTGAGGCTGTGTGAGCTGAGCCTTGGTAATCAAGCAAGCAGAGAGTAAAACCACAGACACATAAGGCTGAGTAAAAAGTCAAATGCAGCTAACAGTTCTAAATTTATGACTGGACAGGTTCACTTTGTGTGCTATAACCTGCCTGTTCCTATTTTTTTTTTATTGAGCTCTACATTTTTCTCTGCTCCCCTCCCTGCCTCTCACCTCCCCTTCAACTTTCTTCCAAGGTTCCCATGCTCTCAATTTACTCATGAGATCTTGTCTTTTACTACTTCCCATGTAGATTAAATCCATGTCTCTCTTAGGGTCTCATTGTTGTCTAGGTTCTCTGGAATTGCAAATTGTAGGCTGTTTTTCTTTGCTTTATGTTTTATTTATTTATTTATTTATATTTATTTATTTATTTATTAAAGATTTTTGCCTTCTCCCCGCCACCACCTCCCATTTCCCTCTCCCTCTCCCATCAAGTCCCCCTCCCTCATCATCCCTAAGAGTAATCCGGGTTCCCTGCCCTGTGGGAAGTCCAAGGACCACCCACCTCCATCCAGGTCTAGTAAGGTGAGCATCCAAACTGCTATCATACAACAAAAGTATATGCTCAACTATGTTAATAGCAGCATTGTTTGTAATAGCCAGAACCTGGAAACAACCCAGATGCCCTTCAATGGAAGAATGGATGAAGAAAGTATGGAATATATACATATTAGAGTACTACTCAGCAGTAAAAAACAATGACTTCCTGAATTTTGCAGGCAAATGGACGGAAATAGAAAACACTATCCTGAGTGAGGTGAGCCAGACCCAAAAAGAGGAACATGGGATGTACTCACTCATATTTGGTTTCTAGCCATGAATAGGGGACGTTGAGCTTATTATGCTTTATGTTTTAAAACCACTTATGAGTGATTACATATGATTATTGTCTTTCTGGGTCTTGGTTACCTCACTCAATATGATGTTCCTATTATAAGAAGCAAGCATGACTAGTTGTTTAGATCATCAAAGTAAGAATTCTTGCTATCTGTAATCAAGCATAACAGTGGAAAGGACAACAGACATATTTTAGGAATTGGGAGTGTACTGATGTTGTGAACACATTTCAAACAGTATAGTTCACAGGGGTAGCAGAGATAACGTGAACATTAACACTGGTGAAAAGGAAAAGTGATGACAGAGAGAAGAGCAAAACACAACAGGATTACCATCAACTGAACAATGCGTACATGATGTTCTCCTGGAAGAAAAGGATAGGCTTGGAGTGGACTTTCAACAACACAAGGAGTGGGTCACACATCAAGAACAGCATGCATGGCAAGGGAACCATTGAATTCAGAAACTGTGTGTGCTTCCAGAGCTCCTCTAAGAACAACCATAAAGACACAAGCAAGGCATCAGGGCACCTGCACTGAAATTAAGCAACCTTCATGACGCACCTCCTGAACTGAGACATAAATTATTACTAACTGCTATATCAAGTTTATAATGTTTTTAATCAGCAGGAGAGTTTGCTATCAACTTTGGTCAACCCCTCCTTAAGTAACCTGGTAGTTCTCTTTTCCACTATGGTCACCATGTCCATGACAAACTTTGGACATCAAATCAGCCTGTCACACTACAGCACAAAACTTCTGGACTTTAATGACTTTCATGTCTCCGTCTCCAGAGCAGCTGGGACAACAAGTGTGTATGGCTATATTTGACAATGTTGATGCATAGATCTTCGTGTAAAAAAATTCTAGCTGTGAATAGTATGTGGAGTGAGAAGAAATGAAGGTACTTGTTCAGGCTTTATAGCCAGTCAAATAATATAGCTCTCACTCTGGCTTAGCCCTTATTTGGAGACTAATCATGTCTATGTGAAAGTCTTTGTTTGCTTTCTTGGTTAGTCATGAATAACAACCACTCTCATTCTTAAAATAGATGGTTCGTTATCCTTTGAAGTGTCTGCCTTTTTATTTTCAATTGAGCTATTACACATTTCTGATTAAGATCAGTATAAAAGGCAATATTTATTCATCAGTGTTACTACAGAAAATAAAATTTTAGCTAGAGTTTTATAATTACTCTGGGGAAAATCCTTTCGAGTAAAGAAGGCTATCAATACACATACGAGAGAGAGAGAGAGAGAGAGAGAGAGAGAGAGAGAGAGAGAGAGAGAGAGGCAGTAAAACAAAACAATTCCAACAAGTAAAGTTTGAAATTGAGAAAGTAAAAGGATGGGAGATGGAACACTACAACACAGCTGTGTACTCCAAACCAATAATTACGAACAAGAAAGAATACACATTACCTGCTTGCTTGTGGTCTGCATGAGAATTAAGACACACAATGTGCTTTGTTATACATCTCTCCTGGTTTCAAAATTGACTTTAAATATTTTGGTGAGATCAAGGCATGGTGGGAGATGCCTGTAATTCCAATCCTGAGGAGACTGAGGCAAGAAGATCACAAATTTCAGACCAGCATGGACAACTTATAAAGACAATGTCTCAAAAAATAAATGAAAGGAGGCTTAACCTATTTATTTTAGGATATATCTATATCTGTATCTATATCTATATGCAATTACCTGATATCCTTAGCAGAAATTTTAAAACCCATTATGTTAAGAAGAAAATGGGACATGAAGAAGGTATGTATAAACAGAATGACTAGATTCATTCTGTATGGGAAGCCATAGAAAACTGCAAGACCCATGCAAAAGGTCTGTTCCTTCCCCAAACCTCCAGTAAACCTTTGCTTTGTTCTCAAATAGTGTGACTGTGTCTACATGGACTAAAAGATATCCTAGGATGTGTGCACTATCTGTATGAAGTCATACAGGAACCCAAAGAAAATGGAGAGCTCGTTCCCTCATTTGGAAATGGGTTATGAGCATATAGAAAACCAAGGGAGAGCCTGTCACCAGGACTGCTGCATTTACACAGGGCTATGTTCAGAAACAAGGCTGAAGGAGACAAACTGCATAACATTCAGTAGAGCCACAGAATGTTCCTGTTGTTTCTGTGGTGGGTGGGTGCACCGATATGATGATTCACTAAGCCTTAAAGGCTTTGTGTCAAGTGGAGGAGCAAGAAGGGACGGCCATGCTGTCAGCCAGAGAAACCTGATCTGCACAACTCATCCTTCGTGAGAATCATCCATCCTTAATGACTGTGCTTAACAAGTCTTAGGAACTGATCAGGGGCTGGAGAGGGAAACTGTGGGCACACACTCATGAATTAACTGCACTTGTTTCAGAGAGAGCTGCCAATCTTATTTCAGAAACAGACCTCTCCCAAGTCTAATTGCTACGAATGATAGACTGCTAGAAATATTTTAAAACAGACCCTCCCTCTACTCTCATATTAAAATAAAGCTAAGAAATACGTTCAAGATTAATACTGAAGACTCATTTTATCATATTTAAAATGTCTGCTCTGATTTAGTGAAGAAATTAAGGATGAAGGTCATTCCAAAGTTGACTAGAAAAACTCTCAACAAGAAATGGATACTGTTACATAGTTAAGGTGCTAGAATTTTTTAGAGAAAATTCTTTTATGCATTATTTTGATAGCTCTAGTGTGGATTATGTCTACATCTGATGCATCGGGATGATGCTACATGGGTAAAAGCCAGACCACTTCTAGGGGCTGAAGTTTACCCTACCATTGGAAATTCCTTAGAATTGTCTTATTGAACCTTTTTTTTCTATTATAATGGCCTGAACTTTTACTTCCTGGCCCTTATTCTCTACCTGATATTGAAGAAGTAGACATTGATGTTCCGTGTCCTTATACATTGATTTTCAGAGAAATCTCATCACTTACAATATCTTAAACATAAATGAAAAGTGTATTATCTGCATTTAAATGAAACATTAATGAAACTGAGGGTGAAGTGTTGGCTCAGCAGTTAAGAACTTTTACCATTTCATTATAAGGAACTGAGTTCAGATCCTAGATCTGCATAACAACCAAGCTGTCTCCCAAACACCTGTAAATTCAGATTCAACGAATTTGACATCCTTTTTTGACTTCTGTGCACACACAGCCATCTGTACCTGTGTGCACAAGTGTGTGCACACACATACACACTCACACGTGCATACACATATATACAGATAAATATATAAAACATTGATAGTTGTTATGATTTTATTTTAGCTTTTAGAACACGTTTTTTCACACAATAGTTTTGATCACATTCTTTCTCCTTCCCAAATCCTTACAACTCCTCTCAATGCCCAGAACGAGCAAACTTCATTTTTTTTCCCTCAAAAAGATGCAAGATAAACAACTAATAGCCAAAAATATAAAAAATAAACTCAAAACATTAACTAGGACAAAGAAAGAAAATCAGTAAGACAAAATAAATAATGAAGCAATAATAGCACACACAAAAGATTACCCAAAAAGAAAAAGGAAAGCAACAAAGAGTCCATTATGTGTTGGTCAAGTTGTCCTGAACATGGACCATGATCTGGGGTGTTATTGATCAATCTATTGGAGAAAAAAAAAACCCTATTTTCTCTTTCCCAACAGTTTACAATAGTAGTGTCTTTGTTAGAGGCTGGACTTTGTGTTTGCTTTCCCTTATTAGTGCTGGGGTTTGGACTGACTTGAACCTGTGCAGGTATTATGAATGCTGTCACAGTGTCTACGTTCATATGTGTATCAGTCCTGCTGTAATTGGAAGATTCCCTGGATTCATTGAGTACCCTTGACTTTAAAAAAAAAAAATAATAAAATCCCTGAGCAGAGGGGATTGATAGAGATGTCTCATTTAGGGCTGAATGCTCCAAAGTCTCTCTGCATAATAACCAGCTGTGTAGCACTCTGTAATTCACCACTTGCTGTAAGAAGAAGCTTCTATGATGTGGGTTGAATAAGGCATTGATCTATGGATATTGCAATATGACATTCAAAGTCATTTTATTCCTATGTTCTCTGGCAGAATAATAGCATTAGATTTCCCACTAGACACATGACCTATCTAGTTTCATGTTCTTGACCATTTTAGCATTGTCAGCTGAAATTTCTGACCATTAGCATCTATCTCTTGGAAGAAGCCCTAAATCCAATCAAAACAAAGTTGGCTACTCTAACAGCATTTGTATCTCTTTTGTACTAGTATTGTTTGCCAGTAAGTCTTATTGTAGGCCAAAGGATTGTTTTTCAGTGAGGTGATACTGATGATCAATCACCCTTCTTCTCTGGTAGTGAGCAAAGTATCATCTAGCATGAATACTAGTAAATAAGGAGGAAGCTTCTAGTTAGTCAACCTCTTGACTTCTCCATGTTCAATAATATAAGTAAGTCATGTGTTCAGCAATAAGGCCTGACCACAGGTTATGGAGAGTAATCAGCAGTCTTGACAATAGGCTTTGATATTTGGGAGTTTCTAGAGGAGTCCTGTGGCCAGTGGCTCAATACAATGTAACCCATTCCTGAAACTAGAAATTTTTCCTTGATACCATAAAATGTCTAGATGTTGGACTATCTTCACCATTTCAGGTTCTGAATTTCAGG
The DNA here is from genome assembly GCF_950005125.1 of Chionomys nivalis. NCBI lineage: Eukaryota > Metazoa > Chordata > Mammalia > Rodentia > Cricetidae > Chionomys > Chionomys nivalis. The sequence continues at coordinate 9,399,828 of NC_080091.1, forward strand.
TCTTTGACCCAATTTTAACTGATTTCTGTTAAAGATGAGAAATAACTCTTTAATTAAATTCTCTTGTAAGTATCTTTAAGTTTTCTATCATCTATTGAAAATGCTATTCTTATTTCTGAGGCATGAATTGTTAAGATTTACTTAATTTTTATCTGTGTACATGTATACACGTCTGTGTTGAGCATATGTCACGTGTGTGTGTGTATCCACAGAGGTCTGAAAGGGACTGGAGATACAGGTCTCTGTGGACCACTCAACTTACATTCTAGATTCTGAACTCAGGTTCTCTTAATTAAGCTAAGCCACCTATTTAGTACTTCTGAAAAGTATTTCATCACTAGTCTGTTATACTTATTTTGTTCTTGCATCATGCTCTTCTTGTCACTAAGGCTCTGTAGTTGAATTTGAGGTCATATATTGTGATGTCTTCAGTTGTGTTCTTTCTGTTTAGGATTGCTATTATCTAGTTGCAGGCTTTCATAATTCTACATGAACTCTAGGATATTTTTTAATTCTATGATGGGGGTTGCGTTAAGCCTGTAGACCACTTTTGATAATCTAGACATTTTAAAAATATTGTCAATCCATAAGTCAGGGACACCTTTCTATCTTATAGTGTCTATATTCTTATATATCAGAGACATGAAAAGCAAAACTACTCTAAAGATTCTATCTTAACTCAGTTAAACTAGCTATGATTAAGAAAATTAATGGTGAGACATTCTGGTGAGGATATGTGGACAGAAAAATCCTTCTCTCCTGGTAGTAATATAAATTGGTACATATTCTAAGGAGTTCATAAAAACACTAAACATGGAAATACTTTTTGACCGATCTATAACACCTCTAAGAATATGCCAAAATACTCTTAAGACATACCATAGGGATAATTGAATACCCATATTTATAAATGCACTATTCATGATGGATACAAATGGCACCAACTTGAATGTCCACCAACAGAAAAATGGACAAATAAAATAAATTGCATAAACAATATGAAATATTATATACCCTTAAAGAACAGTGACACCATGGCATAACTGTTGCGTGAAGGGAACTTGAAATTTTATGTTACTGAAAAATAAACTCAGAAATATGAATTCTATTTTTCTCCTCTTGCATAAAGCTCATAGATTTTTGTTTGTCCTTGTGTGTATGGGTGATGGTTATAGTTCATGAAACAGTAAAGGCTGATGGAAGAGAGGAGAAAGAGATTTTATGGGAGGCTGGGGAGTGGAAAACCTAGTAAGATTCCTGTCACCTGCACACAAAGAGGAGGCTACTGAGAATAGGGAGGTAACCAGGAGAAGAGCGTCACACAGATAAGAGAGGAGAAGGACCAATAAAACAATGTGAGCTAAAAAAAAAAAAAAAAAAAAAAAAAAAAAAAAAAAACCATGAAACCCATTACATGCGTGTGCATTTAAAGCTGTGTTGATGCTTTCTTTGCTCAGACAGCTCACTATCCCGAGTGGCAGGTTTTCTTTGCTTTCTGGGAAAGATGGATAAAAGTGTCGTATTCAGGAGCATCCTCCTGCTCTCCTGGGACTTACAGAAGTTGAACTGTTTCTCCTTACAGTTCTGATGAGGGGACTTCTTTATTCAGGTTCAAAAAGGGAACTGTTTGCTCCTGGCATATTTTTCTGCAGTTCACAGAGGCTAAGGGCTTGATGTCTCTTTTTAAGGGTGATGCAAAAGTGGCAGAGCTGAGTTTCAGTTCCTCGGTGAAGTCAAAGATGCCAAGAGAAAAGATTCAAAGGGATAATTTGAAAATGGTAGGACAAAATTTAAATCCCTCAGGTAGATACGAGCTTATTTGCTGATATGCTTAATACAAATTAAGGATATATTACTTTCACCTTCAGAATAAAGAATAAAATGTAGCAATTCTCCTATGAAACTAAAATATATCTTAGTTTCTATATTTGTATGCATGTGTGTTTATATGTTTATGATGTGATTTTTCTGAGACGTGAAACCTGTGGCTTTAAATTTAATGTTTATGTCAAAACTTTGAGAGAATTATATGTGTTTTCTCTCACATTTGATTTAAGTGATTGAAAATGAAGTGTATTCTCTAAGTAAACCGTAACTACAGAAAAAAGTCCCAGACTTAGTATTACAATTCTCAGTAATGAAAATTGATGGTGATTGATTGATTGGATGAAAAATGAAAAAATTAAGAAATTTGTGGTTGTATTGCCTAAGCCATTAAATGCGGCCCTGGGAGTTTAGAATATTTTAAATTAAGAACTACCAGAATATGTCAAGAATATGTGCAGTCAGCGACAGTAAAAAATGAAACAATTTGAAGTGACTCCTAAAGTTCATTTTATTTTAGTACTTAGATGGTATTTAGTGATTTAGAAAACTGGTGAGAAGTACCTTGTAAATACAAATTCACAAGGAAAATCTTTAATTATAGCCATTCACGTAGGAAGACATTCACGAAACTGAGATTCCTGGGAAATTCTAGTGTAATTATAGGACATGAGTAACTGTGTTCAAAGCAATCTCAGTGGCAGACACACTTGGCACTTAAGCTGTCACTGGTGTGATGTATGGGTCTGGGCAAAACCAAATATGCAAGAGACCGAGAAGATTCCTGTAAGCTCAGTGGGGGGCTGGGGAAAAGGTTATTATTATTATCATGAGTATGGCTTGCAGGAAATTCTCAGAGAGTTGGCATAAAGAAATACTTAATCTATAGAAAGTTAATATAGGTAGAAGAAATACCAGCTATTCACAGAAGAGCATTCTTACCACCATTTCTTGGAAAAGGTACTGAAACAAGTGGAATGGAAAATAACACCCCACACAGAAAAATGAATGTTTACTGATACTGTAGTTCCACCACTGTTAATACCTGTCAGCAAATATTTTTAAAATCAAAAGGTCACATAGCTGGAACATTAATTCCAAGAATAAACGGTATCATATAAACATAGATAATTCTGACAGTGAAACAAACCTAACATGATGTCATCCTAAACCAGTTCCAAAGTCAGCACTCTGGTTTCCTACCTGTGAAGAAATGCATGTTACC